>NW_006782803.1:1345186-1361618 GCF_000442215.2 Lipotes vexillifer | reverse complement strand
GGAATCTCACACCGTGTTCTCTTTCCCCCTCCTCTCCGAATCCCTACATCCCAACGCTCGCCTAGGTGGCGCGGAGACTAGCTCAGCAAGAGTGGCAGCTGTGCGCAAACCCCAGCCTCTGGCCCCGAAGCTGCGCGTTCCTTTGTTGGGAGATACTCACTGCTCGGCAGCTGCCACAGACTACGTGGAGTTCAGGCACCTCTCCCCGCCCCCAACACCCTCTGTTTCGCTGGTGAGCACTGCCCACTTTGCTGGCAGAGTTCGGAGCTCACCCTTTGCCCCACCCCAAGACTGTTCGTCGTCTCCCCAACCCTTGGAGAGTTGGGCCGGTCCGCAGGGGCTGTACCCGGAGTTGCAGCTGAAATTTCTCACGGCTCCTTCTCCACTTGGAGCCTCAGCCCTGAGGTGGACAGCCCTGCTCTTCCCAGGGTCTGGTGGTGGCTCTGGGCTTTTGCCAGTCACGGTGGATCTTTTGACCGTAAGCGTCACCTTCCAAATAAACGGAACAAAGAAGTTACAAAGGGCGGCGGAGCAGAAGAGTGAGACTAAGGAGAGGAGGTGGGAGGGCCGTTCTGCCTGTTGGCAGCTCAGAAATATCGGTTCAAGCCTGGAGCGGGTGTTAAGCCCAGCAACTGTCGGGGAAGCCGCGCGCCTTCTTGGGTCCCATTCCTACGACGTTAGGTCGAGGGAGGGAACCCAGTCCCTCGGATTGAGAACAAGGCGCTGTTTCCAGTCTGAGACAGGCTGATGGTTCTCTTTTTCCTCTAGGGGCAGGAGAGGTTCCCCGTGGTAAAGTCTGACCTCTCATTTTTCCACTAGCAGCCTGCCCAATCTCTTTCATAGAGCGCCGCCTCTTACAGGCATCAGAGCATTCCAGCCAGGTCAAGGTGAAATATGCGGGAGTTTCCCTCCTTCTTATTTGTTTAATAGTTTCCATCTCCATATTTGGAGTAAAAAAACAAGTAGGAGGCTTTCTCGCTCTTTTTTTTTCTTTCTTTCTGTTTTCTAATTGTTAACTGAGTGAATGGAAAGTACCTGGTTAATAAACCACATTAAAAACTCCCCCTTTTCAGGTGTGGACTGCACGTTGGGGCCCACAGGATTAGCTAAGCAAACCAGGAACGCAGCTGGAAAATTACAAGTGCCCTGGATCTACAAAGCAGGTCCTCTTGAGAGACCAAATGAATGACCCAAACCTGAAAAAACTGATGCTTGTAAACGTAATTCCACTCTTGGCAATGTACTCTACATAGAATTAAATCCAGCCCAGCTTCATTTTTTATTTTCCTTCCTTAGTTCCAAGTTTGAACAGCTATAGTTTTGTTTTCAGTGGTCTTAAAGGAAGGATCCTGAAAAATGGCTGGAGTGGGGATGAGGATTTGAAATTTGAACACAAAAGGAACATATTCAAGCTTTGATTAGGAACTCTTCAGTGAGGCAGCATGTGTATTCTCCAGAGATTAGTTCACTACCCTAAGGAATGCAGCCACCCTTGAGACAGTGCAGTGCTACAATAAAGAAAAAAGGTCAGTCCATAATCCCTATAAGGATGTATGTGTAAGTACACTCTGCATTGTTGAGTGACTGTCACATCAGAGTTTCATGACATTTTTAATTCTAATTCTTAGTGTTGGAAATGTAAATGGAAGTTACAATATTAAATAAATTTATGCAAATAATTAAAGTAACTGAAATATGATAAGGTATGTACAAATTTTTTAAACTCTGTATTGTTAGATGTTGATATATTCTATATACTAAGCCAAAACAACTGTGTAGCAAGAGGAATAAAACAAAGCTTGTAAATCGGTGAGCTTGTAGATTTTGAAGCCCTTTGGAAAGAAAGAATTCTGTGTTGTGTTATATGAAGCCCATGCAAATATATGTCAGTATACCAGTTTTATGGAGATGTTGAAGAATAAGCACACCTCCATATATTGTCACTCCCCAGTTGCAAAGAGGTTATAATTCTGATTATAAAATAAGAGAATATTGCAGCTGTGAGACTATGATCCTTGCAAATTATTTACTAACAAATTATCTGTACATTTGGGGCTGTAAAGACAAAAGGGAATTCTCCTGAATCTTGCAAATCATCTGTAAGGGTTCCTTACAGTAAATATAACTAGTGGCCCAGGAGCAAAAAGTTTGCTTGTTTCCAACCACAACAAAAAAAAATGTCACCACAACTCGTCCTTTTTCCTATAAGAAAATGTACAGGATATTGTGAAGAAATGTAGTATTATTCTCTTCATATATTACCTGAAGAATTCTAACAGAGAAAAATGTTCCAGAAGGTGGTGACTTGAGTAATTTTTGTTTCTTTCGTGTTCTGCTGTCTTGCTTTGAAATTTCTGACAGGTGATTTTTCATCATTTGTGTTAATGAGAGCAAGTGAAATTCACAGATAGTCTAAAAATAACATTTTAGCTATTCATTTCAGGCTTCCTATCATCAGAATCTTTTAGTTGATAATAAGTCATAAAATTGGATGAATTAAGTTTCTGACTTACTACTCCTTTAACCTTGATTTCTCACTAATAGTTTATGGTGAGAAATGAATAAGCTATAGACAGTTAACAGGAGTGAGAGAGACATCTGAGAGACTGACTGCTCCTTTTAGTGTGTGTTCAACTTTAAGTAGATTTTGTCCAAATTATTGACCCCATAGTTACAGCTAAAACCATATTCACATTTTAATATTGTATCTTTCTGAAGTTGGATCAGAGATTTTCAAAGTTTTATACAGAGGTTTTAAGCTGATGTTCACAAGTTGTCTGCTTCATCTACAGCTTTTAGGAGATGAATGATCTGAATGATCAAGCCAGTGGGATATAGTATTATGACTATGACTTCTAGATTCTTCCAATGATAAAGAATATAAGCCATCAGGAGGTTCAGGAGGTACTTTACAGAAAGTAGTGTTCCTCATACTGTGAACTGAGGACTGCCTACAACATAGTCACCTGTAGAGTGATTCCTTACTCTATTCCAGGAAATTCTGAATTCGTAGATCTGGTGTGATGCCCAGCAATATGCATTATTAGGAACTTCTCAAATACTTCTTTATTTACTGTGGTTTAAGAACCCCTGCCATAAAGGATTAATGCAGACTCCTCAAAGGCCTCATGTGTGCTTTGTGATAAACTCCAGTGTCAGGTGCAAAGTCAAAGAAAAGTGAACTGCTGGAGCCAATGCCTCTTTCCAAGGTATTCTATGGATGAATAACTGTGTGAGATGTTAATATTTTCAGAAATAAGACTTCCATGATTAAGTTTAGGAAATGCTGGGTTAAAGTTAAGTTAAATCCTTTGCTGGACAATGTTTTAGGAACTTAAATAGGCTAACATGCAATTGGATTCTCCAAAGGAAGAATCCTTTATTCAAAGAACATCTCATAGACTAATTTTACATAAAGCACACTGCTGAACTAATACTACTGTAGAAATGTGGAAACTAAAAACCAGGTTGATGAGGAGACTGACCTCACTTCTTCAAGAGAATTACTGAGCAAGCATGAATCAGAGCTCTGATTCTTCACCACCACCTCATATCAGTGATGACTTTTGGTTTCAAGTAAGAGTCAGACTGTAACTGTCATAAGTAAAAAAAAGGAAACTATTGGAAGGAAATTGGGAGCTCACAGAATTAGCAGGAGGCTGAGAGACCAGGATTAAATAAGGCCAGAAACCAAGGAAGGCATAAGCAGTAGCAGTAAGTCTCCAAAACATAAGAATGCTCTCTAATCATCCTTTCATCTTTGGACCACTTGCTTAAGATTCAGAATCCTGGTTGAGAATATCTAATTTTCAGAACTTTCATCACATGCCAGTCCCCTGGCTTTCTGGGAGTGGAGAGAAGGAAGGAGGAGCTCTTCTTCCCTTTGGCTTCCTTAGTGGAAAATAAAATACTATTTTCCAACAAGATGACACAAAATTATCTTAGGTTGATGAAGGAAGCCCTGTAAAGTGACAGATGCTCATTACTCACATATCCTGAATTCCATGGACTACTGCTTTGCATTACAGTTGAATTTTAGGTAATAATGCAGCTTTAATTTAACTACCCTACCCACTAACCAATGCTTTGGTTGGCAGTATTAGTTATTTTCACGGGTGCTTTTGAATGAAACATTTTATCTGTGCATAGTCAAATTCTAGCTTTCTGTTATCCTTCTATATATAGCATGTAGCAAATTAATGCTTATTTAGCCTTTAACTCATTATCAGTATGATTATAGAGATGTGATGATGTTTAGATTAATTAGCTTAGTGAAATTTTTCATTGACAAAGTTTGTAGTAGGCACTACTGTTGACATTCATGTGTCCCTCTGGGCATACCACTTCATTCCACCCAGGCAGAAGTGCTGGGAAATGAACACTTCCGGACACTGTCTCAACCAAGGACTGACCTGATGGGAAGTGAGGTATAAATAGCCCAGCTCCCTTGCTCCTTGAAAGGAATCACTTTGGGCCTTGTGTTCCATACTAGTGCTTCTCAAACTATTTTTGGACCAGTTTTTCATTTTCAATCCATCATGGATTGGAAAAAAATAAAACGAATTTTAGAAAAATGGATGTTGGGGCTTCCCTGGTGGCACAGTGGTTAAGAATCCGCCTGTCAATGCAGGGGACACAGGTTCAAGCCGTGGTCCGGGAAGGTCCCACATGCCGTGGAGCAACTAAGCCTGTATGCCACAACTACTGAGCCTGTGTCCCACAACTACTGAAGCCCACATGCCTAGAGCCCATGCTCTGCAACAAGAGAAGCCACCACAATGAGAAGCCTGTGCACAACAATGAAGAGTAGCCCCCACTTGCTGCAACTAGAGAAAGCCCATGCGTAGCAACAAAGACCCAATGCGGACAAAAATGAATGATAAAATAAATTTTAAAAAGAAAAAAAAGAAAAATGGAAGTTACAAAAATGTCAAGTTGTTATCGAAGTTTCTAAGTACTTACTTTTACTTTTTATATATTCTTTTTCCTGGGTGTGTCTTAAACAGTTCAAGGACTGGTTCTGTCACACACTATATTTTGAGTAATACTGAGCACTGTTTCCCTAGGTTCCCTGTAGGAGTAAGCTGCAGTTGCCCACAGGGGTAACTGTATTCAAACATCCTTCATTCACTGCCTTTCCCTCCTTCCTTTCTCCACTGTTCCCTGATACTTTCTTGTCTCAGGGTCCTCTTCTGGAGGAACCTAAACTAAAACGAGTAATAATGAGCCTGGAAACTACTCTATGGTGTTCTCCGTGTGTGAATTTGAATTTTATTCTTGTCTAGCTATAAGGCAACCTGCAGAATAAAAAGCACAAGGGCTTTGGAATCTGTACAAAGATTTTTAATCTGCTACTTAGTAGTGTAGAATCATAGGCAAGTTATTTAACTTCCCTGAGATTGAGTTTATTCATTTATACAGTGATAAAATTAAAATAGCTACCAAAATTGCAAATTAAAACAAGATACTACTACACTTCTATTAGAATGGCCAAAATCCCAAACACTGACACTACCAAATGCTGGTGAGGATGTGGAGCAACAGGACCCCTCTCTCAGTATTGGGGGGAATGCAAAATGGTACAGCCATTTTAGAAGAGTTTGGTGATTTCTTACAAAACTAAACACACTGTTACCGTATAATCCATCACTTGCACTCTTTGGTATTTACCAAAAGGAGTTGAAAACTTATCTCCACACAAAAATCTGCACTTGGGACGTTTACAGCAGCTTTATTTAAATTGCTAAAAGTTGGAAGCAGCTGGGATGTCCTTCAGGAGGTGAATGGATAAATACAAGGGGGTACATCCAGACAATGGAATATTATTCAGCACTAAAAAGAACTGAGCTATCAAGCCATGAAAAGACAGGGGGAAATCTTAAACGTATGTTTCTAAGTAAAAGAAGGCAATGCAAAAAGGCTACATACTCTACAATTCCAACTATATGATATTCTAGAAAAGGCAAAAGTATGGAGACAGGATAAAGATGGTTGCCAGGTTAAGAGGGGAGGGAAGGGTAAATCGATGGAGCACAGGAGAATTTTAGAGCAGTGCAACTACTCTGTATAATACTGCAGTGGTGGATATATGTCTTTGTACAATTGTTAAAACCCATAGAATGTACAACATCCAGAGTGAACTCTAATGTAAACTATGGACTTTGGGTGATAATGGTATGTCAGTGTAGGTTCATCCATTGTTTTAAGCGTACTGCTGTGGTATGGGGTTTTGATAGTGGGGGAAGCAAAATATGGGAGGGTAGGGAGCAAAAGAGAACTCTGTACTTTTCCATCAGTTTTGCTGGGAACGTAAAACTACTATAAAAAGTAAAGTCTATTAACGTGCGTGCACACACACACACACACACACACACACACACACACACACTACTAAGATTATTATGAGAATCAAAAGAGAATGAAACATGTTAGAATTCACCATACATTATCCCAAGGGTTTTTGGGATGGTAATTTAGGTTACTTTAATTTCACAATGTAAACATTAAAAATGCATAAATACTTATTTCAAGACTTGCATATTGTCATAAAAATAACATCAAATATCTTTGGTTTTGCTGAATACATAACTTTCCTTTTCTGGTAACTATACAATTCTTTACCCACATTAATAGATGTAGTGAGCATGTCTTTATATAGAAGCCTGTAATCCTAGCATTCTTTATGACAGCCTAGTTTTATGTCTCCTTAATCAAAAAGGTTGTTCTGCAATCTTTTCAGCCTGAAGTCATCCTGTATAGTTTGACAGAAAGCTAACTGTATGAAAGCTTTACATATTTGTACATGACAGGGACAACATACTTAATACTGCCTTTTATTTAAAATTTAGCATGTTTAAACTTATACTTAGTCAGGAGGGGAAATGAATATGTAATATGTTTTAAATATCATTGCTTTATTGCTCAGTACTCTAAATATATAACAATGTTAAGGATCCACAGCTGGTTCTCCCAAATAAAGGTATCAGAAGACATTATAAAGACAACATTTCACCATTGACATAGTTCATCTGTTGAGCCATGGTGGTATGTGGACTGATTTGCACATCACTATACAGCTGAAGGGCTTTCTGAACTTCAGTAATTCAGAGTAAGCCCACAACTAAAATTCTCTCTCTCAGTATTTTCTCATGATCACATCGCCTCTGGAGAATGAAGTCACTACAAAATTTAAATTATTGTAATCAAATTCACATGGCATTTTTATACTTGGAATGCTTCCATTCTCAGCCCTGTTCTCCAATTTCAAAATTACTTCATGTTTTACCTTGAAGAATGTGACCTTTTAACATGGTGAGGAAATTCTTTGTAAATTAGGCACAGGATATTCAATTTAAACATTCATTTAATAGATATGTCAACATTTATTGAACGTTTACTATGTGTAAAGTGATAGGTCCTATGGAAAATACAAGCATTAGTAAAACCCAGTCCCTTTTCTCAAAGATATTATAATCTGATTTGGGAGTAATATATAATAATAAAAAAAAAGATGACTGAGTTGGTAAATAGAATAGCTCAGCTGTAGGCCCTACTATCAATGATGATTTAATATAACATAAGATATGCTTTGAATATCAATGTAGAGAGAATAAAAAATTTAATAAATAGTGATGGGACAATGTGAGTTATTTGGAAAACATCCAACATGAATTTGAAATTTATTTTTTATTTTTATTTTTCCATCTGTAACTAAGCCTTTTTTTTTCTTTAAGTATAGTTGATTTACAGTATTATATTAGTTTCATGTGTACACCATAGTGATTCAATATTTTTATATATTATACTCCATTTAAAATTATTACAAAGTAATGGCTTTATGTCCATGGGCTGTAGAATATATCCTGTTGCTTACCTATTTTATACTAGAAACTTACTTTATACCAAATTGCATTCATGATGGATTAAAGAGCTTTGTGTAATACTTCAAAACTATATACATATAATTGTTTCCTGGTGTTGGTAATAAAAGTTCTTTCTAAATGTAAAAATAATGTATCCAATTTCAAAAGAACAGATCAACAAATTTGATATGATTTCTTTAAAACTTAGGTGTTTATAAATATATCAAAAAAGGGTAAAAATACTTAACACAGAATATGTCCATACAAATGGATAAGAAAACATTTACTCTGCAATAGATAAATATATGCAGAAAGCATCAGCATATGATTCAAGGATAGGAAATACAAATGCTTAAAAACATGGCAGTTCAGTGCCATCAGCTATCCAAAAAATACTAATTAAAAAACTGAGATGCCATTTTTACCCATTAAATGCTCAAAGAATTTTTAAGTGACAATACTTAATCTAACAATAGAAGGCTGAAATAGAAACTCATCAATCTTAGAATGGTAAATTGGCTCAAACTTTCTTACAATCCGTTGACAGCATGTAATAAATCTTTAAAATATCTGAAACACTAATTTTATATCTGGAAAATTAGCCCCCTAAAGATTCAGAAATATAATAAAGTTATTTATAAAGATGCACATTTCAGTATGATAGAAATCACAACAACAACAAAAAAAATGCAAATGATATTTTGGTCACTAGAAGAATGCTTTTTAAAGCTAAAGTAGCAAAGAATATTATCATGATTTTAGGTGTGCCCTAGGTATTACTGTTCTCTCTTAAAGATATGTACTGCATAACCCCTGTCTTTCATTAGTTAACAGATTTTATTAATCCCACCTTAGTGAAGTGTCCGCAGTCTTTTCCTTCCTATTTTATTTCTTTACTGCTGCCTTAGTTCAGGCTTTTCTCATCCTTATCTTGAACTCCCAGCCATCTCATTGCCACAGTGCTATGAGAGTTTTCCTTCCAAAATACAAATCTAAACTTGTTATCCTTCCTAAAGATTACTTTGGCTATTTGGGGTCCTTTGTGTTTCCATACAAATTTAAAAAATTTTGTTCTAGTTCTGTAAAAATGCCATTGGTAATTTGATAGGGATTGCGTTGAATCTGTAGATTGCCTTTGGTAGTGTACTCAGTTTCACAATATTGATTCTTCCAATCCAAGAACACGGTATATCTTTCCAGCTGATTGTGTCATCTTCAGTTTCTTTCATCAGTGTCTTGTAGTTTTCTGAGTACAGGTCTTTTGCCTCCTTAGGTAGGTTTATTCCCAGGTATTTTATTCTTTTTGATGTGATGGTAAATGGGATTGTTTCCTTAATTCCTCTTTCTCATCTTTTGTTGTTAGTGTGTAGAAATGCAACCGGTTTCTGTATATTACTTTTGTATCCTGCACATTTACTGAATTCATTGGTGAGCTCTAATAGTTTACTGGAAGCATCTTTAGGGTTTTCTATGTTTAGTATCATGTCATCTGCAAACAGTGACAGTTCTACTTCTTCTTTTCCAATTTGGATTCCTTTTATTTCTTTTTCTATCTGATTACTGTGGCTAGGACTTCCAAAACTATGTTGAATAAAAGTGGCTAGAGTGGGCATCCTTGTCTTGTTCCTAATCTTAGAGGAAATGCTTTCAGCTTTTCACCATTGAGAATGATGTTAGCTGTGGGTTTGTCATACATGGCCTTTATTATGTTGAGGTATGCTTTCTCTGTACCCACTTTCTGGAGAGTTTTTTTTATCATAAATGGATGTTGAATGTTATCAAAAGCTTTTTCTGCATCTATTGAGATAATCATATGTTTTTTATTCTTCAACTTGTTAATGTGGTGTATCACACTGATTGATGTGTGGATACTGAAAAATCCTTACATCCCTGCGATAAATCCCACTTGATCATGGTGTATGACCCTGTAATGCATTGTTTAGATTCAGTTTGCTGATATTTTGGGGAGGATTTTTGCATCTGTGTTCATCAGTGGTATCACCCTGTAATTTTCTTTTTTTGTGATATCTTTGTCTGGTTTTGGTATCAGGGTGATGGTGGCCTCATAGAATGAGTTCAGAAGTGTTTCTTCCTCTGCAACTTTTTGGAATAGTTTTAGAAGGATAGGTGTTAATTCTTCTCTAAATGTTTGGTATAATTTGCCTGTGAAGCCATCTGGTCCTGGACTTTTGTTTGTTGGGAATTTTAAAATCACGGGTTCAATTTCAGTACTTGTAATTGGTCTGTTCATATTTTCTCTTTCTTCCTGGTTCAGTCTTGGGGGATTGTACCTTTCTAAGAATTTGTCCATTACTTCTAGCTTGTTCATCTTGTTGGCATATAGTTACTTATACTACACTCTTATGGTCTTTGGATTTCTGCGGTATCAGTTGTAATGCCTCTTTTTCATTTCTGATTTTATTGATTTGGGCCCTCCCCATTTTTTCCTTGATGAGTCTGGCTAAAGGTTTATCAATTTTATTTACCTTTTTGAAGAACCAGCTTTTAGTTTCATTGATCTTTTTTATTTTATTTATTTATTTGTTTGGTCTCTATTTTATTTATTTCTGCCCTGAGCTTTATGATTTCTTTCTTTCTACTAATTTTGTTCTTTTTTTGTTGTTCTTCTTTCTCTGGTTTCTTTAGGTGTAAGGTTAGGTTGCTTATTTGAGATTTTTCTTGATTCCTGAGGTAAGTTTGTATCACTATAAACTTCCCTCTTAGAACTGCTTTTGCTGCATCCCATAGGTTTTGGATGGTCAAGTTTTCATTTTCATTTGTCTCTAGGTATTTCTTGATTTACTCTTTGATTTCATCAGTGATCCATTGGTTGTTTAGTAGCATATTGTTTAGCCTCCTCATGTTTGTGATTTTGGAGTTTTTTTCTTGTAGTTGATTTCTAATCTCATAGGCATTGTGGTCGGAAAAGATGCTTGATATGATTTCAATTTTCTTAAATTTACTAAGGCTTTCTTTGTGGCTCAGCATGTGATCTATCCTGGAGAATGTTCCCTGTGCACTTGAAAAGAATGTGTATTCTGCTGCTCTCAGGTGGAATGCTCTATAAATATCAATTAAGTTCATCTGGTCTAATGTGTCATTTAAGGCCTGTGTTCCCTTATTGATTTTCTGTCTAGATGATCTGTCCATTGGTGTAAGTGGTGTATTAAAGACCCCCACTGTTATTGTGCTACTGTCAATTTCTCCTTTTATGCCTGTTAACATTTGCCTTATATACTGAGTTGCTCCTATGTTGGGTGCACATATATTTACAATTGTTATGTCTTCCTCTTGGACTGATCCCTTGATCATGATGTAGTGTCCTTCTTTGTCTCTTGTAACAGCCTTTATTTTAAAGTCTATCTTGTCTGATATAAGTATTGCTACTCCAGCTTTTTTTTTGCTTTCCATTTGCATGGAAAATGGAGCTAGAGGAATCAGGCTCCCTGACTTTATACTATACTGCAAAACTACAGTCATCAAAACAGTATAGTCCTGGCACAAAAACAGACATATAGATCAATAGAACAGGACAGAAAGCCCAGAAATAAACTCACACACCTGTGGTCAATTAATCTATGACAAAGGAGGCAAGAATATACAAGGGAGAACAGACAGTATCTTCAATAAGTGGTGCTGGATAAACTGGACAGCTACGTGTAAAAGAATGAAAGTAGAACATTCCCTAACACCATATACAAAAATAAATACAAAATGGATTAAAGACCTAAATGTAAGACTGGATACTATAAAATTCCCAGAGGAACACATAGCAGAACACTCTTTGACATAAATCGCAGCAATGTCTTTTTGGATCCACCTCCTAGAGTAATGGAAATAAAAACAAAAGTAAACAAATGGGACCTAATTAAACTTAAAAGCTTTTGCACAGCAGAGGAAACCATAAATAAAATGTAAAGACTACCTACAGAATGGGAGAAAATATTTGCAAACGATGCAACTGACAAAGGATTAATCTCCAAAATATATAAACAATTCAGGCAGCTCAAAGGCAAAAAAACAAACAGCCCAATCAAAAAACGGGCAGAAGATCTGAAAAGACATTTCTCCAAAGAAGACATACAGATGACCAAAAGGCACATGAAAAGATGCTCAACGTAGCCAATTACTAGAGAAATGCAATTCAAAGCTACAATGGGGTATCACCTCACACCAATGAGAATGGCCAGCATCAAAATGTCTACAAATAATAAATGGTGGAGAGGGTGTGGAGAAAAAGGAAATTTCCTACACTGTTGGTGGAATGTAAATTAGTGCAGCCACTATGGAGAACAGTATAGAGGTTCCTTAAAAAACTAAAAATAGAGCTAACATGATTCTGCGATCCCACTCCTGGGCATATATCTGGAGAAAACCATAATTCGAAAGGATACGTTTACCCCAATGTTCATAGCAGCACTATTTACAGTAGCAAAGACATGGAACCACCTAAATGTCCATCAACAGATGAATGGATAAAGGAGATGTGGTATATATTATACAATGGAATATTACTCAGCCATAAAAAAGAATGAAATAATGGTAGTTGTAGCAACATGGATGGCCTTAGAGATTGTCATACTAAGTGAAGTAAGCCAGACAAAGACAAATATTATATGATATTGCTAATATTTGGAATCTAAAAAGTGATACAAGTGAACTTATGTACAAAACAGAAATAGACCCATAGACACAGAAAACAAACTTATGGTTACCAAAGGGGCAAGTGGGGGGAGGGATAAATTAGGAGTTTGGGATCAACATATGCACACTACTATATGTAAAATAGATAACCAGCAAGGAGCTACTGTACAGGAAACTATATTCAGTACTTTGTAATAACCTATAAAGGAAAGGAATCCGAAAAAGAATATGTATATATATTATATATTTATAATATACATATATATATACATACATATATATATATATATATATATATGAATCACTTTGCTGTACAACCCAAAACTAATACAACATTGTAAATCAACTATACTTCAATAAAAATATAAATAAAACTCTGTGCAAAGAGGGAAAAAATTTTAAATTAAAAAAAAATAAACTTGTTATCCTTTTCTTAAACCCGTCTTATGCCATTCCCAACCTCTCTGCAGGCCATGAAAGAGACCATTAGCTTCAACTATGAAACCCTGAATATTCTGGCCCCAAATCACATTCTGGGTACCACTTTCAATGGCGTGTTTCTCCCCTCTTCTCAACTTCACCTACATGCTGTACAGAACAGAATCCTGATTTTTGTACAAGCACTTTTACTTGTTTTTTCCATAGGCTTTTTCCTCAGCTGGGCATTTTTTTCTCCTTTTCCTTCTCTTTTGTCCTACTTTATTCTCAAAAATTATTTCTAATGCCACTTCTACATCTTTCTGGATTTCTGTAGGCATAATCTAAAGTGTCTTTCACTTTTAAGTAATTTTTAAAGGAAATTTTTTATTAAAAATGTAATGTGTTTTTTGTTTGTTTGTTTTTTGTTTTTTGTTTTTGCGGTATGTGGGCCTCTCACTGTTGTGGCCTCTCCCATTGCGGGGTACAGGCTCCGGATGCTCAGGCTCAACGGCCATGGCTCATGGGCCTAGCCGCTCTGCGGCATGTGGTATCTTCCTGGACCGGGGCACGAACCCGTGTCCCCTGCATTGGCAGGCAGACTCTCAACCACTGCGCCACCAGGTAAGCCCTTTAATGTGTTTTTATAACAGAAAATGTGAAGGACGTATTACATTTTCATGGTGAATTTCATTTGCTTTACTTTTATACTGGACTTACCAGTTTTGTTAATATAGATTTTTCAGGAATATCTTTCTATGTTATATATTATTCCCAAATGAGTTTACTTAAATATGCTCCTTGATTCCACTAGATTCTTGGCAGTGAAATAGACGGTATGCTCAAACTGGGTAATTTGAAGAGAATTTGACAATAAAGGGGCTATTCGCAAACATAGGGATAGGGTTTTGTAATAGTGCTGTATCATTGAGTTAGAAACCAGGGGAGACACATCGCTTTCCTTAGGCTTCAAAGGGCAAAAGAAGGGTGCATCACTGGACCCCAGAAGTACTTAGTGTGTGGATATCACTTAGTGTGTGGATATCACCTCTTTGTTGAAGAGTCATAGCCAGCCTGAGGTCATCTTCAGGGAGGGACAGGAAGAATAACTACCCCTACTTCATTCTTTTCCCCTTCTCTGATTTCTGATCAAGACACACAATTGGCAAAGCTCATCCCTAAGCCAGGTGGTAGTGGAGTCCAGAAAGTCTGGCACCTCAGGGCATAGAAAAGTAGAGTGGGAAGCTGGTGGAGCCAACAAAAGATACTTGGCATAGTCCTAAGATGGCATGTGAGCTGTTTATTGTTTCTGACCATTTTAAAAATAAACATATTTGCATAAATTTTTATTCAAATTCTTAAATATTTAAGATTCTTTCCTTAACTAATTTCCAAGGTGAAGTTACTTGGTCAAAGGTTAGATACATTCTCAATGCTCCTGATACTTCTTGCCAAACAGCTTTGCTTTTTCAAAGAACCCAGAAAAATAAGAATTAAAGAACTTGATGAGAAGCTTTGCCCAGTTAAGATCCCAGCCCTAGGGAATGATTGTATCCTTGGAAATGGCATCTTAAGGCAGGCTCCCAGAAGGAAATAGAAAGCAGAGTTAAGCTGGGTAGTTGAAGCCTGCAGGGCAGGTTTTATGGAAGGGAACAAGTGATGGTGTAGTCCCCTGAGCCTTATAACAGTGGGGAACCCTTAGGACCCTTGTCTTGTGGGTCAAGAAGAGGGAGTATTTCAAGAAACACACACACACAAAGGACATGGAGGATCTGTATATAGAGAGCCTCCAGATGGGAAGAAAGGAGCTAATCAGTGAACCAGCAGGGAAAAAGCAGGGCAAATAAATGCCCTGATGTCCATCTCTTCCTACTCTCCAAACTCCTGTCAGTGCCCCAGATGGGCCAAACAAACACAGTGTAAGCCAGAGAGGAAGCAACCCTTTAATGCAATCTACACTGGCCAGCTTCCTGGGACACAAAGAGGGTAGAGAAGGGAACTGGATGGGTGAATGGAAAATATCTAACACATTTAACTTTAAAGGAGGTCAGATGGCCAAGGGAAAGGAGATTGGCTTTATTAAGATAGCCATAATCTATCTTGGCAAGATTAGCAAAAGAAACATGAGAATTGCTTCTTAGTCTGAGTTTCACATCTTTGCTAATCATTGAGCTTTTGTATTGCTGCTAGCTGAGGTCCCTTTCCTCTCAAATATACCCCTAATTATTTGCTTGGATTTCCTGGATCTTCTTGACTGTGAAACACAAGTTTCAGAATCAAATATGAACACATTTTGTTTGGCCCTCATACTATCTGCCCATAGAGTGGTTTAAAAAATTATTGATTTTTTGCCAAATGTCTTAAAATCAAGAGATTTCATAAAATCCTACTTTCAGCTTCTATTGAACAATGAGAATATTAGGCATGACTAGGCTTACATTTCTGCAAGGCAATGAGCTGGAACTGCATATTAGCTGCCCCCTAAGGGGCCCAGGCTCTCCAGTTTGCCACAGTCTTCACCATTCTCTGTTGTCTTTCTCAGAGTCAGTTACCATTTTTCACTGCAATCATGTTACTGCTTTTCATATACCTATACAGGGTTTGCTCATATCTGTTACATGCCTGAGTCCTGTGGACATTTAACTTTGTGATCCCTGTACTAGTGGCTTATGGACAAAGGGGCAGTGCCCAACTTCCAATTCTTTACTTCCTTAGCATCAACCGAATATTTAATATCAATGGAGCAGGAACTACATTATGGCCAATGGAATTTGGCGTAAGTAAAATTACTGACAATCTTTTCACAGTTCCTTTTACCAAATAGTGATTACCTGTTACCTGTTCTGTGTCCTGGCCCTCACCACTTTCCACTGTGCCTCTTCTCTCTGTGTTTTACTCAGCCTGCAGGAAGTGGTTTAGAATTATAATAGCTTCTCTCCTGTTAAAACAGATATACTTTTATGAAACTAGATCCTGCCTAGTTGGTTTTACGTCCTGAAACTAAATAACAATATTGCCTCCATCATGGACAGTGAAGATAGTATTAGGGACATGCTCAAGCAAAGAGGTACATACAACTGGGCAACAATAGGTTTTGTTATTTACATAAAGTATTCAGTAAGACATTAGGCCTAGCACCTTTAAGAAACTATTTGTAAGTATTCTTTTGAGTACGAGAAAGCTGAAAAGATAACAAGAGTTTGAAGAACTTAAAGGTTCATTTTACCCACATAGCTAACAATATGTCTCTAGAGAAGGGAGAGATGTAAAAACTCAAAGCATAATTGCCATACAAACTTCTTTTAGAAGGATCCCAGAGCTTGAAAACTCATTCCAAAAACCTTACTCTGTTTTGGTTTTCTCTTATCTATTTTAGGCCCAAGGACAGAAGATTTAAGGACATATTAAAATACACATACATTTATGTTTTGAGAAGGGCGAAAAATAATTTTACTAAGTAACAAAACACATTAAAGATTCTTTCTGGCTTTGGGTTTAATGGGAAAGAG
>NW_006782803.1:1334352-1345176 GCF_000442215.2 Lipotes vexillifer | reverse complement strand
GAAAGAGTTAAAAACAGAAAAGTTAGAACTTGATCATTATTGAGAAATTTAATTTATTGGTGTTTTCCTTCAACAAATAAATTTTTAAAAGAAAAACATAATTTTGATTTTTTTCTTTTTACCACAAATGTAATAATAACATGTTCAGAAAAGATTATTGTCATGATGAAATAACACATTTTTGCCAAAGTAATTACTATAATAATAGCCTATTTCGCATTTTTCCCTTCTCCACCCAACTCATTTTTTTTAATGAGCAGACTTACATCTGCTTAGCATCTGAGGCAGATGACAATGCATTTGCCTAGTTAATGGCTTTTTTGGGGGATGGGGCAAGACAAGTTCTATATAGAAGGAGATGAATCTGACTCAGCATGATAACATCCCATCAACAACTTCAGTCTCATCTTGAACTTTGTAAATCGTATAAACTATTTGGTGTAGCTTGACATCCAAGTGGTAAAATTCTAAGAATATTGACCGATATTTTTACATCTACCTCAGGCTTCTAATGGAAAATCTAGTAAATAGAGCTGATTTTATTGGTGGAGAGGTGTGAAGCAGAGTGATCCTATTATACTTGAATTGGCTGTTCAGCATTTACTAAACGGTGCTTCTTACTGGCCTACGAAGCATTTACTGAGCCTTAGGATTTGCTTCAGTCCCAAAGAAGTGCAGGAGAGTGAAGTGAGAGTCTGGCACAGGTCCTTTTCTTGCCATAACATGGCAGGTAAGTTCAGGAGAGCACTTAGGCCAAAGATTCTCAGTGCGGGGAGAGGAAGAGGGGTGCCAACAGAATCACCTGTAAGTACTTTACAGTTTTACTCTTTAGACTCCGCAAAGACATCTCCTTAAGTTAGGAGTCACAATCTCCAGTTGAAGGGGCTAATATTCTACACATTAGAATCACCTAAGTAGCTTTTAAAGACTACTGCCTTTCCAGCATTTTTTGAATCAGAATCTCTAGAGTTGGAGATTGAGCTGGTATTTAAATACAGTTGGTATTTCAAAAGGAAAAAAACTGATAAATTATTCTAATTTGTAGCCAGTTTTAAGCACCATAGGCTCACTTGTGTAAGTTGAAAGTCTTTACAGATAATTCTGATGTTCCAACTCTAGTGCCCCCACCCACCCCTTTTCCTCAACTCCTGGTTGAGAACTCCATACCTATATAATGAAGAGAATCACAGGTAAGTATGGAGTACCTCACTGCTGGGCCAGGTCTAGGTGCAAGTTTCTCAGTCTCCTATTTAGGCTTGATCATTCTTTGTTTTGGGGAGGAGGCACTGTGCTGTGCACTGCAGTGTTTACCGACATCCTTAGCTTTTACCCAGTAGATGCCAATTGCATTTCCTCCCCAGTCGTGACAACAGTTAACTGTGTCCAGACACTGCCAAAGGTCCCCTGAGGGGCAAAAATCACTCCTGGTTGAGAACCAGAGGTCTAGGCAATAAACTAAAGCGAGACCTAGCAAGCAGATCTGGGACCTGGGGAGACCTGGCTGGATAGAATTTGAAATCCTTAAATGGAAACTGGAATGTGTGAAGATTTATCTGAGGCTTTATGTTTCATCTGAGGAAGCCACATAATATTTTGAATTTGTTCTGGTTATTTATTGCTGTATAAAAACTGCCATACAACTTAGTGACTTAGAAGAGTGACAACGTTAATTTTATTCACAAAGCTGAAATTTGGCCATGGCTGGGTGAGAGACCTTGATTTTGCTCTACTGTGGTGGCCAAAAAGCAGGGAACCAGAATCATCTAAAGGTTCACTCCCATGTCTGGTGGTCGATGCCTAGCTGTCAATGGGGGCTTCAGTGGGAGCTATGGCTGCAAAACCTTCCTGTGGCCTTTCCATGTGGCTGCTTGGCTTTCTCACAGCATTATGGCTGGATTCCAAGGACAAGCGTCCCAGGAGAATTAGGTGGAAGCTGTGTTGCATTTTATGAATTGGTCTTGAGAGTCACATAACATCATTTCCACTGTAGCCAAAAGTCTGCCCAGATTCAAGAAGAAGAAACATAAACCCCATCTTTTGGTGAAAAGATGCCAATGTCACCTTACAGGAAGAGCATATAGGATGGTATGCATTGGTACAGTCATCTTTGGAAAATACAAAGGCAGATTGTTTAGGATTGCTTACCTGGTGTCTATGACAATGCTAACTAAAGATTGTTCTGTGGAACACCTATATCAATAAGCTGGGGAATTCTTGTTTCAAATACTAATTTTTAGACCTCTCTCTCAAGGACTCTCATTTCTCAGGTCAGCTTTAGGCATCTGGTATCTGGTTTTTCAATAAGTCCTCAAAATAATTCTTATGCGTGTTAAGAATGTTCTTTGTTTATACAGATCCTTTAATCATTTACACATTTCCATTACACATTTACACATTTTCTTCCATGAAACAAGGTGGTGATATAGAGAGAGGAATGTAGCTATTTAGAAGAGCTGCTTCAAACGTATCTTTGGGTTTGTAATCTGCACATATTATTTGTCAAGAGACACTTTGAAATTAGCGTTGCTAATTGGGATTTTGTGAACGTTTGATTTGTTTTAGTTTTAGTTTCCATGCATGTCAAAATGAAAAAAGGAAAGAGATAACATTATAATACAAGTCAAGAGATTTGGGATTTTTTTTTAGTCTAGTCTTACGGTCAAATTTTATGTGCTTTTATGTTACATTTAAAACTATACTTTTGGCATCAAACAAAAAAAACAATGTTTATAATGATGTAGTTGAAGTTGTGTCATAAGGAAGGATACTTAAATGATAATGTATGTGATAAGGTGAATACCATTTTCCAGAAGCATCATGAAAAATGTGGGAAATAAAATGCTAGTATAGGGACATTTCCCTTTTCTAAATTTTGCTGATCGAGCAACTTCAGTGACCTAAAATATACTTGAGAAAACAGCATGTTAAAAAAGCCTCTGTACAGTCAAAATAGAATACAAAAGTTCATACTTTACTTGGAGTCTACATACTATTAACTTGCATGAAAGTCTAGTACCAGGTTTCCGAGCTTACAGCCAAAGAAAAACATCATGTTAGAATGGGTCAGAAGTGGATGTCTACAGTTTGGCACAATGAGGACTAGGACAACTGAGACAACAATAACACAAAATGTAATTATTTCAAATCAGAATAGTTTTTCAGAGTAGAGGAACCCCACTTTTTTTGTTTGTTTTGTTTCTTTGTTTGTTTGTTTGTTTTTGCAGTACGCGGGCCTCTCACTGTTGTGGCCTGTCCCGTTGCGGAGCACAGGCTCGGGACGCGCAGGCTCAGCGGCCATGGCTCACGGGCCCAGCCGCTCCACAGCATGTGGGATCCTCCCGGACCAGGGCATGAACCCGTGTCCCCTGCATCGGCAGGCGGACTCTCAGCCACTGTGCCACCAGGGAAGCCCGACACCCACTTTTATATCTCACTTTTTTTAGGGGTACCACTAGGTACAGCAGCTATTTTTCATCATGGTGACCCAGAGTTTTTGAAAAGCTTAACTTATTTTAAATATATTCTATTTAAGCGATCAGGGAAATATTTAACAATTTTAGAAAAAATTCTTCTAAGTGGTTAAAATTAACTAAGCTTTGGTGCTTTTAGTAAATAAACTTCCTTTATTCATAAAATTAATTTTTGTAGATTGCCTCATATGCAGAAAATGCTAGATAATAAGTGTTTATTCATGTACAAATAGGTCATTCTATTAAAATATTTTCTTAAAAAATTGGTTTGTTTTTGTTTGTTTGTTTGTTTTTGCAGTTCACGGGCCTCTCACTGCTGTGGCCTCTCCCGTTGCGGAGCACAGGCTCTGGACGCGCAGGCTCAGCGGCCATGGCTCACGGGCCCAGCCGCTCCGCGGCATGTGGGATCTTCCCGGACCGGGGCACGAACCCGAGTCCCCTGCATCGGCAGGCGGACTCTCAACCACTGCGCCACCAGGAAAGCCCCCTTAAATTTTTTTTTACTAAATTTAAAGCTTACATGTGACATAAAATCTAAATTAGAAGTCTAAGTCTAACATGGAGAACTATATCAGCATTTCAGTTATATTCATATCAGCAAATGTTAACAAGCTGGGAGGGAACAGCAGAAGCAAGGGGTCATTTAACACCACCAAATCTTACTGAATTTAGCTCCAAAATTCATCTCCAGTGTGTTCGTTTCTCTTGCCTCCACTGCCACCACCCTTGTCCATGTCACCATCATCTCTCCCATTTGTACTTCTGTAATAGACTATTAACTGTCTCTTTCTTCCCTTGGCCCATTCCAACCCCTTCTTCATGCAGCCATCAGATCAAATTACTTCTCTAATCTGTTACTGTAGATTTCCATTCTATTTCAAGTAAAACCCAGCATCCTTACCCTGGGTCTCAAGGCCCTGCATGATTGGGTTCCTTGTTACTTCTCCATTCCCATCTCACAAAACTCCCCTTTGCTCATTCAGCTCTGTATCCCATGGCCCTCTCTTTGTATTTTGGCCTATTCATAGACAATTCCCTCTGCCTCTTTCTCTGTGTTCTTGGCAGAGCTGGCTCCTTATTCTTCAGGTCTCATTTTGAATATTGCCTCCCCTTAGAAACTTTTCTTTATTACCCTGATGAAAGTCTGTCTCCCCTCAACATTATTCTCTATCACAGTACAGTGTGTTAAGTTCCTTTATAGCTCCTTCCTTCCTTCCTTCCTTCCTTCCTTCCTTCCTTCCTCCCTCCCTCCCTCCCTCCCTTTCTTTCTCCCTTCCTTCCTGTCTTTCTTTCGTCTTCTTCACAAACCCCATGAGGGCAAAGAGCAGTCTGTTTTATTGAACACTGACAATGGTGAGTGCCTGACACACCTACTAAATATATTTTGAATTGATGAATTAATGATTAGTGGTCTATAAATAGGTCAAGGGATAAATACATAAAATCCATAGTGGTAAGTATACATGCTAATAAAACATGTCTACAAGTTTGGGAACAACTTAGGTAGTTCATAGATGCTTTATTCATATGAATTTTGAAATGAGAAGTTTGTAGAGCTCATACCTAACTTTTCACTATGATATCGTACAGCATTTATTTCAGTCTCCAGACGTGACTTTGTCAGAATACAAGTAGGGGGCTTCCCTGGTGGTGCAGTGGTTGAGAGTCCGCCTGCCAATGCAGGGGACGCGTGTTCGTGCCCCGGTCCGGGAGGATCCCGCATGCCGCGGAGCGGCTGGGCCCGTGAGCCATGGCCGCTGAGCCTGCGTGTCCGGAGCCTGTGCTCCGCGGCGGGAGAGGCCACAACAGTGAGAGGCCCACGTACCGCAAAAAACAAAACAAACAAACAAACAAAGAATACAAGTAGGAAGTTGGAGATATTTTGGCTGATTCAATCAGGTGTTTCTTAGGAGGCGAATAAAGGGAGTGAGAATAGTATATGGAACAGGTCAATTATTAATTCTGATATCTTATTTACCCTTAAATATAATCAAGAGGTTACACCTGTTATTTATGTTTTCTGTGGAATTCAAAGAGTTTAGCATATATGTTACATTAAGCAATTGTTCAGTAAACATGAGTTTAATTGCATTTACCTTGGAAAGTTGGAAATGAGAAACATTTCTCTTTGTTCAGGCTTCTCCTCAATTCATGCTGTGGCATCCAATTAACGATAATTCTAATACAGATTATGACAAAAGAGAAGCCAGTTTCTTAAAACATCAGTATCTGGGACATTTTTCTTGAAGCCAGAAACCATGATTTAAATATTTTTATTTCTAAGATGGACCTAGGAGTGGGAGTGATACATAATAAGGACAAACTATTTCTTGAATGAATGGAAAATTTCAAACCACTCAGAGGACCTAGTTTAAATTGCCTTTGAGTACCAAATAGATTGAGAAGTGGATATAATTATATTGGCTGCTGATGCAAGTATACAAAAGTGAAAAGACATTGTGAAATAAGTCTCTTTACCCTATACTTATGTGAAAACATGTGATGTTGCAGGCAACGGTTTTGTTATAAATGGAATGCACAGTAGGTCTTATGTAAAATAAAACAAAAAAGAAACCTTTAGGTGGCGGCCAAGAGCTATGATTATGAATTCCATAGTCTGCTTTTATGAGAATTTATGATCTTGTTTGAAAGTGGTCGTGTTAAATGGGCTATTTAAACCACAAAAATTCAGTGCAAAGCAAATACAAGAAACAAAATTAGGCCTGGAAAGAAATGGATTTGAATGAGAACATCGTCAAGCAATCAATCAAATCTTAATTTTGCTTAAACAATGGGTATTTTGATTATGAATATTAGTTAGGAAACCACATCTGGGAAGATAATTATATTGGTATTAAGTCATAGAATTATTTATTCTTGGGAGTTAAATAATTGTTTTAATCTTGAAAGAAATCATCTTTAAACAAAATGGTAGCATTTTAAGAACTCAGAGAGTGTAATAAAGATGTCAAAACTGTCCAGATGCTCATTGTGCAGTTGGAAACTCCACTCAAAGTTGACACAAGTCTCCAAAAAAATAAATAAATAAATAAAGGCCAACGAGCTAATTCATTTTTGCAGCATCTGCCAGAAGCTATGGCTTCTTGGAGCACTAATATATTCTCTTTCTCTTCTTCTGCAAAATGAAGAGCCGACCAAACTCATCATTTACCTCTTTCAGTTCTAAAAAAAAGGGGGAAAGATGAAATAATTTTTTTAAAAGCATTATGATTTTGTGATGGTATGCACCAGTTTTTCCTCTCTGCTTGTTTTCTCCATCAATATGCATTAACCTACTTGAAAGAGAAACAATTTTAAGCATCACTATTATATATTGCTTTATAGTAATTTTCATTTTAAAGTTGTTACATTAATGATTAGTTCCATTCGCATTTAAATTCATTACATACACTTTTGACAATGTTTTTGGCAACGTAGACTAAATTTAGATATTTGTTTCCATTTAATCAGAACTTCGGTGATGAAGTGTCAGGTTCAATTCTTGTCCACTTCAGTAGCACACATTTAACATGAACCGTATGCACACCGAGGAGCATGGAGGAGAGAAAACAAATACAAGACAAACTTGGTATACATGGAATTGATAAGCTTTTTAGATGCAACAAGAGAACAGAAACAAATTAAAATACTATAGCAAAAACCACACATTGTTTTTGAATAATATAAAAGAAGAGAAGGAAAAATATGGGCTGATATTAATGGAGAAAATCTCTATAGAGAAGATTAAAATTAAACTGGTAGTTTCTCAGTACATTATTGAGAAACATTTTAATTCCTAAGAAACTCTATTTCAATTACTTAATGTTAATATTCCAAAATTATACTGTAGTAATATAGATGTAACAGTAGCATTGAACAGTTTCTTTTCTAAATATTCTTCACTGTGTTAGTCAATGGAGATGGTGACCATCCCAGCTCAAAAAGCCTTTTTGTATGTTGCTGGATTACATAGCAAGCTGCACAAGGAGGATTACTCAGAAATTATTTCAGTCCTCTAGCAGTTTGCAATGTAAAATTGTCTAGGAGTAAAATTAGGCTAAAAATCTAAAAAGTTGAACCAGTGGGATTTGTATGGTAGAAATATTTTCTGTATCACCATGAATGTATTCAAAATGATATTCCTGAAGCTAGGAATCAGAGGGTTGGCTCTAACGCTGGCTCTGATCATGGATATGGTGATAAAATTGTGGTCAGGATACATAATTTCTCTGGAATCATCTTCCTTCTATGTAACATGAAAGAGGAGAACTAGACCTTTAAATTTCCGCTTAACTCTAAAATGTTACATTCCAGGATTTTTAGAGAATAAAAACCAAACATGATTCAGCATTATTGAAGTAGAAATTTTTGTCCATCAGATGAGTAAAAGCATGGCATCGTTTCAGTGAGAATTGCAAAATGAATCCAACTGTATACAGGACCCCACACATAGGTCAAGAATGACCCCCTGGCATTGTGCAATGTTCAGCTTGCATGACTGTATATGTTGGCTCTATAATTATATTAATAATAAGGAAAAGGAGATACTGTATGGAAAATTCCTCTGTACTAAAAATTTTATTATAACAGAATATTAAACTAGAATAGGATAAATTTGGTTTAGTTACCAAGTCATGGTCTTTTTTAAGAACCTGAGGTCTTTAAGCAAGATAAAAGCTGTTAAATGCAAAAGCAGTAAACTGAAGAAAACAGAAAGGGCGGATATCTTAACTATGGTGAGTGAAAATGATTGAGCAAGGCTTTGAGTGCTATAAAACCTGTAGATATCATGGGACATGAATATTTTCTCATGGATTTATAAGACTGAAAATTTGTCAGGGGATGAGTGTGACTTTTAGGTGCTTAATAAATATAATTTACATTAAAATTCAATTTCAAGTATGACAAAGCAAGCAAAGTACACAAAGAATCTGCCACTATACTAATGGATATATATATATATATTTATAATTTATATAGCTATATGGTCATGAATAATTCAGATATTAGGATGTATATCTTATTAGTTCAAAGCAATGCATTGAAACCTGAATGACCATTTTTCTTTACATGCAATTCACTATTGAATACTTTTAGAAATTAGGTAAAAGTCTATAAAAGAAAGATGAACATTCTACTCCCAAAATTTTTTGTAAAGAAGCAACTCAAAGTACATGCCATTTGATGATAGAGGATCAAAAACAAGTTCTGAGTTTAAAACATTTTTATTATTCTATCTGCCATATGGAATAAGCAATATAAAATGATGCAAATGCCCCCACCCGAATACCATACAAAAATAAGTGGGAGTAAAACCTATGTTTTCTTTCCTTGTTAACTATTGCTTCAAAAGCTACAGCAAATCCTGAGCCACATCTTTATTCTGCTGCTTGTCAGTTGACCAACCGTATAATATACAAGTTATTTTTTCTTGAGTGGCAGCAACTCAGCCCGCTGGACTTACTGATTTCAAAGTCCTGTTCTTCTCTACATGATTAGGGTGAATAACACCTTATCTAGACAGATAAAGGTGACAAATCTCATTGATTCTACTCACTGTGGACCTACAGGGAGGACAAAGAGACTGGTTAACAAGAAGGCAACCTACTGTTTAAGATGCTATTTCCTAAAGGTAATTTTTCTTCCACTTTTACCATAATAAAGACAAACTTTAAATTGCTCCTGTCATAGTCTTTTGCACAAGGTCAGTGGGACTGGGGTTCAAACAATCAGAAAAAAGTAATACATGGAAGGAGAAAGAAAAATAATTCATCCAGAAACAATACATAATAATAAAAAAGATAGAGCAAAATGTACAAACTTCTAGGAGAAGAGGGGGAGCATAGAGAGGATGAAAAGGTAGCAAGATTGAAAATAAACTAAAGGCAGGTAAGGAGACTGAAAATAAGGATAATACAAAAAAAGGTAAAGATTGAAGAGGAAAGAGAGTAAGAAACAAGAGTGAAGCTAGGAAAAAAGTGACAAAGATGTAGAGTAGGAACAGCAGAACAAAATGGGAAAAAGGAGGTCAAGGTTTTAGAGCAAAAACACAAGAAGGCTAGCGGACAGCAGACAAAGAAGTGAGATACAAATGGAGAGGATGAAGTCTGGATTATAAAGTGGGGGGCAAAGAAGGCAGGCAGGAGGGTGGGAGGTCACAGAGCAAAGAGCCACCAGAGCCAGTGATTTCGCTTTGTCTCTTATTAGTGGAGTTCATGCCACTTGCATGGAGCTTGCAAATGAGTGTGAATTATTTTACTGGTATCATTTATCATTCCAAGTCCTGTTATAATAATGTTAGGAATTTGGCATAGTGGTGTGAGCCTTAACTGAGGCTATCAACTTCCCTTCATATTCAACCAAAGCAGCCGAATTTCTATCCATTTGCAGTTTGCAAGCTCTATTCAGATAGCATAAACTGGCAATAGGTTGACTAGGAAAATTCTGGACATTTAAAAAAAGAAAGAAAAATAACCTGTTTTTATTAAAAAAATAATCTTATGCTCATTTGCTAACAGTCTCACTGTTAGCATATAGATTGGGTTGTTTGTTTCTCAAATCAAGTTGACTTAAATTTAGGCAGTTTCATGTAACATGTAATACAAATTGCCATTACAGGGACCAAATTGCTAAAATAAAACAAACCATCCAGTCACTATTTCGAAAGGTCCTTTGCCTAGGTAGTGAGTTTTAAAAAGTGCTTTTGGGAGGGGAAAAAAAAAAAGTTTCTTTAAAGTTGCTGTTAAGGGCACCAAGAATGCATTTGTTACTTAGGTCAAAAGAGATCAGAAGAAGTTTCTTAGCTTTGAGCTGGAGCTTGAAACCTAGATATATTTTCTGCTTTTCTGTCTTTTCATTTTGCTCCTTAATAGCCTCTGATCAAACTATCCATCCTGTGAAGTTTTATATCTTCAAGTTCAACTCTGTATAGGTGTTCATTTTTGTTTCTCCATGGGAACAAACATGTTGCCAGGGAAACTGGGTAGCACAGAATATAGATAGTACAGAAAGCTTTATAGGAAGAATCAAGCTCCTAACACAAAGTAAACTAGTAAGGTACTTCTAACACCTAACAAATTATGGCAACTCGAAAAGAGTAACTTTTATCAAATTTTGGAACAATAAAACAAAAGGAAATTATACTATTTTCTCAGTAGAAAAAAAAAATAAAGGTTTATTTTTCATTAAAAAAAATAGAAACCACCAAACAGATTAATTGTGGTGATTATTTGCATTGAATAAAAAAGATGCCTTCAAAGATTTTCTTTATATGATGGGATATAAATACACTGACATTGTCTTATCGCACACCTCACCTACTATGAAGTACGCTGGACCTCAGGTCAGGGAAAGA
>NW_006782803.1:1332031-1334203 GCF_000442215.2 Lipotes vexillifer | reverse complement strand
GGAAAGAGAAATAAGCAGGGAAAAGGGGGCTGGGATCTAAAGTGGGTGGGTTACCAGCATTCCTAATCGTAATATTTGAGATTAGGAAGACTGAGATTGTGGGCCAGGAATAATTTATATGGGGTTGGAATCTTGTGGGAGAGGATATAGCAATAAGAATTCATGGCAGTGCTAGTGTTTCGGCTCCAGGCAAGGAAAGGAAAGAGCTCATTTAGTTGGAAGCAGAGCTTCAGTCAGGGTCTAGGGAAGGGGTGTGAAGTGCCGGGCCAGATTCTAGTAAGGGGCAGGTCCCTTGTTAAACCAGTGGTGGTTTCGCTTAGGACACGCGTTGCAGCCCGAGGAGTGGAGGATGTCTGCAGGGACAGGAATCCGATAATGATGATTGGGCAACAGAATGTTGGGTGGGAGAGTGGTTGCAGCTTGCCAGGTGCATGAATGCGTAGTCACTCCACAGACACTGGATTCTGGGCAGAGTAATGCGTGTTTAATTCCAGGCTCCATTTAATGATTGTGGTTAGAAGTCTTAATATATTGCCTGATTGCATTAGGATTGACTCCGAGAGTGGGAGGGGCAGAGACTGAAACAACGAAGTTTTAGGCAACGGGGTGATGCTGATACAGCAATTGAAGACAAGAAGAGACTTAATATGCCCCAAATCAACCCACAATAAGAATTCTACATTTATGGTTTAATGCTAGTACAATTGTGTATAGGAAGAAGCATTTGCAATTCAGTGGCAAAAGAAGGATGCTCGGGCTTCCCTGGTGGCGCAGTGGTTGAGAGTCCGCCTGCCGATGCATGGGAAACGGGTTCGTGCCCCGGTCTGGGCAGATACCACATGCCACGGAGCGGCTGGGCCCGTGAGCCATGGCCGCTGAGCCTACGCGTTCAGAGGCTGTGCTCCGCAATGGGAGAGGCCACAGCAGTGAGAGGCCCGCGTACTGCAAAAAAAAAAAAAAGAAGGATGCTCACACAGACCCCACATTTAGTTTCACGTTTTCAGTGGTAGGCTATCCCAGCAATTATTTTATATTACTTTTAAGTAAGCAAAATGTCTGATGTGACAACAACCCCTTTAATAAAAGTAAGAAAATAAACTTCAGTAAAAGAGTTAACTTTCTAAACTTGTGCCTAGGTGCCATCTCCGTACCTTGTAGTTTTCAGTCCTACAGTGTCTGTTTGGCAGAAGCTCAAAGCCACTGCAGGGAACCAATTTGAGCTGCACTTTGGTTCATGAAGTCTGAGCTCAACAGACTGGCAACTCTTCAGCTTTCTGAAATAATGTGGTCATGCTGTGTGTGCCTCATCACACTTTGGAGTTATGGTTCATTTAATTTCATGGAATAAAATAGGCTTCTATGCAAAGTAGCATTTTCACCTATAAGTTAGTAGCAGTAAAACAAAACTATCAATAATTTTGAAGTAAAAACCCAGTGTCTCCCATAACTTGCATGTAAATTCCCCATGCCATAGTTATAGAAATCCTCTTACTAATATAAAACAAAAAATACGAAA
Source organism: Lipotes vexillifer (assembly GCF_000442215.2). Lineage (NCBI taxonomy): Eukaryota > Metazoa > Chordata > Mammalia > Artiodactyla > Lipotidae > Lipotes > Lipotes vexillifer. Next base: position 1,332,687 of record NW_006782803.1, on the reverse strand, counting down.
AGTCATAGACAATTGTCATTTTAAAAGGAAGTGAACATCCAAAAGAGGAAGATGAGAGGTTAAAGGAAACATTGGAATTAAAAATGATACTGACCAAGTTAAGAAAGAATGAAAATAAAGATTTTAAAATTATTTTTATACTGTAAAACTTAATGTAGTGTGTGATGTCCCTCTTATGATTTGTAGGTTGAGAGAAAAACGACAGCAATATGTTAGATCCTTTCCACATGGCCCTGGTCACAGTAGTCACATAGCAGTGTTCTCCCTTTTTGTGTATGCAGTTATTTAAAGTTAAAAATTCCTCTCAAGGAAATATTGCCTCAGTGGTGGATCGGTGTCTATGTGACAAAATATTGTTTAGCTATTTCATGCATAGTACACACATAGTACACAGAAACCTGTCTGACAAAATATTGTTGAATCATTTCACTTCATTAACCTGTGAGCAAAAGAGTTTGCCATTTCTAATATGGGAGACACTGTACAGGTGCTGATCTGGGCACTTGGAGTACACCAGATAGCACAACATAGCAAGAAAGAGGGATGGTTGAAGATTTACAGTGTAGTGAATTAGGAGCAGATGTGAAGTGCTGTCAAAGGTAAACAAAGGCAGTCACAGTTAAAGTGGTAAAAATAGACTTAATCAGCAATAACTA
>NW_006782803.1:1324079-1332021 GCF_000442215.2 Lipotes vexillifer | reverse complement strand
AGGGAAAGCAGTCCAGCATGCTCTCAACTCAACTTTAATTTGTACAGAGGAGACTTGGTGTTTTAAAAAGAGAATGAAGGAGTAAGGAAGAGAGCAACAGAATTTTTCAGGGAAGTAAAAAAAAAAATTACAGAAAGCAAGAAGGGGGCATTTGGTCCACATGAAGTCCATCTGGGTTTCCTAACTGGCACTTATCAAAATTAGGGTCCTACCCTCCCACAGAGACTGGGAGACGGGGGCCCTATCTTCAGGCGTCGGCTGGAACAAGTAGTGAGTTCTTTTGGAATTCTTGAGCTTTCTCAGGCAGGTACTTTGAGGGGATTAGGGTCATCCTAGGGATGTGGCCTTGAGCTGTTAGAAACCATACTAGCATTTATTCAAATCTTTATAGGCCAAGGTTGAAACCTAGTTGAGTCGAGGACTCAGAAGAACCTGACTAGAGTTTAGTCCATGAGGAATGTTTGTCAGTGCTAAGGAGAAATGTGCCTGGGAGGTCCCTCTAGACTTCACATCTGAAACCTCCAGAGTGAGGCATTAGAATTTTCCCAGCAGACACAGTGGGGAAATTAAAGGGGCCAAATTTAGTCAGGGTGTGTGGCTTGTGGAGTGGCAGGAAATTATGTTGAAAGGTAGTCAGGAGTGAGATCATATCAAGCTACTGAGTTTGGATTTTATCCCATGGTCCAGTGCTTCCCAAAGTGTGGAACTTGTCTACAGATGACCTTTTGATGGTACAAGGATGCTGCATTAAATCATAGTTAAGTCACACAATGAAAAACTAATTTCCTTTTCAATTATCTTTTAATCCCTCTAATTAATTTAAGGAGAAAAACTTAGGTTGATACTAATCTGTATCAAATGGTATTTGCTAATTATCTTTTTGAAAAAGAGGGAGTGGATTTCTACTAAAATTTATTGACATTACTTTATTTTCATTGAATTTTTAAAGATAAATTGTTTTATAGTAACTAATGGAGATTTTTCATTTTAATTAATAATATGAAGATTTCCTTTTTAACACATTTAAGTTAAAAAATGCTGAGTTCATTTAAAGACAAATATTAGGTGCACTAGCTGAAGGAAGAGTCAAGATGAATCCCTTATTTTGGAGTTGCTCAAAGGAGAGAATGGTGGTGTCATTAACTGAAATAGGAGTTACAGAAAAATAACCAGAGCAAAAGAAAAGGAAAATAAAAACCAAGAATAAGAAATGCCTTGCCAGTTGTTACTGATGTACAACAAAGTTTATTTAAACCTATTGTCTTCCTAGGTCCCATTGCTTTAAGATCAAACCCAACACACTGTAACATTTTATACTATACAGCCAATAAAAGCAAGCCATGAAAACAGCCTTATTTGCAAAACCCGACTTCTCACTGCTTTGCTTCACCTACATCATGCCCAGGTAACTTTTTGTTCTGCCAGGCATTAATTCTAGATTATGTCCTTGGTTTCTAGTGTAGTTTGGTCTTAAACTTCAGGATTTTCTTCGGTCTTTATTTTACTGCTTTTACTTTTGGGCATTTGTGAATACTATCCCCAGCCAAGCTTTGGACCCTTGTATATCAGATCCTGGCACCAGTGTTCCTACAGTAGAATATTGTCTTGTATATGTACCCCCTGTCTCACAGGATGATTCCTCCCTCTTGCATGACAGCTTAGTAATGGGACTTTGTAGCTTAGGACTTTTTGTGTATCATTCATTAAGGTATCCGAGGTCAAGAATGCCAAAGCTTTCTTCATCTTTGGATATCAGGCAGCCATTTTCCTTTTTTGGAGTAGTTTAAAGCAAAGTCTCTCTTTGGGAGCAAGACCTCAAACATTTTTTCTTTCTTTTGAAATAGATTTCTTTTCCTTTTGAGTTTCTATTTGAGGCGTGCATCTGAAGGTATTCTCTCTGTCTTCTGAGATGCTGTGTTTTATCAAAGAATACATATTGTATATGGCTATCATCACCTCGAAGGTGGCGTTTCCTTGCTGAATGGCTGTTGTGAGGTCAGTCTGACTTTTAGTTTCAATGGACCTCTTCAAAATGAGTCTTAGAATAGCTAAGTCTTTAAATGAAAAATTAGCACAGTCATATTTTCAATTCATCATGTATTATTTGTATTCAAATGAAGTACTTCATGGTTTCTCATTTTCAATATTTTTGGAAATTTTGTTATATTTGGAGATAAAATAATAGATGCATATTTAAAAATAAGTTTTAAATTTTCATATGAAACATATAGGTATAATTAAACCCAAGAATAGATGGTCCTTTCTACTGATAATCTATTTATTTTTCAGTTTTGGGCTTACTTTTACTGAAATTTTGACATAGGTGCCCAAGAATTAAAGGCCTGCACATGAATTAGACTTGTAAAAACACAAGTGCATACTTCCTGAACCATATATAAAGAAATACTTTGTCTTGACATATTTTATGTTAACTTTAACACTTTCAGTTTTAAAAAGAGATGAGTCATTTCCTCTGTCTGGGGGATGACTGTGAGTGGTAAAAGTCTGGATAACTATATTAAGGTCACAGACATTTGTTAGTTCAGTTTTGAATTTCATCTTGACTTAAAATAAGGTGATTCTGTTATTAAGATAAATCAATGAAGGAATAACTGATTTAGTAGGTAAAAATTTAACTCTTTCCATTGTTACCATCTCCAGTAGAAACAAGGTGATATCCCAAGCCTTGGGTTTCTGAACTTCTCTTCCATGAATCTGTAATGAGCTTAAATTCTTACAAAGGCATATCCTCCTTGCTTAATTTTTGGTCAGTTTGCAAATGCAGGACCAAGACTTTAGGTTGACAAGTGATGTCATAGCTATAAAAAAAGAGATGCTAAAGAAAACTTATACATCTGTTCCAATCTTTAGTTCAGCATTTCAGCAGAATAAAGTGAACTTCACTTACCATACTTAATAGCTGTTGTGACCTTGAGAAAGTTACTCAGTCTTTTTCAGCCTCAGGAGTCCCATCTTATTCATTTGCTGTGAAGATTCAATTAAAAAGGTTATTGAATGTGGTAATATTTGTAAAATGCCTCAGATGTCACCTAGCATATAGTTTTGTTTTGTTTTTTCCCCAAAATTCTCTATCTCATCCCCCATTCCTTCCTTGAAAGAGAGATAAAATATTTTGCTTCTCCATGTCATCCATTTCTTGATGGAAGATGATGTGTTAAAATCTATAAAGATGAATGATAGGTAATGATAGATAATGACAGATAATGACAAAAAGCAAACAGATCATGACCTGGGTAAAATATCAGACCCCATTAGGCAAGATTGTCTTCTGCATTCACATGTATTACACATATAATGAGACATAACAGTTTTTATTTGTTTAGTAGATGTAGAACAACGTTTATTTGGAAAGTTCTTAAAAAGTTCTTAGATGAGGTAAGTTTTTGCAGGTATAGTGTTGGCTTCACCAGGGATTAGGAGTAGTGTGTATGATGTAGAGATAAAGTTGTTTGTATACAAGGGAACAGAGGAGGACAGAATTAAGGGATGAGAAGGATGAGAATGGGAACAAAGCAGAGGCAACAGGAGATGGAAGAAAGCCGTTCTATGAATATCATTACTTTCCTCATGACCATTGAAGTTACTAGACTCACAGAATGCTTGTTGTGAGTGGGTTTTTGTGGATATCAGAAAATTGACACACCTAAATCCATGCCAGGCCAACAGGCTGCATGGATTTAGGAATGGAAGCAACAGGGACCTAAAAAAGTAAACCCTAAGAAATTTACAGGTATAGTCATAATCTTCACAGGGAGGATTTGGAGCATCAAACTCAAACCAGTGGTTTGAATGAGACTCGCTTTGGTCTCTGTGTGGCAGGGTCTCGGGTGACATTTGCTTTATACATGGCCACATGACATTTCAGGCATCAATAGTCATGATTTAGAGTCATGATTTACTGCCTATATGAAAATCTGTGATGTAATATCCACACTAGAGTTATTTTGAAATAGAAATGTTAAGTTCTTAATTTTTTATAATAAATATCTTCTCCATATATAAAGGAAAATCCTTTAATAGAGTTCTAATTGTGAGTTATTCTATAGCTCAAATTATATTCCCCTATCACAACAACAGACGTAGTAATGGAGATCCCACCCTTGTTCCTAGCTACCACCATTTAAAAAATATTTAGTCTTTGCTGTATTCATGAAAGGTCCATTATGTACACTGACAAAAGATTTTTCAAGACTTACGTATATACCTATAAAGACAAAGATAATCAAATGACCAACAAGGCTGTAAAATGAAAAGAAAAATATCATAGTGGAATGAGAAAAAACTGTTGCAGAGGGTGACTTTTGGAAGAAAACATAAAAATGGTTGACTTTCAATGCCATGGCTGATGGTAAATGATTTGTTTACACATATGTCATTAAATATACTTGACATTTTTAAAGGAATGTGCATTTTCATATGATATTTCAATCAATCAAAAGAATCTGAGAAGTGTTGGATTCTTACTCTGAATCTTAAAAGATCTCTATGGAAAAGGCAAAATTGTTATACTTAAGGACAGTATAGAAAATGGCACATGGCTTCTTTTTCACTGCCACTGACCTAGCTCAGGTGAGGAACTTCTGGGTTTCTGTGACAGTCTCATAGTCACCTCTCTGTCTCTAATCTTTGTCTCCTCTAATTTATTCTCTTTGACTCTGTGAGTGATGCTTTACAATCCATTGCTATTACGATTAAAACAAAACTCTTTACAAGGCTCATTGTTCCTCAGTCTCCTTTGTTTATCCATACAGACATAATTGCAGTTCATCACACATGTGCTATGGATGCTGTCTCATCTTTGGACTTTTATGTAAGCCTTCTGAACTTTCTTCACCATTTCCCCAACACTTTCCCGTTCATTATTTTTTTCAGTCCCAGTTTACAAGTCTCTTCCTTCAGAAAATCTCCCCAAGCCCTCAAGAGGGTTAATAATAGTTACTGTTTATTGAGCATTGTAGAGGGACTGGAGATGTCTTCACTGAGGAGGTAACATGTGAGATGAGTCTTGAAGGATGAAGGGTCAGGCTGCTGAAGAACAGAAGGAAGTTTCAGGCAGGAGAAATGATCTCCGTTAATATGAAGAAGAGGCATGAAGGGATAAGGAGAGTCAAAGGAACAGACAGTAGTTTGGTAGAGTGTAGGATATCAGGGCAAGGGAGGGGAGAGGTTGTTGAGAATTAGGAATGTCCGATTGTGCTGGGTGTAGAGAGGTTTTAATGCCTAACCAAGAACTTATATAGGCTATAGACCTTTCAACATATATAGGCTGTAGACCTTTACTGATAGAAATTTTAAATTTGCATTATGGGGCAACATTGTATATAGGCTGTAGACCTTTACTGATAGAAATTTTAAGTTTGCATTATGAGGCAACACGGTCAGACATATTTTAGAAAGAGTATTCGCCAGAAGTGGGGGTAAGAGATTGAAAATATTAGGTTGAGAATGGTAGTTGGGAGACAAGTTTTTGGTTAGGCGCAAATGAATGAACTGGAGAAAATGAAAGAGTAGCAAAATAGTCTTAAAAGTGAAATAATCCTTGGCAGTATAGAAAATAGGTATAAGAAAAATACAGGTGATAAATGCTTGTAAGATTTCAAGAAACTTTTTTGTCTTTAAACTTTGAGGGGAATTTATTGAAGGGGATATTAGATGATGACTGTATTGGTTGGGGTCGTGGCTGGAAACAAAATTCCTGTCAAATGAAGAGACATTGATGCAGTGGTTCTTAACCTTGGCTGTGTTGGGGAGCTTTAAGAAAACTGATGCCTGTATGCTGCCCCCAAAGGTTCTGGTTTAGTTGGTCTGGTTTGTGGCCTGGCCATTGGGATTTTTAAAAGCTTCCCAGCTGATTCTAATATGCAGCTTGAGTTGACAGCCAATGCTTTAATGAAAGGACTGACTTCAGAGGTGTGAGCAGAGTGAAGAAATAAAGGATGGTAAAACACCAGAGACTAGTAATGGGGAAGAGGAGGGGCATCATTACTACCCTTATGGCCAAGAGACAAAGAAGACAATAGAAATAGATTGACCCAGTGAGAGTTGGACTTGTGGAGAAGGGGCCATTTTACCAGAGTTGTAGTTTGAGGAGGATACGGCTACTTCCAGACACTCAGTGCTGAAGCAGGGTGTATTTGTCAGGGTTTTCCAGAGAAACAGAACCAAAAGGATCTCTCTGTCTCTGTCTCTGTCTCTACACCACCACACGCGCACACACACACACACACACACACACACACACACACGCACACTTCTCTCTCTCCCTCTCTCTCTGTCTCTCTCTGTCTCTCTCTCTGTCTCTCTGTCTCTCTCTCTGTCTCTCTCTCTGTCTCTCTCTCTCTCTCTCTCTCTCTCTCTCTATATATATATATATATATATATATATATATATGTAGAAAGAGATTTATTTTAAGAAATTGGCTCATGTGATCATGGAGGCCAGTAAGTCCAATATCTGCAAGGTGGGTCTGCAGGCTAGAGACCAAGGAAGAGCCTATGTTGCAGTTTTAAGTCTGAAGGCTGTTGGCTGGCAGAATCCCCTTTTATCTGGGGGAGGTCAGTCTTTTATTCTATTTAGGCTTTCAGTTGATTGGATGAAGCCTACCCACATTATGGAGGGCAATCTGCTTTACTCAAAGCCCATCAATTTAAATGTTAACCTCATCTAACAACCCCCTCACAGAAACATCCAGAACAATATTTGACCACATATCTGGGCATTGTTGCACAGCCAAATTTATATATACAATTAACGGTCACACAGGGAAGGATTAAAGAAGTAGTCCAACTTCTTTCTCTTCCCCCTTTCCTTCCTTTGGCCAGACAGCCTCCCAGAAGGGAACAGAGTGGAGAAGAATGGGTAATAGATTTGGAGGGGCAAATGGAAGATGTTCTGCACATACCACTAACTCATTTATCACAGACTTGACCATTAATTTAGAAATGCCTTTTCTATTGTTACAATTCCGGTTTTGTTTAGATTGAGCAATATTATAAAATTCTTGAATTTATTTTTTTAAAAACTATGGTAATGATCTAGTGGTTTCTAAAATGATTTTCTAACGACCTTTGCTGAAATAGTTTTCTCTTTCGACTAGGGTAACATAAGGAGGCTTGTGTCACAAGTGCTAATGTGGCTTTTATTAACAAATAAGAGCAGTATTAAAATTTATTGTCAGTTTAAAAGGAGATACTATCCTCTTAAATTTTATATTCGATGGTATGACTATTTTTAGGAAAAAATTTATTGCATATTATATATTTTAGATATTCAGAAGGAAAAGATGTCTGTGCATAAAGGTGTAAAGAAACAGTATTTGCTATACAACCTGGTCAGTGATTGCAATAATTCAGGCGAGAAATAATGTGTCCAAGTAAGCAGCTATAGAAAGAAAAAAGAGAGCTTTGAGTCCTGTGATATTTGGTCTAGCAACCTCACCTATTTCTTGCTTGTCTGTTATAATGTACTCCATTAATAAATGAAGGAAGGGCATGTGGATATTGATGTATCTGTAATTCATTGAAGTGAAGATAGTTGAGGGGCAAAGGAAAATCTTGTTTGAAACATGGAAGAGTGTTGTGGGATTGATGTTTATAGACTGGCAGTCATTTTACACCTATTTTACATTTTTAGGTATAATAATTGCAGTGGAGAGGCTGTTTTAGAAAAGAAGAGTGTGCTGAAGGAAAGTAAACACAGATTAAACTCTCGAAGCCACTAATATTTAAGAGGTATATAGAGAACTAAATGAGGAATACTCAGAGAAGTGAGAGACAAACTAAAAGAAAGAGAAGTCAAGAAAGCCAAACTAAGAAAGGATTTCAAAGATGAGGTAGTATCAAGTGATAAGGAGGAAGATGTTAACCTTAGTGAGAACAGTTTCCATTGTTGGGGTGGAAGCTGAATTTCAGCAGGCAAGAG
>NW_006782803.1:1320583-1323886 GCF_000442215.2 Lipotes vexillifer | reverse complement strand
AAAGAGTGTGAAGTGAGGAACTAGAGAGAGTGAGGGCAGATAATTCTTTTAAGAAGTATGGCCGTGAAAGAAAGGAGAAGGAAATGAAGCAGCAGGTACGGAGGATGAGTGGAATTTCTTTCTTTCATTCCTTCCTTCCTTCCTTCCTTCCTTCCTCCCTCTCTCCCTCCCTCTCTCTCTCTCTCTCTGTCTATTTCTCTTTCTTTCTTCTTCTTCTTTTTTGTATGGAACAAGAGAGTTAAAATAGCACTTTGTACTCACAGTTTAATATTCTGGATGTGGATGTGAGTTAATTTCAGATGTTGGCTGACCCAGGGTATGACTTGTGGAAGTTGAATAGTGGTAAAGATCTTTGGGATAGAGGAGGTCAATTGAGTAGCTCGGATGTGGAATAGGATGTTGGATAAGTAAGGATGAAGACTGTGGGTCAAATGACAATATTATTATTAAATGTCCAAGGGTTAGAAGATGAGAGCAGTAGGTTCAGGTAAATCGATGTAAAGCCACACAGCATGAGCTTAAAAGAAGAGACTTCTTGAATGAAAATAGATGTGTGATAAACAGAAAGAGGCAGTAGGGAGCCAGGAGGATGCCAGCCCTGCCTCAGGGGCTGAGGTGTTCATGTTGATATATGGAAGAATGTACACCCCCTACTGGAGAAGTCAACATGAGAAGAATTGACCTCCCATTGATGTAAGGTTTCTATTTTTTTTTAGAAAAAGGCATTCAAGACATGACCTGAGAGAGCTTAAAGATTTAAGGATATAGAGGATTTGGGTTTGCTTTCTTCCTTTTCAGAATGGAGGGTTCCAAAGACCTATGGAAGGGTCTGGAATGAGAGCAGAACTGGAGGGAAAGGAGCAGAATGAAGATGGGACTCTAGGACTAATGATCTTTATCTATAGTATCTAAGGTGGATAGGGAGGTAAGAAGTTGTAGGTTAGCCAGAAATGACATAGATGGGATTCCATTTATTAATGGAAATTTGATTTCTAGTAATTTTAGTAGTGGCATGGGCCCAAGTTTCCAGGTATCTGATTTCATAGATAGCCTGCTTCCTATAGGTACTAAGATGACCAAGCCTGCCAGGAAGCCATGGTGATCATTAAGCCCTCTTGTTGCTTTTTAGCCTCTAGCATGTGTCAGATGGGTCCAGGCTTCAGGAGGAATAAATAGTTGTTACAGTTAGTGGCAGTCATTATAGTAAGCATGACTAAATGTGGTGATTCCATTTTTCTCACTTATCCCTCAGCAGGACCTATGGGAATCTCAGAGATGCTTATGGGAAACCTGTGGTTGATCAGTGGGATTGTTGAGGAATGCTTGTTTCCATCTCTTTCCCACAGGAGTTAGCTGTAATTCCCCAGTAGCCTCATAACACAGAGTTAGTCCCTTTCAGTTCTAAGAGGGAAGAAGTAGGGATTTTCCAGGAGAAAGGAGAATCCCCAGTCTCAGTCCCACCATTGTTCATAATCATAAACAAAGGGACAAAATTCCTCAGTTCACAGCATGTGTTTTCATACTTCCCACTAGAACTTCACAGGACATGTATTTTCATAATCCACATCCTATCACCTCAGAAACTACATCTGGGTATTTTTATCTTATTGCAGTTTTGTGCATTCATTTCATTCTTACCTAACAGATTATGTCTCTTTTAAAAACAGTTATGTGTACATGTCATTTTTTTAAAAAAATACGACTCAGAGTATATTCACTTCTTGATTTTTTACTTCTTACCTTCCCCCAATATCTAAGTTGGGGGTGTGAGAGCAAATAGTTTGGATTCTAAGGGCACTATTGCCAGGCAAGGAAAATTATTCCTGTCAGTAGGCATTTATGGAACCCACAGGGGAAGTACATTCCTATTGTGTTTGAGATGGAGAGCAACTAAGTAGAATAATCCATAAGAAAGAATACCGGAAATGAAAATTATTGAAAATTCTTCAACATCAGTTCTTCAATATATCTATTAGAGTACATTTGGGAACCACTGAAAAAAAAGAGTCAAAATTATACAAATGTATTGAGAAAACCATAGGACAATGGTCCTAGCATCATACTTCATCTTCAGTTTAGAAATTATTTTATGAAAATTATATTTGCATTTTAGTGAGTCATTGTATTCATTGTGAGTTCAGTGCTATTGATGACCCCTAAAAAGGTTTATCTGGGCATGATAGGATTCTGGGAAGATGGTGCAGTAGGAAGCACCAAGAATTCATCATCCCACCCAGACAAAGTTACAGAGACAGAATTTGGCTGATGTAACTATTTTGAAACCTTGGAGTCTAATGAAGACTTGCTACTTCTAGGGGAAGGCTTAGACATTAAATTATGCTTAATTGCAATTTCAGCACTTATCAGCTACCCATCGCACACTCCCCAGGCCAATGGCAGGCAACTGTGCACATGTTTCTGAAGCAGCTTGCACACAGCTTGCAGGAGCCAGAGTGGCAATAAGAATGCTGTCTTTCAAATATCAGGGATCTATGTTCTGATTGCTGATTGCTATTTCTGATCATGGATGTGCAGACATAGAAGTGGGCAACTATGTGTGTTGCACCACCCCTTATTGTTGGAAACCTGCTTCCAGATGAATTGAATTCCAGGAGATTTAAAGGGCTGGCACTCTCCCTGCCCCACACTTTATTTTTCTCTTTTTCACATTTTGGGAACCAGGCATTAAAGATTAAAATATTCTAAAGTAACCTTACCATGTGTATAGGGGGAATTAGAAAGCCACCATGCATACCCAGAGAAAGGTGCCTGCTAAGAAAAGACCTGGTAAGACCTTAAGTTTATACCTCACATTCATCTTTGGCATAGAGACATAATACAATAATCAAAACAAAACAGAACACCTCAGCAAACCCTGGGGAAGGGGAAGAATGTAATTTTCAGAATTACAGGATTATTAGATTCTAATGTCCAATTTTCCAAATAAAATCACAGGGCATACAAATAAACAGGAAAGTATGTCCCATTCAAATGAAAAAAATAAATAAATAAACCAACATAAACATTTGCTGAGAAAGATCTGATGACAGATCTACTATAAAAAGCCTTTAAAACAACTATCTTAAAGATGCTCAAAGAACTAAAGAAAGATGGGGAGAAAATCAAGAGAAAGATGTCTGAACAAAATGGGAATGTAAAGAGATAGAAAAATCTATAAAGAAACCAAAAAGAAATTCTGCAATTGATAAGTATAACAACTTAAATAAAAAAATTCACTAGAGGGCTTCCCTGGTGGCGCAGTGGTTGAGAGTCCGCCTGCCGATGCAGGGGACACGGGTTCGT
>NW_006782803.1:1254325-1320529 GCF_000442215.2 Lipotes vexillifer | reverse complement strand
AAAAAAAAAAAAAAAAAAAAAAAATTCACTAGAGGGGTTCAGGGGAAAATTTAAATAGGCAGAACAAAGAATCAGTGAACTTGCAGATAGAAAAATTGAAATTATTGAGACTGAGGAAAAGAAAGAAAAAAGATTGGGGAAAAGCGAGCAGAGCCTAAAAGTGAATGCCACTCTTCTAGAACCTCCATGTGTTCAGCAACCCTGCAGCTCTCAGAACCCTATATAAAGTGGATCGACATATGCACAGTGGGAGTCCAGAAGGAGAAGAGAGAGTGAGAGAAGAGTAGAGATAATATATTTGAAGAAATAATGGCCAAAATTCTTCTAAATTGGATGAAGGACATAACTGTAAACATCCAAGAAGCTCAATGAACTCAAAGTAGTATGAGCTTAAAGAGACTCACACTGAGACACATCATAATAAAACTGTTGAAAGACAAAGACTATCTTGAAAGCAGTGAGAGAGAGGTGACTCATCACATACAGGGGATTCTCAATAACATAATCAGATTTCTCATTAGAAACATTGGAGGCCAGAAATCAGGTTGATATATTTAAAGCGCTAAAAGAAAAAAACTGTCAACCAGGAATCCTACATCAGATAAAAGTGTTCTTCAAAAGTGAGGGGAAAATTAAGACATTCCCAGATAAGCCAAAGCTGAGGGAGTTTGTTGCCACTAGACTTGCCCTTCAAGAAATGCTAAAGGAAGTCTTGCAGGTTCAAATGAAAGTACACTAGACAGTAATTTGAAGCCATGTAAAGAAATAAAGATCATAGTAAATGTAAATGCATTAACAATTGTAAAAGCTAGTATCATTGTAACTGTAAGAGAAAAACACACTCCTTCTGTGTGTCTACTTTATTCTCCCTACTACTACCATAATCACAACACTTCTGACACTAGATGTGTGGGTTTTCCACACATCAAACAATTCTCTACAACACCACCTGAGTGTCCTACAATTTAACTTAATTCTAACACTATCTACCTGGAGATGGCATCAGCTCCCACAGGCTAAGGACTCATCCTAGAGGACTGCTTCCCCAACTACAGATACCAATCATAAGTCCCAGGTTTTCCCCTGTACTTCTGACTGACTGGTTATAAATCAGGAATCCTACAGCCCCCCTCTTTGGGCTTGATAATTTGCTAGAGTGGCTCACAGAACTCAGGGAAACATTTATGTTTACTGGCTTATTATAAAAGGATGTGATAAAGGATACAGATAAGCATCCAGACAGAAGAGATGCATAAGGCAAGGTATGAGGGAAAGGGCTCAGAGCTTCCATGCCCTCACCAGGCATGCCACCCTCTCAGTACCTCCATGTGTACAGCAATCCTGCAGCTCTCAGAACCCTGTCCTAACTGTTAACTCCTGTCTCCTTCTTGAAGGATGGGGAGTGGAGTGGCATGGAAAGTTTCAAACATCTAATCATGGCTTGTTCTTTCAGGTGACAAGCTCCTATCCAGGAGTCTACCAGGAGTCACCACAATAGGACAAAAGATGTTCCTGTCAGTCAGGAAATTACAAAGGTCTTAGGAACTCTGTGTCATAAACTGGGGTCAAAGACTAACTGTTATAATAAAGATTCTTCTACCACCCCTATTCACAAAGGTTTTAAGGGCTGTGTTTCAGGAACTGGGGACATTATATCTATATCTATGTATCTATATCTATAGGTCTATGTTTCTCTATATCAATATCAATATGGATTTCCTTTTATTTCACGGTAACTTTGGCTTGCAACTCCACATTTTGGTTTCTATGTAATTTAAGAGACTAATGCATGAAAAAAAACAATAATTAGTTTGTAGTTTTGGACACACAATGTATAATTTTGTGACATCAAAAACTGAAAGGGGTTGGAATGGAACTGTAAAGGAGTAGAACTTTTATATGTTATTAAAGTTAAGATGCTATAAATTCAAATTAGTGTTATAACTTTAAGATGTTGAATGTTATCACCATGGTAACCACAAAGAAGATAGCTATAGAATATACGTAAAAGGAAGACAGAAGGGAATTAAAACGTTTCACTATAAAAAAAATTAAACATAAAATAAGACAGTGATGCAGGAGATGAGAGACAAAAAATGCTGTAAGGCATATAGACAACAAACAGCAAAATGACAGAGGTAAGTCCCTCCTTAGAGTAATTACTTTAAATGTAAAAAGATTAAACTCTCCAATCAAAAAACAGATTAGCAGAATGGATTTTTTTTAATGATATCTCTATATGCTGTCTACAAGAAATTCACTTTAGATCCAAAGATGCAAGGAGTTTGAATGTGAAAAGGTGGAAAAAGATATTCCATGAGAATAGTAACCAAAAGAGAGCAGGGATAATATACTGATATCAGACAAAATAGACTTTATATTAAAAAAAGTTTATAAGAAACAAAGAAGGACAATTTATGTTAATAGAAGATTCAACACAGCAAAAAGATATAATAATTACAAACATTTATGTTTGTAATTAAACATAAGACCATCAAAATATATGAAGCAAAAATTGACAAACAGTTCTAAATAATAGTTGGAGACTTCACTACTCCACTCTCAATAATGCATAGAACAACCAGACAGATGATAAGTAAGGAAATAGAGCACTTAAACAACACAATAAGCCAACTAGATCTAATAGACATATAAAGAACATGCTTCTCAACAGCAACAGGATACACATGCTTCTCAAGTACATATGGGATATTTTCCACAACAGATCATATATTAGGTCGCAAATTAAGACTCAATAGATTTTTAAAAGATAGATATCATATAAAGTATCTTTTCCAACTACAATGGGGTGAAATTAGAAGTTATAACAACAAAAATTAACTCAGAATGTATTAAAGACTTAAATGTAAGACCTAAAACTATAGAATTCTTGTAAAAAATATTGGGCAAAAGATTTATGACATTGAACTTGGCAATGATTTTTCTAAAATTCAACATAAAAAAAAAACATACAATCTGATTCAAAAATGGGCAAAGGACGTGAATATTTCTCCAAAGAAGATGTATTATATAAATGTTCAGTAAGCATATCAAAAGATGTTCAACATCACTAATCATTAGGGAAATTCAAGTCAAAACTACAGTGAGATACCACCTCACACCCACTAGGATCACTATTATCAAAAAGAAAAACAAACAAAAAGCAGAAAAATAACAAGTGTTGGCTAGGATATAGAGAAATTGGAACTTTTATGCACTGTTAGTGGGAATGTGAAATGGTGTAGCCACTGTGGAAAACAGTTTGAAGGTTTCTAAAAAAATAAAACATAGAATTACCATATGATTCCATAATCTCATTTCTGGGTATATATCCAAAAGAATTGAAAGCAGAGTCTTGAAGAGATATTTGTACACCCATGTTCATAGCAACATTATTCATAACAGCTAACATGTAAGAAACCCAAGAGTCCATCGATGGATAAATGGATATGTAAGATGTGGTATATCCATGCAATGGAATATTTTTCAACCTGAAAAAGGAAGGCAATTCTGGCACATGTTCCAACACATCATCCCTGAGGACATTATGCTTAGTGAAATACACAAAAAATAATGTATGACCCTACCTATGTGAGTTACTTAGAGTAGTCAAAAATCATAGAGAAAAAAATTAAATTAGAAAGATGGTTACCAGGGGCTAGGGGGTGGGGGTTTGTGATGGTGAGTTGTTGTTTAATAGGTATAGAGTTTCTGTTTTGAAAGATGAAAATAGTTCTGGAGATGGGTGGTGGTGATGGTTGCATGACAATATGAATGCACTTAATAATACTGAACTTTATACTAAAAAACGGTTAGTTCTGGGTTAGACATATAGTGTTTTGGAGTCATTGAGTAGATGACAGCTGAAGCCATAGATTTGAATTAGGTTACTTAGAGAGAGAAGGCAGAGTGAGAGACCAGAGCAGGACCCAAGGTTTTCACAAGCCAATTGAGAAAGAGAAGCTCATACAAATATCTAAAAAGTAATTGCCAGAGAAAATGGAAGAAAACTACTGGGCAGTAAGTAGTAGTAGGCAAGCCTGGAGGAAAAGGGATGGCCTTAGTCTAGTAAGCTAAGTAAAAACATATATCTGACATAACAAAGTTCTGGCTAAATATTCTCCTTTTACATATGTGCTTAGTTCATTCCTGCAAACTAAATTTCAATAAAATTCATATTACAGAAATTATACAAGATATGCATATATCTCTACAGCTTAGGATATATCTATAGTTACATTAATATCTGCATTTATATTTATATCTGTATTTTTTTTTTTTTTTCTTGGTACACGGGCCTCTCACTGTTGTGGCCTCTCCCGCTGTGGAGCACAGGCTCCAGATGTGCAGGCTCAGCGGCCATGGCTCACAGGCCCAGCCACTCTGTGGCATGTGGGATCTTCCTGGACCGGGGCACGAACCCGTGTCCCCTGCGTCGGCAGGTGGACTCAACCACTGCGCCACCAGGGAAGCCCTATATCTGTATTTTAAAAATATATTGTATATTTACATATACCAATCTTTAAGAAATTCTAAGCAACATGTTTTATCAAAAGGAATGGTGACCCTTGTCCCAAATAAACCAAAGAATGATATTTTCAAGAAGCAGGTGTTGTAAACATTATCAATGTTGTACAAGTGAAGTAAGATGGAAACTGAAAACTGATTGTAGGTAAGGTTGTTACAAGGTTATAGGTGAGCCAAAGAACATGACTTTTAGAGGGATGGTGACAGAAGTCAAACTCAGTGGATTGAGGAATGAATGAATCTAAGGAAGTGATGAGGATAAATTATGTAACACTTTCAAGAAAGTTAATGGTAAAGATAAGGAAGGGAATCAGCAATAGTTTGTATAGTGTGTAGGAGGAAGGATTTTCTTTATCTGAATACAAAGATTTAAACGTTTATGGGATGACAGAAGCTGACTCTGGAAAAAGGCATATTGAAAATAGAGATGATAGGATAAATTGGTAGGCTAACATGTCTAAGGAGATAAGATCTAGATTTAGAACACAGATTAGCCCACCACGGATAAAGAGTATTCTTTCTTCCAAGATAGGTTGCAAGACCATGAGAATGGGTGTCATTACTGAAGTTAGATGTGTAGAGGGGGAAGCTTGAAGGCATTCGTATTTGATGGCCTATAGTTGTCTGTGAAATGGCAAGCAGAAGTATTTGCTGACAGATGAGAGTGAGAGTCATGGTCCTGAGACAATGTTAGAGATTTAGGACAGTCCCTCAGAGAATGTGAAAAAGAGTTTACCAGGAACAAGACAAATGAAAATGAAAAGATTGATGATGAAAACTGTTTATGTATCTAAGTTACAATCGTCTGTCAAAAACTAATTTGAAAATGCAGGCACTTCTGCTACCCTGAAAGAACCCACTAGATCTGGAATGTGAAAAATTCTTTTTAGTAACATATACAGTATATTTTATTTGTCATGTTGATGTTTCTATCCACAACTCTGACCCACATATATGAAAAGTCAGCAGCATATTTCCTCACCATGAAAAAAACATGGCAGAAATGGAAAATATGAGAGTAGATATTGTGTTGAAGAACTCTTACGTTCCTAAAAATTAAAGTTAATTGAAATAAATCAAATAATTTAGGAGCAAGCTCTGTAGATGGACAGACTGGAATTGAATTGAAGTTTCACTAATTGTTAGGCAAACTATGTCATTGCTCTTGCTTCCCCGTTTAAAGATCAGAGTAAAAATAGTGCCATCTTCACTGGGTTTTGTGACGAAATGCCTGTTTTTAAAACCAATACTTGACATATTAAATGTTGAATAAATTTTAGCTATTTAAAAAAAATTTTTCCCTAATACCAGTTCTAAGGAAAAGTGAGAACAGAAATCTTTGTCCTCTAGTGGGAGGTTCATACAAATAATTCTTCTGTTGTTCCTACTGTGCTCTAACTTTTGAAAGATTATGGAAAGTCTCCTCACCCCCAGCAATATGACAAACAACAAAAAGCAATATATTCCTTTGGGCTAAATGCAGGGACCAGTAAGGAAGAAGGAGAAAGGAAAGACTTCCTAGTCCACAACCTTGAAGATAAATTACAGTATTTGCATGGATTTCAAAGGGAAAAAAGATTTGTAGTGAACCCATAATTTTTATCTGCTAGAAATCAGTAGATCAATGAGTAGACCTCTGGCTTTCTACAAGAGTAGGGGAACTGAGAGTAAAAGTCGTTTTTCCAACTTCTCAAGTCCTGAATGAAATGTAGAAGAAAACAAATAATGAATCGGAAGGCAAAAAGGTGAAGTTTTGTATACTGAGAAGTACATACAAGATAACATGACCTAAGCAACACTTGGAAATTTCATTAAAAATGTATTCTTTCTTTGATCTGATACCAAAGAAATTAGCCTTGACTATATTTCTTACACCTCAAGGTTCTTAGAAGATTTCTTCCAAATAATGAGCATTGTCATTTATCTTTTAATTTATTTTTTACAATGAGCTAGTGATATATTCATGTTAATAGGGCTCTACAGCTGGCATTTACTGGGCCATATCAGGAGAGATATCCTCTTCTTGGATCATGGTAGAATTCCCTCCCCATTCTGGAATAGAGTAACTGATACAATGGAAAAGTAAACACTCTGCTTCCTCTAATTAAGAAAGCAGTGTAGAAAACCAGCAAGTATATTGAATGTAGAGTTAGAAGACTTCCTTAGACTCAGCTGTGTGGCTTCACTCAAAAGTCACCTTTTCTCACAGCTAAAAAAAAGCAAAACAATACCTACTCCTAGGATTGTGAGGTTCAAGCAGGATAATGTGCTTATGAAAGCATACCATGTCTGACGGCTATAAAATATGAAGTATCGTTGTAATAATGAAACTGTGCAACTCAGATTGGGACTTGAACCCACATGGTGGGACTCAAACCCGGCCAAAACCCAGACTGGGACTTGAACCTACAGGCTTTTAATTGAGATCACACACCTGGCCTCAGGACTTAATGAAGCTCAGGTTCTTGATGTCTCATCACACAGAGAATTCAGTGAGAGACAAAGTGATCGGTAAGAAGTGGATTTATTTAGAGAGAAACGCTCCACAGAGTGTGGGCCATTGCAGAAGGCGAGAGGCACCGAAATGTGCCATGGTTAGTTTTTATGGACTGGGTAATTTCATAAGCTAATGGAGGGGAGGAGTATTCCAACTATTTTGGGGAAGGAGTGGAGATTTCCAGGAATTGGGCCACCACCCACTTTTTGATCTTTGATGGTCAGCCTCAGAACTGTCATGGCGCTGGTGGGTGTGTCACTTATTTTTTGCTAATGTTATTACAATGAATGTATAATGAGGCTTAAGGTCCACTGGAAGTCAGATCTTCTGCAGTCTTGGATGTAGTTAGTTCTAACCAGTTTTTCTCATGTCCTATGGCTATGTCATTCTTTTAAAGGTTGTGCCCTGCCCCCTTCCCTCCAGTTTCGTTAATAATATTTATTAATATCTACCTTTAAAATAATTCTCCACTTTAACAAATTATCCTAGGAAGAAAGTTTTCCTCTAGTAAAAATATCAGTGTCAAAATTAAACTGTCAAAAATACACAGGAAATAGTTTTCAGTGACTTTTGTAACAATAAAACTGAAAATGTTCACAAATTCCAGTTTCTGGTAATTTTTTGTAGGCTAAATTTTTATGGGTGTAAGTTTGCAAAAATAATCAGCAGCTTTCAGATAAAAGTGGCAATCTAAGAATATGTGCTTACTTCTTACGGTTTTCCTACAGGCCATTGAAATGACAAAAAAAAAAAAAAAAAAAAAAAAAAAAAAAGAAGATATAAACAAGGGAATACATCCATAACCACTCTAGGACATAATAGAGAGCTGACAGTCAAAAATTTCTGCAAATTAGAAAGGATTTGCATTTAGTTTGAGAAGAAACCAGAGCAAATACACAAGTAAAATCATTCTCCAGTAGAGACAGGAAAGTGCTGCTAAAGGAAAGTAAAGGTGAGTGGTTTTTTCCCCCAGTGCATCCTAGAGAAATTAAGCTCATAGTCACTGAGAGCAAGATGATGTTTACTCTCTAGATCTCAAAATCCTGGGAAAACAGCATTATAAAAACAGTGAGAATCTCCCGGGGGTGAAGAAAGAAAGAGGACCTTGCAGA
This sequence comes from Lipotes vexillifer, assembly GCF_000442215.2. Classification (NCBI taxonomy): domain Eukaryota; kingdom Metazoa; phylum Chordata; class Mammalia; order Artiodactyla; family Lipotidae; genus Lipotes; species Lipotes vexillifer. The sequence continues at coordinate 1,312,393 of NW_006782803.1, read as the reverse complement.
AGCAGGGACAGAGGAAGATAAGAAAAGTACGTTCAGAATGCCATTAAAGACTCAAGTTAAGGAGAAGTAGAAAGGGCACAGAGTTTCTCAACTTCTACCCTATTGAAATTTGGGGCTGGACATATTTTTGTTGCGGAGGACTGTCTTATGTATTGTCAGAGTTTTGCCAACATCTTTGGCACGTACTCACTAGATGCCGGTAGCTCCCCTACCCCCACAACTGTGACAACTAAAAATGTCCATAGACTTTGCCTTCAGATTTAGGTGTTAGATGTTTATCTATTCCTTTAACATCTGTCAGGTGTTGCTAGTTATTCATTGCAAAATTAAGATCTATAAAAATATATATATTTGGTCCAGATGACCAAAATATATATTTCTTATACGGTCTTTGTCCATAATTCCTTGCTTACAACTCCCCAAACCCTTGGAGTTTCCTCAGTGTTAAGAGTGATTAGAGTGTCTTTGGTTATACTAATGAGGTGGCTTTTGGTAAGCACCTTAGGATGGTTGCCAAAGAAACCACCCTTGTGATTAGAGGGTGGGACTCCCACCCCTGACCTCAGAGGAGGGGAGAGGAGCTGGAAGTTGAGTCAATCACCAATGGCCAATGCGTTAATCAATCATGCTTATGTATTGAAGTCTCCATAAAAACCCCAAAGTAGAGGGTGCAGGGAGTTTCCATTTTATGGAACCAGAACATTTACATATGCCACAGTGCCAGGCTCCAAAGCTCCACAAGGACAGAGCCTCCCTTGTCTAAGATTTCACTTTATATATCTTTTCATCTGGTTGTTGATTACTAGCCTTCAATATCCTTTGTAATAAATTGGTTATCTGGTGAGTAAACAGGTTTTCCTGAGTTCTGTGAGCTGTTCTAGCAAATTAATCCAACCCAAGGAGGGAATCATGGGAATCTCTGATTTATAGCCAGTTAGTCAGAAGTACAGGTAACCTGGGCTTGTGATTGGTGTCTAAAGTGGAGCATGGTCTTGGACTGAGCCCTTTACTTGTGTAATCTTGATTCTATCTCTGGGTGGATAGTGTCAGAATTGAGGTGAATTCCCAGACACCTGGTTGGTGTCCAAGAATTGCTTGTTGGTGTGGGGACACACACACACACACACACACACACACACACACACACACACACACACACACACTCTTACATGTTGAAATTAGGTACAGGGATCTAATGTATTAATCTTGATAATATTCTTGATTTTTCTTAAATATTTTATGACCCTTCTTATCTCTTCATATTTTGCACTGAATTACTAGGTTGATTCATAGTCAGCTATCACAGATTTTTCTCTACAATTCTGTAAGTGCATTTCCTTAATTGGCCTTTTGCCTGAGGGAAGGGCTATTATGGGCACTATGTCAGTGATGGCACAGTACAGCCTTGCAGAAGTTCCTCTCAGGATTGGTAGGCATAAAGTAGACAGGCAGTCTTGAGGGTCTCACAATTGGTAAAAAAAGAAAAAAGGATTTTAATCTGAAGGTAGAGAGCTTCAGTATATATCACTTGTGAGCAAAGTTGTCTTTCCTTTCTAAAATAACTCCTCCTCATCCATTGTGGACTTTCCACCCCCTTTTTTTTTCAGGATTTCCATAACTGGCATGATACCCAACCCATGAGTCATATTAGAAAAGAGGCTGCATTTTAATTTTAGAGCAGATTACGAACACTGTCCCTACATGCAGACAACTACTGCTGATAGCTCAGTATGATGGGGCTGGGGAGAGGTTTTTCTGCTCCAGCTACCTAGTAAAGATATCTTTAATTAAATTATCTTTAATTAGCTCATATAAAAATATATAGTATAATTAGTTATAAATTAATGTGGTTAATTGGATAATAGATACTCAATTCACTCTTCTTCCCTGTGTTCATTCAGTGCAAGGTTGGAGTTTTTCTGGGCCTCCACTAGGAAGACAGTTCTCACCTCAGTAGTTTTTTTCTGTAGACTGGGTTGCTCTCCTTTGGTTTCTCTGTTAATTTTATTCCATCTCCTTTCTGTGTAGAAAGCTCCTTTTGCTTTTACAAACTGTTAGATGAATCCCATCTACTCTCAGGGCTTGGACTCTACTACTTTCCTTCATTTCTAGTCTTCCAATTATCTTCAAGTCCTTACCACTGTGGATTTCTAGAAAATAGAAAGTACAAAATAAATAAATCACCAGAACCAGGAGCAGCTAAAGAAAAATAAATAGAAATAAAGAAGCAGAAAAAAGTCAAAAAAGAGCCCAAATTCCAAGCTAAATAAACATACCTGCAATAGTAGGAACCTTTAAATAAGATATCACATCAATGTATATCCCTGAAACCATTTAAATCAAGGTGAAAGAGTCAACTCTTGAATTTCTTTAGAAAAAGTACTATAATTAAAATGATCAAGGAAAAAAGAAAAATAGTTGACTTATATTAGACTCTTGATTTCCTCTAAGTTACAATTGAAAATGAGCTATATGAAGTTTCTATCATCTTGAGAGACTGATTTTTATCTGTAATTTGTTTTCTCCTCAATAATTTGAATGATAGTAGATATGTGTTCTGCTGCATTCCAATGCTTTTAGGTTGCCCACTGCTTTCTTTTTTATTAACTCATTTGTTACTATAGACAGAACTTAAGGGTAGGCTAGGCAAATATTAAGTAAACATTATTAGATTTTACACATGAGGAAACAGATTCTTCTGTTACTATTCCAAGGTACATATTTAGTAAATTATAGTAGAAATGTTAATCATTTTCTGCCTACCCAATTGATCCAATTGATCACATGACTCTATCTTACTACAGCCACAGCTAAACGAACCCATAGGTTGACCACATGTTTATGATAATCTGCAGTGACAGACAGACTTTGGGTAAGCATTCAAGAGAAGAGCAATCAATTAGAAGTTTGGATTCAAAGCACTGAGGAACCTGGGTCATTCAGAATTCAGCCCAGAACTTATTGGTGATTATACAGAGTTGGGCTTTTAGCCATGTTAGGCTATGGTAAAGATGGGTAAGCAGAGGAAGATGATAAAAAATACTACAGAGTGAGCATATTCATAGAGTAAAATAGATACATAGTCTAGGCAGTTCTTGAAAGACTGAGTAATTTAGGTTTCCAATCTGTAGTCTCAGGTCACAGAAAGCCCAACTATACTTCATTTCTATCTTAGTATTCTGGGATATTTTATATTCTCTAATGAACCTGTTTTTTAATTTTGTTAGTTTGAATATGGTTTGCTTCTTGCAAATAAAGGAGACTTGACAGGAGCAATGATCTAGATTAATGCTAGTCACAATATCACTTGCTAAGTGCTCAACGTGGCAAAGACAACCAATATTACATATTAAAAGGAAGCAATGTAATATGTCTATACATCAATAAATACTAGAGTCAAATATTTTGTAAATTTGATACTGGAGAAGTAGACACTTTTATTAAAAAACAAAATAATATTTAACTGGATCCAACAATAAAAGCAAGCCCATGTATTAAACAATACATAAGTGATATAATACTTTTTATTGCTCTTTTATTGTTTTCCAGCTTTACCTATAAAGAAGAATTGGGTCAGTTATGGGGCTGTGAGAATCATTCATGCTTCAGTTATATAGTCTTTGAAATTATGTTTTAGAAAATTATACATACTGAGACATATATAATGAAATGAGGATTTTCTAGAATCTTGAAAAGCAAAAATTTGCTCTCACAAAACAGAAAATTTTAGCAATAATATTGAAGAAACATGCCTATATCATTGAAACTGAGTTCCCCTGCTGAGTTCATGATTAATCTCTCTATCCAAAACTTTATTGCCTGTCCTGTCTTGCCTGTTCCCCTAAGGATTGTGGATTATCACGGAGAAGCGGGGACTGAAACCAAGCAAGACCTTGTGGTGCCTTCCCAGGTATAAAAGCCCTTCCATGTCCCACATTACTTGTTTGTAGAAAAGAAGGCTTTAGTTTCCTAGGCCTTCTCTGAGTTCCAAAGAGCAGGCTCAAGCAGTTAATAATTAGAACAATAGAGTCCCAGGACTCCTAATTCCTCCTAAAGGGATATAGATAACAATCTACTGCATATCTGAGTTGTCCTGTAGAAACTAAGAACCGTACCCAGGTGGAGGATTGTGATTACTTGCAGACCACAAGCACTTAGACTCCAGACTGCTTGGAACCAGAAGGTTGAGATTCCCAAAACATCACCCTGTTACCTCACCACCAACCAATCAGAAGAAAGTCCATGAGCTGATCACACATCCTACAACCTCTCCCCTAACTCTGTCTTTAAAAACACTAACCTGAAAGCCATTGGGGCGTTTGGGTCTTTTGAGCATGAACTGCCCGTCTCCTTTCTTGGCACCCTACAAATAAACCCTTACTTTGCTGCAAACACCCTCTCTCAGAGTTTGGCTTTCTGTGCTTTAGGCACAGGAGCCCTTGCTCCATAACATCACCAGTAAGCAAATCATGCACAAAGCCAACAGTACTTCAAGTACACACATAGTAAGTTTGTTTAGTGACTTGATTTCCTGTCCCTTTCTTGGAATAAATTGGATTCAGCCTCTGGATTTTCCCTAAGATTCCTCCACCATGTGTTTAAACATCTTTTGGTTAAGATGTTTATTTATAAGATTAAGGTTGAGTAAATGCCTATCAATAAGTAAAAGGCAGAAGAACTTGTGCCTTACTAATCTTGAAAAAGAAAGATTGTATCTGTACCTTAGCTTTAGATTTACCAATCTGAGTCCTTTTGAGGACTTTTACTCTATGATATGAATGAAACTAGTTTGGATTTTGATACTCAGAGGGTGAGTGCCTCCCTTTGCTTCATGATAATTGTGTTGGAAGTGATGAAAAGCCTTGGGTGAGATATGTTACTTTACATAGCTCTGACTTCTTGATCTGTAAGACAGTAACCTCATTATCCATCATTCTTGTGTTCTCTTTTTAGATATGAACATAAAACTGATTATTTAAAATCTATTTATGTATTACTTCCTGAAAGATTTAAGTGGCTTACAGTCAAAGCAAAAAAGAAACAGGGCAAAAAATAGCCAGGAACATATGAATATAGAATAAAGGAAATGAAATAAAGTAAAAGAATGGCTATTATGTTTAAATGACCTTATCAACGAAGTAACCAAATGCTTCTTGGTAGTCAAGGCAAAGACTGAACTATAATGAGTTACATATAATTCTCATTATTATTAGGATATAAACCACCTAGTTTTTCAGGGCATATAATCCATACTCACTCCCTGCTGGAAGCTCTCAAAAAATTGTCAAGAAGATCTTTATTTGGGGAACGAACACAAATGGAGTATGTATTCTTTTCTTTTTATTTTAGCAATTTAATACTTTGGCCTTTGATTAAAAACTTAGGATTAAATCTTCATCCTATAAAGAAACTTAATCTTGTTCATTACAACTTGAAAATATTTAAAATATCAAAAACATTATAACTTTTAAATAAGTTCAATGGAAAAGTATTATATATTTGTGGGAGATTATTTCTCACCATGTTCACAGCAGCCCCTGCTATCCTGTGTACTCTTTTGCAATGTGACTTTGCCCCTTCGCCCATCAAGAGATAGAGTCTACTTCCTCTTTTCTTGACTTTGGTCTCTTGATTTATTTTGACCAATAGAATGCAACTTTTAAGCCTAGTACTTAAGGGGACTGGCAGATTCTGTTTCACTCATTTGGAAGCCAACTACCATGTAAAGAAGTTGAAGATACTGTATTTGAAAGGAACGAAGAAAGAGGCCCTTGAGGATAAAAGGCCAAATAGAAGAGAAAAGGAGGGATTTTAACTGACAGCCAGCAACAACTACTAAAGATGTAAATGAAGACATCTTGGAAGTTCCAACCATAGCTAAATTCCCAGCTAAATGTGGCTACATGAATTATCCCAGTCAAAACTAAGTGGAGCAGAAAATCAACCCATGGAACTGAAAGAAATAAAAAATCATTGTTTAACTAACTTTTGGGATGGCTTATTTTATGCAGCTTCAGATAACTTATATGGGTTTCTTGAAAACATTTTCCCTAGCCTGTGGCTTGCCTTTTCACTCTGTTAACATGTCTTTTGTAGAGCAGAAAATTTTAATTTTAATGGAGTCCTGCTTATCAATTCTTTCTTTCATGAATCATGCCTTTGGTGTTGTATCTAAAAAGTCATCATCAAACCCAAGGGCATCTAGATTTGCTGTTATGTAATCTCTAAGGAGTTTTATAGCTTTGTGTTTTACATTTAGGTCTGTAATCCATTTTGAGTTAATTTTTGTGAATGGTGTAAGGTCTGTGTCTAGATTTATTTTTTTGTGTAGGGATGTACAGTTAGTCGTTTCAACATCAATTGTTGAAGAGGCTACCTTTTTGGGACTTCCCTGGTGGTCCAGTGGGTAAGACTCCGCACTCTCAGTGCAGGGGCCTGGGTTCCATCCCTGGTCGGGGAACTAGATCCCACATGCATGCTGCAATTCAAGTCTGCATGGTTCGACTAAGAAGCCTGCATGCCGCAACTACAGATCCTGCATGCCACAATTAAACATGCCACAATGAAGATCCCTCATGCCACAAGTAAGACCTGGCACAGCCAAAAGAGAGAAAGAAAGGAAGGAAGGGAGGGAGGGAGGGAGGAAGGGAGGAAGGAAAGAAAAGACTATTTTTTCTCCATTGTATCCTGAAAGAGGCTATTTTTGAATTAAAAACCAGTATGACAAACAAAACAGTTAAACTTTATTTGGTGATGGTATGGAGAAAAAAATATATATCTTTTCCTAGTTTGTTACTATGTAAATGCTTCCTTATTATAAATGTGTGCAATCAATAAAGTACCAACTTCTGGGACTTCCCTCATGGTCCAGTGGTTAAGAATCTGCCTTCCAATGCAGGGGACACGGGTTCGATCTCTGGTGGGGGAACTAAGATCCCACATGCCGCAGGGCAACTAAGCCCGCATGCTGCAACTACTGAGCCCGTGCGCTCTTGAGCCCTAGCGCCACAACTAGAGAACCCACATGCTCCAACTACTGAGCCCACATACTCTAGAGCCCACACGCCACAACCAGAGAGAAGCCGGCACACCGCAATGAAGAGCCTGCACACCGCAACGGAAGATCCCGCATGTTGCAACAAAGACCCCACGTGCCGCAACTAAGACCTAACACAGCCAAATAAATTAATTAATTAATTTTAAAAAATGTTAAAAAAAAGTCAAGTACCAACTTCTGAAGATATATCTAAAGAACAACGAACAGACACAGATAACCACCTGGCTTTACTGGTATCCAGTGGAAATTTCATGATGATATTTCCTGGGTCTTTTCAGTATAACACTAATTAAGTCTATCATTTTTGTGAGTTAAGAGGTAGAAGCTATAAAAGGAAATGTCCTATAGATTTCTCAATCTTTAATTTATCCCTTATTTTGTTAAACAATGAAGAGCCTTCTAGATTTCCCCAACTTGGCAGGGTCCTGAATTTTGTTCCCAACCCTGAGGAAGGCAATTAAGAAACCCATGGGGCTCCCCAAGGAGGGAATATGAGCTGAGATCCCCAACAGAAATGGGGACATCCACTGGGAATTCACCCACTTTCAAGGGAGTGTCCCTTTCCACCTGGGGAATACCTGGGGTGTTACTCTCCTAATTCTAAACCAGTGAGGATGTATGTGGATATACATAAAGTTTTCTTGAATTTGTGATGGTGACTAACTGCTCCATGTTGCCAAGGTCTGCTTATGACTTCAGATGACAAAATTCCTGATTGTAGAATTGACTAGTATTTATTCTCTCCTTCCGCCATATGGTTGTGAGAAATGAAGTGCCCAGTTCTGACCTATATCCTAGTTTCCACTTCTTCAAAGACTCAAGAGAGAAAAAAGAAAAAAAAGATAGAAAGAGGGACGAGAGGGATAAAGAAAGAAAAGTTAGGAGATCAGTGAGTAGAGAGATGATGAACAATCTGAGTTTAGATGTAGGTTTAGTTTTTGTCTGCTAGGCTCCTTCTAACTTGACAAATTATTATGGTTTCTTTGACAAATCCCCTAAATATGAATTCAAAACAGCATGCTGCTTTAATGTGTATTATTGCTGAGTTGTTTTGTGGCTTCATCATGAAAGTCTGGTTTCAAAAACAGTATGAAAGCAAGGGTTCTCAGCAGGATTGTGAAGTTTCATTTAAAAACCAGAAATGGAAATAAGGATGAATAACACACCACAGAAGAAAGATGAAACCGCTATATACATTATGACCTAGCCCCCCCCAAAAATGTGGAAATGCATTTTGTAATTCATCAGAGGCTTAAGAGGCATGCAGCAAGTGTATTTTTGACTCCAAATTAGCTGAATTTCTTCTTGTTTCAGGTTTCAAAATGAAATACTTTCTCACAGTTCTGGTTTAGAGTCCTTGAAACTGATAAATACTGTATGTTTTGTATTCATTTGGCAGATAAATAGACACATTCCTAAGTATTCGTATAAACATAATTATTCTAACTAAAAATTCCCTATGCTTAACTAGAGTACCATTTCTTCAGATGTTTTTCCCTTTGAAGTAAAATGTTGGGAAGAAAATGCCATTGATATAACTATCACTATAAATAACTCATTGTTGCATATTTGTAAGTTTAAAGTTCCTAGCATTATGACTTCATGTTTTATGCACATTCATTTAGCTACCAAATAATGAATACAGCTTAGTAAGTCCTTGGTATAACATAACTTGATTTTTTGACAGTAGGCAATATTTTGGATTTTCCCATATGACTTGATATTTTTATAAAAGCTCTTAATTTAGGTATTGTTTCACAGTTAAAAATTTTGCAACACTAGTGCAAGATTTACAAGTTGTTTCTTTATATTTTGCCCTATTTATTACTCTCTCTCCCATCTCTTTCTGTGTATGTGTGTGTAGATATATATACACATATAAATGTACATATGTGTATATATATGAATATATATGGATACCTATATTCTTAATATGTGTGTGTGTGCATGTCTGTGTATGTATGTGTGTATATATATATATGAGGGTGTAAGAGTTGATGTCAAGTGTATATAAGACTGCTATATGGAAAAAGTTCAAAACATATTCTGTTGCTTGTAGTGATCAGATAATCAATAAGTTGTGAGGTAGGCTTTGGTTTAATATAAGGAAGAATTTTTTCAGCATCTCAGCTGACCATAGATATGATACTTCGTTGACAAATAAATACCTCCTTTACTAGAAGCTGAGGCAGAATTCAGTTTTATTAAGGATGTGGAAGAGAAGAATTAGATATTTTCTAAGTTCCTATAGTGATAGGAAAGAAAACCTTTAAAATTTATAAAAGAGCTTCTTAGTTTTTGACTTAAGAGTTTAATTTTTGGTGAAGTAGGGTAGGCATCTTACATGACACTCTATTTTAAATTTATATGAGAAAGGGGCAAATACAATGGAAATAAGTGACTGTCAGTAGTATTATGACTTTCCAAAACGCCTTCAGGTCATGATATATGGAGTTAGTAAAAACTCTTACATCTTTCACACCTCTAAAGAGAAAAAATATTTAAAATTATTGCCTTAAAGAATTGTAAGTTCCTAAAATTTCATCAAAAAATAAATCAGTGTTTAGCAGAGAGCTAAGAAAAGAGTAAGTTATTTATAAGTAATTGTTGAAATAGAAATGAATTAATCATGTAAGTTTTAGTGTTAAATGCATTTTGTTGTATTTTAAGTGTTTTAAAATGGATAATCCATGTTTGGTTTTATGTGCTAACACTCTATTAATTTTAACATTTGATTACCTTATTCTTGAAACATGCCAGATAAAGCTTACTTAACTCCTCTTTTTTTAATCTGCCCAAAAAAATTATCTAACAAACTAACATCTGTTTTGCATTATGGTGTGGCTCACTCTCTTTCTGGGTCTCTGCCCCCAATACAGCCAGAGTCAAGAACTCACATTCATACATGATGTTGTTATATTTTACCTATGCCATATTTATATGTATATGTATATACATGTACAGCTGCATATGCAAATGGTTATGTAATATGTTTGTGTATCTATATGTAATAGACAGAGTGAGAGAGAGGCACCGAAAGACAGAGGGAAGATTTTATTAGCTGGATCTTCTAAGATAATAAGACTTGATAGTTGCTGAGTATTTACAGTGCTAAGCAATACGCTGAGTACTTTAAATGCTTTTTCTTGCTAAATGTTCATAACTGTTTGAAATCCTACTGTTAGCATCATTTAAAGATCTCAAAGCTAATATGTGGTAGAATTGAAGTTCATAATTGGTCAGTGTGATTCTGACTATTCTTAACCATTGTACCATATGACCCACACGAACACAGTCTTCTCCCTTTCCGTACCTAGATACAAATTCATGTCTCCTTATCACAGCATTCCCTTATACTTATCTATTTCTATGTCTACCAAGGACAGTAGTTGTCAGCTGTAGGCAATTTTGCCCCTGTGGTATAATTGGCAGTATCTGAAGACATTATTAGTTATAACTGAGAGGGTATTATTAGCAGAGGCCAAGGATACTGTGAAAATACTAAAATGCACAAGATATCTCCCCAACCCTGACACACACACAGAGCAAAGAATTATCTGAATGAAGATTTAGGAACCCTGAACTGGAGAGACATATATATGAAGAGAAATGTAAATGTTTATATGTGTATACTTATGTAGTTATGTTTCTTTAGGGGACTCTTTTAAGTTGTTAGAAGACAATGGCCCTTAGAATGTTTTAGAATTCCCCTAGCAGGTTATTTTGATCCACAAAACACATAACTTTATTTCTAGTTCAGAGAACAGCATTGCCACATTGTCCTTGATACTGAACTGTGTTATGTGTCCCAAATGGCTTGACTTGGTGTTGTTGACTATGCACATTAAAAACAAAACCAAAAAACTACAAGCATGGACAAGAAACCTGTTATCAATTAGTCTTTACCGAGAAACCTGTTATCAATTAATCTTTATCTTAGTCCATCTAGTGTGATTTGATCTGTACTGTGTTGAGAATGAGATAAAATAGCCAGCAATAAATAAACAAGTCTTCTCTACACAATCATTTACTGCTTTTAAACTGTTTGAGGCCATCTCCACTCCCTTAACTGGTTACAGCAGAGCGCATTTCCTGTATTAAAAAAACCGACAAGTCATCATACGACAGTGCCCTCTGGCCTACCAAACTTTCTAGTAATGTGAATCTTCTGAAATAGGGTTTAATTCTCAGCTTTGCAATGTGGGTCATCAACAACCATAAACAATTCTGGGAGGAAGAGTTACCGGGAATGAGAAAAAGAGCTAAGATTTATGGAAAAGTTGTATATGAGTATAGAATGATGCATATGAAATAGTCAAAATTTGACGTTTTTCCCCTATAAAAATGGCAATTTCACATAGGTAGATCTAAATTGGTTTTGGTCCTTGAACATATAATGTAGTAATGAGCAGTGGCTCTGCAATTAACCTGTTAATTGTTCAGAGCCTGGCTCTACATCTTATTGCGTCTGAACTTGAGGCCATTGTTTAACCTGTCTAAATCTCAGTAGCCCAAAGCCTTCAGTTTGCCTATTTATCGAATAAGTATATTTTGTTTGTTTGTCTCTACAACAGCAGGGAACTTGCCTATTTTTTCATAGTTCCATTTCCATTCCTTAGACAGAGTTGAACAGAGTTGTTGTGGTCAATGTATTTTAAACATGTGTTGAATGAATGAATGCATGAAGAAAAATAGTATTTACCTCATGGAATTGTTATGAAGCTTAAACGAAATTATGTATGTTAAAGTCCTTGGTATATGCAGTAAGTTTTAAATGTTAGCCGTAATTATTATTATTATTATTATTTTTAAGTAATTAATTTTTTTTGGCTTAGTTGGGTCTTCGTTGCTGCGTGCGGGCTTTCTCTAGTTGTGGCAAGCGGGAGCTACTCTTCCTTGCGGTGCGAGGGCTTCTTATTGCGGTGGCTTCTCTTATTGCAGAGCACGGGCTCTAGGTACATGGGCTTCAGTAGTTGGGGCTCGTGGCTCACGGACTCTAGAGCACAGGCTCAGTAGTTGTGGCGCACGGGCTTAGCTGCTCCGCGGCATGTGGGATCTTCTCAGACCAGGGCTCGAACCTGTGTCCCCTGCATTGGCAGGTGGATTCTTAGCCACTGTGCCACCAGGGAAGTTCCTGTAATTATTATTAATTCAAAAAAAGCAAAAGATTCCAGATAAGTTTGAGAGGTTTATTTTATTTATTTATTTATTTAGTTTTCATTTATTTATTTAGTTTTCATTTAGTTAGTTAGTATTTTTATCTTCACTTTGAAGGTACAATTTTGGTTCAATGCCATTACTTTAAACTTCTCTCTGATCCTGGTAAACTTGTGTGTCAGACTCTCCTACTACACTTTGAGAAATGTTGCCCTAGTCCTTTTGTGCATATAGCACTGTATAAATTGTTTAGTAAATGAATAAATAAATAAATTCACTTCCCCTTTTCTCATTCGTCTTTCTACTCTAGACTGTGGGAGAATACATTTTCTTCAAAAATATTTATAACCAGGCAGGTTTCCACTGTGAATAGACACAGTTCCAAGAAACCATCTAGTATCTTAGTTTTTAGCCACCATCTTTCCATGGTTCCTTGGCCACAATGGTCACATCAATCTTCTTGATGTCCTTGTTTATCTTGAGCAGGATCACATCTCTCTGTGCATGATGTGAGGATGATGATGGCATTGCACTATTCAATGATTCACAACTTGTTTAAAAACTGACATCCCCTGTGGTAGACTAGGGAGTATTTTTCTAGCTTTTGAGAAAACAAAGCAGTATTAATGAATCAACTCTCAAAATTGTATACTTACCTTTACTATTGCCTTATCTTGTTTCACTGAAGTTGTTTTTAATACAAAATTCTGTACCCTGCAGCCACCTCTGGACCATATTCTTAACATCTAAATGAGTGGTTAGTGTTCACAGGTACCTAGTTTCACAATCATTTGTAGGATTTCTAAAAATTACTTTTACTAGGCTCTACCCAATGGAAATTCTGACTCAGTAGGTGTAGGAAAGGGTCCCAGTATACATGGCATATATATAGATGGCATATATATAGATGGCATATATATATATATATATATATTTCATCCTTGTTAGAATCTTTATTCTAGAACAGGGCTTCTGAAACTTAAGCTGAATACTAATTACCTGTGGAATTTATTAACCATGTGGATACCCAGGCCTTATCCTCAATGAGCCTGATGCAGTAGTTCCAAGATGAAGCAACCAGATCTGCATCTGATGTAAATGTCCTGGCCAACTTGTGTTTCACATTCTCTTACCACATTTAGAGAAATGTGGCCCTAAATTTTTTGCACATGTAGCACTCTGCAGATTGTTTAATGAATGACTGAGTGAACTCATGCACTTCTTAAAACTGTTGTGAGCCTTGAAAGAGATAATGTATGTAATGTGCTAATTAAGGACACTAAATGTTCATTGTTAGCTCTAATTATGATTTATTTGTAAAACTATAGATCCAGATGTTTTGAACTTTTTTACCTTCTCCACACTTATCGTTATTGTTCTCATCAGTTTCACCTTTGTCTAGTGATAGAGTCAAAATTAAACAAATAATTACCTAAATTATTATTTGGCTCATTATGATGATGTAATAAGTAAAATATTTAAGATGCTGTGGCAATGAATAAGGGAGAAGGGCTGAACCTAGTTTAAGGATTTGGAGAGGTTTTCTGAGAAAGAGAAGTATTTTTTGAACTGGAACTTGAATGATAAACAGAAATAAGCCAGGTGAAAAGTAAAGGAAAAGAGTCTAAAGTAGCAGGAATAGCACGGGCAAAATAAGTTTGTTAGTGGAATTGCTCAGAGATGGACAAGAAAGGATGAAGGCCAGGAGGAGACTGTTGCATAATTCATGTAAGGGATGATGGTGATCTGGACTGGGGGCAGCAGTATTGGGGGGAAAATGTGGAGAGATTCCTAAACCATATGGTTTTCAGTGATGTATTAGCTGAGGACAGTGGATGAGGAAATGGAGGTGTTGGTGTGATTTCTAGGTTTCTGGCATAAACCGATGAGTAGTGGTTCTCCAACTTAACAACATATAATCACCTGGAAGCTTTTGAAAAGAACCCACACCTGGATCCCACTTGTAGAGATTCTGAATTTGGATGGGGCTCACACACAGATGGTCACTAATAGGAACTATTTGTTTTCTGATAGTACAATATTTGTCTAGATTAAAAACTGAGACACACTGACAACTAAAAGTACAAAAGTTGTCCTTTGCTGATTCAGATAACATTTTCTTTGCCTAGTTCTCAAGAAAATGATATTTTCCGTATATTAAATATATATATATATCATCAAATATATATTTGAAAAATGTCTTTTAGAAAAGAAAATTTTTTACTTAGTTAGTAGGCAGCTGTGCCAGTTATCAATTTATTGCCTCTCAGCTCCAAATTCACCCTTTTTTTTTTTTTTTTTACTTCTGCTCTGTGATAACAAAAGTGGGCCTGGTCAAACACTGTAAGGACAGGGTGTTGAAGGGACAATGGAGGAGAGAGTTTCCTTCTTCCTGGTTCAGGTGTGCTCATTTCGTTGAACTCCTGCAGGGTGAATTGGCTTTTTTCAGCAGTGTCCTGGCATCAAGCAGCAAGTGGCACCTACCTAGCTTCCTTCATCACAAACCCCACTTTGTGCAGTTTCCAGCAGTAAGTTCAATGGCATTTCTGAGGGCAGCTAACAACTTCTATGGATTCACCAGCTTGTTTCCCAGTGAATCATCAGCAATCCCTTCTCATACCCCTGCTACTTCCAGGTGGCTTTCCATGAATCCAGATAGTGCGCAAGCCGGCTTTCCAGCAAGTCAGTAACAACCTGAACAGGTAGCTTCTCAGCTACCCTCTTTGGCTTGGAACAACCCATTGAACTTTTCCAATAGCCAGTGGGATTCAACTATAACCTCTCCAGTGAGATTTGAGTCCTAGCTTTGGTGAAGTATTCTTTCCCTCCAAGTTTGCTCTTTCCTACTCTCCCTCAGTAGCACTTGAGTATCCCTTAGAGTCCACCCCCTCCCCTGACCTTTAACCAATTCCTTATTACTTCAGTCTTCTGTTGCTATTTCTTTATCCTAAATTTTCCCTGTTTAAACTACTGTGTGGTTTCTGTCTTCTGATTGGAATGTACCTAATACACCAGAGAACTAAGAACAAACATTTTATCTGGTAGGCAAATTAAGTTTTTGCAAGTACAAAGAGCCCAGGAATTGAATAGACGTTTGGAAAAGCCTTAAAATGAAATTACTGAATCATTTTCTGCTTCTGAACATGATCCCTTTGGCATATGAGACTACCTCTGGGAATTATTGTTAACAATAACAGTTGGGCAGAGAAAACACTCATAGTTCTCTCAGCCTCCTAGAGATAGCAAGGGCATACAGGGAAGCTTCTAGTTTTGGTCTTTTGTGCTGAAAATCTTATTTGAGTTCTGTTTATATCTTAGTTCTTTCACATATTAGCCGGAGTTATTCATATCATTCCATGTGAATATTATGACTTCCTCCCTTCTCTCCTGGTCTATCTCTATGTAGGAAAGAGACAATCCTGCAGTTGGGAGAGAATCCCAAAACTCCATCTCCATGCCAATTTCCACCCAGAAACAAAGTCAGTGTTGAGGAACCTTGTTACATAAAGACTAGGGTTTTCTTTATTCCTCTTCTCTCCTTTTCTTTTTTGAGCTGCCTTCTTCCCAATCCTTCACTTTATCCTCTATAGACTCTCCAGTTAGGTACCTCTTTAGAAACGTAATATTCAAAGGACATCTATTGTACTTTCTCCCGTTTATTTGTCAAACTGTTAGGTGCTTCTTGTATCTGTAGTATCTATTCTAGACTAGCAGCTTATTTATCTGCATTTAAACCTTCAGGTTAAGATTTCTTTGAATATGGTCAGTATACAATGTATAAGAATGTAGATTCCTGGATCCTATTCTAGAATTACTGAGTCAGAATCCTGAGAGAGCCAGGATCCAGAAACCTGCCTTTCTAATAATGCTTCTTCCATCCTAAACTGGTGGCCTAGTTAATAATAGTTTACAGTGTTACCCCCAGTAGATATTTGCATATTAATATGGCACTTCTAGCCTTAGAAGCCATTTTCCATTGGTTCTAGCACAGATTAGAACTGGACATTTAAGCTTTTGTTATTAGGGACCTTGGAGCCTTTGCATGAAGGTGTGCTACAGACATCTTTAGCCCTGGAGGCTAAAGTCCCTAGGCTCAAAGGTCTGTGAAGGTGGGCTTCACACTGGGTTGCTGAAAGAAACTTTTGGGTTGCTTATTTCCATTCCAGGCAATACAAATGTATATAGACCAGTGGAATAATGATGGATGTTGCTGATACCAAGGAGATTCAGAGGTGTAAGGTCAGAGTGTTGATGGGTTCTCTATGGAAACAGACGTGAATAGAGATAGACGATAGAGATAGAGACATGGAAATGAGTAGAGAGTTCGGAGACAGGAGTAAATGTATTGCTATTTAGTCATGCCTGGATGGGGAAGTGGGTGTGGGGAGGGAGATGGACAGATACTTAGTGTTCCTCTAACTCCCACTACTCCCAGAAATGTCACAGTAATTGAATAATCCATTATCAAAAAGAAATTATTGGAAAACTTCCTCTGACTTCTGTACAAGTATTGTACTGTGGAGTCCAGTGGTTGCCAAACACAGCAGCACATCACAATCATCCAAAGTACTGGTTTAAAAATACGGATTACTGGATCCCACTCTATTTTTAAACTTTTTATTTTGGAATTATTTTAGATTCACAGGAATAGGAAGTTGCAAAAAAAAATGTTAAGTAAGGTCCCATGTACCCTTCAGCCAGTTTCTCCCAATGGTAACATCTTGTATAACCATATTACAGTATTGAAACTTGGAATATTTATTTATTTATTTTAAAATTTTATTTATTTATTTATTTTTGGCTGTGTTGGGTCTTCGTTTCTGTGCGTGTGCTTTCCCTAGTTGCGGCGAGCAGGGGCCACTCTTCATCGCGGTGCGCAGGTCTCTCACTGTCGCAGCCTCTTTTGTTGCAGAGCACAGGCTCCAGACGCGCAGGCTCAGTAGTTGTGGCACATGGGCCTAGTTGCTCCGCGGCATGTGGGATCTTCCCAGACCAGGGCTCGAACCCGTGTCCCCTGCATTGGCAGGCAGATTCTCAACAAATGCGCCACCAGGGAAGCCCTGGGATATTTATTTTTATAAGCTCCCTGGATGATGATTATTCAGTTAGCTAGAAATTTATTGAATAAATGAATGAGTAATTATTCAAGGAAATGGGTTAACTTGGCTATTTGTAATACTGGAATATTTAGCAACCTAAAATCATCCTTTTTCCTCCCATATATTAGACAGTTCATTCATCACTCTGATTAGAATAATAATTCAGAATAATTCATTGAAATTCTTTAATTAGTCATCTTTTCCTCCTTCTTTTGAGATTTGTAACCCTTCATTCATTGAACCAGTCCATACTGAAATTTCTCTGTCACCTCATACCAATACTTTGCAGAGAAATGAAAGTCAGAGATATTAGAAAAGTGAATTTGTTTTGACTAGCACTATACAGATAACTGCTGAAATCTTTTCATCTTTCTTTTGAAATTGATTCTCTCTTCAGAGAGTTTGTCTCATTCTGTGTTACTTTTCATTTCCCCATGCTACAGTTAATTCATAAGAGTGGCACTAAATTAAAAGGATTTCGCCTCTTGGCAAGTCATTCAACTATTAACTCAATCAGTTCCTTTCATCTCAGTATAACTTTAAGCATTGGGAAGTATGAATGCTAGTCTTAGTTCTGCCACTTACTGGTGGTTTGACCTTGACCAACAAACTTAACCTATCTGATTTAACATTTCCATCATAAGAACAAAATGAATGCCAACTTCCTCGTTAACACACAGGCTTATTTAGTGTCATCCACAATACATTGCATAAACCATGAAATAAAGTAAATGATGAGATTAAGAATGATGACAGTAATGGTTAGCAATTTTCAGCACGAATCTGCTTTTTTAGGGGAGTGATTTCTGTTGTTGTTTTCCCTTCTTTCTTCTCCATGTATCTTTTTCTTTTTTTTTTTACATCTTTATTGGAGTATAATTGCCTTACAGTGCTGTGATAGTTTCCACTGCAGAACAAAGCAAATCAGCCATACGCACACACATATCCCCATATCCCCTCCCTCATGCGTCTCCCTCCCATCCACCCCCATTCCACCCCTCTAGGTGGTTGCAAAGCACTGAACTGATCTCTCTGTGCTATGCGGCTGCTTCCCATGTATCTTTTCTTTTTAATGCAAACTAGAAGTTCTTTAAAATTATATGCCATAAAGTGTCATGATAGAGTTTGGCATGCTATTTAAATTATATAAATACTCGCTCTCTTTCCTAAGTTATATAAAACACCCATATATTTAGGCATTCTTTCCAGTTGGTGGTGAAAGAACAGTGGCAGTCTACCTGAAAAAGAATTCAGAGTAATGATAGTAAAGATGATTCAGAATCTTGGAAATAGAATGGAGAAAATACAAGAAACGTTGAACAAGGACCTAGAAGAACTAAAGAGCAAACAAACAACAATGACCAACACAATAAATGAAATTAAAACTAGTCTAGAAGGAATCAATAGCAGAATAGCTGAGGCAGAAGAACGGATAAGTGACCTGGAAGATAGAATAGTGGAAATAACTGCCGCAGAGCAGACTAAAGAAAAAAGAACGAAAAGAATTGAAGACAATCTCAGAGACCTCTAGGACAACACTAAACTCAGCAACATTCAAATTATAGGAGTCCCAGAAGAAGAAGAGAAAAAGAAAGGGACTGAGAAAATATTGGAAGAGATTATAGTCAAAACCTTCCCTAACATAGGAAAGGAAATAGTCAATCAAGTCCAGGAAGCACAGAAGTCCCATATAGGATAAATCCAAGGAGAAACATGCCAAGACAGGTATGAATCAAACTATCAAAAATTAAATACAAAGAAAAAATATTAAAAGCAGCAAGGCAAAAGCAACAAATAACATACAAGGGAATCCCCATGAGGTTAACAGCTGATCTTTCACCAGAAACTCTGCAAGCCACAAGTGAGTGGCAGGACATATTTAAAGGGATGAAAGGGAAAAACCTACAACCAAGATAACTCTACCCAGCAAGGATCTCATTCAGATTCGACAGAGAAATTAAAACCTTTACAGACAAGCAAGAGTTAAGAGAATTCAACACCACCAAACCATATTTACAACAAATGCTAAAGGAACTTCTCTAGGCAGGAAACACAAGAGAAGGAAAAGACCTACAAAACGATCCCCAAACAATTAAGAAAATGGTAATAGGAACACACATATTGATAATTACCTTAAATGTAAATGGATTAAATGCTCCAATCAAAAGACATAGACTGGCTGAATGGATACAGGAACAAAAGCCATATATATGCTGTCTACAAGAGACCCACTTCAGACCTAGGGACACATACAACTGAAAGTGAGGGAATGGAAAAAGGTATTCCATGCAAATGGAAATCAAAAGAAAACTGGACTAGCAATTCTCATATCACACAAAATAGACTTTAAAGTAAAGACTAGTAATAATGGACAAAGAAGGACACTACATAATGATCAAGAGATCAATCCAAGAAGAAGATATAACAATTGTAAATATTTATGCATCCAACATAGGAGCACCTCAATACATAAAGCAAATGCTAACAGCCATAAAAGGGGAAATCGACAGTAACACAATAGTAGTAGGGGACTTTAACACCACACTTACACCAATGAACAGATCATCCAAACAGAAAATGAATAAGGAAAAACAAGCTTTAAATGACACATTAGACCAGATGGACTTAATTGATATTTATAGGACATTCCATCCAAAAACAACAGAATACACTTTCTTCTCAAGTGCACATGGAACATTCTCTGGGATAGATCATATCTTGGGTCACAAATCAAGCCTCGGTAAATTTAAGAAAATTGAAATTGTATCAAGTATCTTTTCCAACCACAACATTATAAGACCAGATATCAGTTACAAGAAAAAAACTGTAAGACATACAAACACATGGAGGCTAAACAATATGCTACTAAATAGGCAAGAGATCACTGAAGAGCTCAAATAGGAAATCAAAAGCTACCTAGAAACAAATGACAATGAAAACATGATGACCCAAAACATATGGGATACAGCAAAAGCAGTTCTAAGAGGGAAGTTTATAGCAATACAATAAGACCTCAAGAAACAAGAAAAATCTCAAGTAAACAACCTGACCTTACACCTAAAGCAATTAGAGAAAGAAGAACATAAAAACTAAAAAATAAGCAGAAGGAAAGAAATCATAAAGATCAGACCAGAAATAAATGAAAAAGAAATGAAGAAAACGATAGCAAAGATCAATAAAACTAGAAGCTGGTTCTTTGAGAAGATAAACAATATTGATAAACCATTAGCCAGACTCATCAAGAAAAAAAGGGAGAAGACTCAAAACAACAAAATTAGAAATGAAAAAGGAGAAGTAACAATTGACAGTGCAGAAATACAAAGGCTCATGAGAGACTGCTATAAGCAACTCTATGCCAATAAAATAGACAACCTGGAAGAAATGGACAAATTCTTAGAGAAGTACAACCTCCAGGAAGAAATAGAACCAGGAAGAAATAGAAAATATGAACAGACCAATCACAAGCACTGAAATTGAAACTGTGATTAAACTGTGAAATTGAAACTGTGATTAAAAATCTTCCAACAAATAAAAGTCCAGGACCAGATGGCTTCACAGGTGAATTCTATCAAACATTTAGAGATGAGCTAACACCTATCCTTCTCAAAGTCTTCCAAAACATAGCAGAGGGAGAAACACTCCCAAGCTCATTATACGAGGCCACCATCACCCTGATACCAAAACCAGACAAAAATGTCACAAAAAAAGAAAACTACAGGGCTTCCCTGGTGGCGCAGTGGTTGAAAGTCCACCTGCCGATGCAGGGGACACAGCTTCGTGCCCCGGTCCGGGAGGATCCCATATGCCATGGAGCGGCTGGGCCTGTGAGTCATGGCCGCTGAGCCTGTGCGTCCAGAGCCTGTGCTCTGCAACGAGAGAGGCCACAATGGTGAGAGGCCTGCATACCACAAAAATAAAAAAAGAAAAAAGAAAACTACAGGGCAATATCACTGATGAACATAAATGCAAAAATCCTCAAAAAATACCAGCAAACAGAATCCAACAACACATTAAAAGGACCATACAACATGATCAAGTGAGATTTATCCCAGGGATGCAAGAATTTTTCACTGTATGCAAATTAAACAATGTGAAACACCATAGTAACAAATTGAAAGATAAAAACCATATGATAATCTCAATAGATGCAGAAAAAGCTTTCAACAAAATTCAACACCAATTTATGGTAAAAAAATATTCAGAAAGTGGGCCTAGAGGGAACCTACCTCAACATAATAAAGGCCACATATGACAAACCCACAACCAACATTGTTCTCAATGGTGAAAAACTGAAATGATTTCCACTAAGATTAGGAATAAGACAAGGTTGCCCATACTCACCACTATTATCCAACATAGTTTTGGAAGTTTTAGCCACAGCAATCAGAGAAGAAAAAGAAATAAAAGGAATCCAAATTGGAAAAGAAGAAGTAACACTGTTACTATTTGCAGATGACATGATACTAAACACAGAGAATCCTAAAGATGCTACCAGAAAACTGCTAGAGCTAATCAATGAATTTGGTAGAATAGCAAGATACAAAATTAATGCAAAGAAATCTCTTGCATTCCTACACACCAGTGAGGAAAAATCTGAAAGAAAATTTAAGGAAACACTCCCATTTACCAGTGCAACCAAAAGAATAAGATACCTAGGAATAAACCTACCTAAGGAGACAAAAGACCTGATTGCAGAAAACTGTAAGACACTGATGAAAGAAATTAAAGATGATATAAACAGATGGAGAGATATACCATGTTCTTGGATTGGAAGAATCAACATTGTGAAAATGACTCTACTACCCCAAGCAATCTACAGATTCAACACAATCCCTATCAAACTACCAATGACATTTTTCACAGAACTAGAACAAAAAATGTTACAATTTGTGTGGAAACACAAAAGACCCCGAATAGCCAAAGCAATCCTGAGAAAGAAGAACATAGCCGGAGGAATCAGGCTCCCTGACTGCAGACTATACTACAAAGCTACAGTAATCAAGACAGTATGGTACTGGCACAAAAACAGAAATATAGATCAATGAAACAGGATAGAAAACCTGGAGATAAACCCACACACATATGGTCACCTTATCTTTGAAAAGGAGGCAAGAATATACAATGGAGAAAAGACAGCCTCTTCAATAAGTGGTGCTGGGAAAACTGGACAGCTACATGTAAAAGAATGAAATTAAAGCACTCCCTAACACCATACACAAAAATAAACTCAAAATGGATTAAAGACCTAAATGTAAGGCCAGACACCATAAAACTCTTAGAGGAAAACATAGGCAGAACACTCTATGACGTTAATCACAGCAAGATCCTTTTGGACCCACTTCCCAGAGAAATGGAAAGAAAAACTAAAACAAACAAATGGGACCTAATGAAACTTAAAAGCTTTTGCACAGCAAAGGAAACCATAAACAAGATAAAAAACAACCTTCAGAATGGGAGAAAATATTTGCCAATGAAGCAACTGACAAAGGATTAATCTCCAAAATATATAAGCAGCTCGTGCAGCTCAATATCAAAAGAACAAACAGCCCAATCCAAAAATGGGAGGAAGATCTAAATAGACATTTCTCCAAAGAAGATATACAGATTGCCAACAAACACTGAAAGGATGCTCAACATCACTAATCATTAGAGAAATGCAAATGAAAACCACAATAAAGGTCTCACCTCACACCGGTCAGAATGGCCATCATCAAAAAATCTACAAACAACAAATGCTGGAGTGGGTGTGTACAAAAGGGCACCCTCTTGCACTGTTGGTGGGAATGTAAATTGATACAGCCACTATGGAGAAAAGTACGTATGTTCCTTAAAAAGCTGAAAATAGAAATGTCATATGACCCAGCAATCCCACCATAGGGCACATACCTTGAGAAAACCATAATTCAAAAAGAGACATGTATCACAATGTTCACTGCCTCACTCTTTACAATAGCCAGGACATGGAAGCAACCTAAGTGTCCACAGACAGATGAATGGATAAAGAAAATGTGGCACATATATACAATGGAATATTACTCAGCTATAAAAAGAGATGAAATTGAGTTATTTGTAGTGAGGTGGATGGACCTAGAGTCTGTCATTCAGGGTGAAGTAAGTCAGAAAAACAAATACCGTATGCTAACACATATGTATGGAATCTAAAAAAAAGTGGTTCTGATGAACATAGGGGCATGACAGGAATAAAGACGCAGATGTAGAGAGTGGACTTGAGGACACCGAGGTTTCAGGGAAGAGTAAGCTGGAACTAAGTGAGAGAGTGGCATGGACATATATACACTCCCAAATGTTAAATAGATAGCTAGTAGGAAGCAGCTGCATAGCACAGGGAGATCAGCTCAGTGCTCTGTGACCACGTAGAGGGGTGGAATAGGGAGTGTGAGAGGGAGGCGCAAGAGGGAGGAGATACGGGGATATATGTATACATGTAGCTGATTCACTTTGTTATACAGCAGAAACTAACTCAACATTGTAAAACAGTTATACTCCAATAAAGATGTTAAAAAAAGAAACACTAGATTATAGACGGTAGTATTCATCAGATTCTTTCTTTTTTCTTTACTGGTAATAAGAAAGGAGTGTCAGGAAAGGCCTTTAGGTGGAATGCCTTTGTGACTCAAGAACTTGTTAGTTTAGGGGGTACATGTGAGAAATCTTAAAATCAACAGGGCATTCCATGGTTACTACTCATGGAAAAGACAGTTCATCATGTTTCTTTAAATGGATGCCCTGCTGTCCTCTCTTGTACCATAAGTCCCAGGCACACTGAGTCCATAAATGCCTTCCTGGTAGATGTTCTCATCATTCCATGGAAACAGGCATGGCTGTGAGGGAGAAGATCATAAGTGGTGTGAAATGTGGGTAAGCAACTGTATCCATTGTTGGGTGTATCTTCTGTGGTTATCAATTACGCATTTTGCATAAAAACTCAGAAAATGTTTACCTAGAAGTTCACAGTGAAAAACGCATTTCTTCAGTTGAAATAAACAAGGGAATAAAAGCAAGAGGATTTGTATAATATAAATATCAGTTTTTTGTTTTACTTTAATCCAAAATAAACCTGAAGGAACTTTTATGAATATCCATCCTTGGATTCCTTCATTCAATAAATATTAAATCAATTGTTTCCTGTATATCTTCCATTTATCTATCTACGTATCTGTCTTCTGAAATTTTTTTTTTTTGCAGTACATGGGCCTCTCACTGCTGTGGCCTCTCCCATTGTGGAGCACAGGCTCTGGACGTGCAGGCTCAGCGGCCGTGGCTCACGGGCCTAGCCGCTCCGCGGCATGTGGGATCTTCCCGGACCAGGGCACAAACCCGTGTCCCCTGCATCAGTGGCGGACTCTCAACCACTGCACCACCAGGGAAGCCCTGAAATATTTTATATTTATTTTGTAGCCTGTTACTTTAGGTGTTATTCTTAGTTATAGATGACTGTATAATAAATTTCCCCAAAATGTAGTAGCTTATAACGATAGGCATTTATTATTTTCATTTCAGGGGTCTAGGTGCAGTTAAGCGGGGCATCTTTGGTTCAGTCTCTCACAAGACTGTAATCAGTGTCCTCTGGGGTTGCAGTCATCTCAAGGTTCTCTAGGAGTAGGATTGGCAACTTTCAAGCTCACTCATGGTTCATGTAGTAGTTTTCTGGAGATAACACTTCCTTGCCACATGCACCTCTCCATAAGGCAGCCCACAACATGCTAGGTGACTTCCCTTAAAGTGAGCAAGGAAGAGAGCAAGAGAGGGAGAGAAAGACAGAAGCTGGCATCTTTTGTAATTTGTTTTTGGAAATAACACCCTGTCATTTTTACTTTATTCTGTCTGTAAGAAGTGAGTTACTGGATCAAGCCCAGGTTCAGGGGAAGAGAATTATATAAGGGAATGAATAGCTGGAAGTAGGGATCGCTGGGAACCACCACCGTGTTGCAAGGATACACAATATAGTTCCTTGCTTTTGAGTTGTTTGCCACATGCAGCTGTAGAAAGCAAACATATTTACAAAAGAGTAACTTATAAGGAATTACATGAATCACAGAGTTAGTGGATAGCAGAGAAATTCACAGGAGGAAGAGGTCTGGGTTGAGGCAGTCAGGGAAGTTCTGGTATAATGGGCTTACATATTTTGGCCTGGATGTATGGATAGACATTGGACATGTCCACAGAAAGAGAAAGGATACTCAAGGTTTGAGAATAAGTAGTTGCAAAAGATGGAAGAATCTTTAGAGATTTAAAGTGACTTAAAATGGCTAAAAGTGATATATAATTAATAATTGTATTCTCTTTAGGATAAAGTTTAAACTCCTTACTGTGTTATGTGTGTGTATACATATGTATATATATATCTGTATATGTATATATATGTATATGTGTAGATGGATGGATAGATAGATATATAGTTAGATAGCTAGATAATCTCCATGACTTTGCAGCTAGTACCCCTGTATATATGTCCTAAGATCTGATCATGCACTGTTTCAAATGAACCCTGCTTTCTTCGCCTACATGCACTGTTAGATATTATTCTCTTTAGGCTCTCTTATTCTCCACAGTTTGCTTTGCTAACATCTATTTATCATCCATATCAATAAGCACTGTTTTCTTAAATGTTTCCACTGAAGAAACAAGAGGAAGCCACATCCCACCTCCTGCAGCAAGACTTCCCTCTCTTCCCTCTGGTGGACGTTCCACCTCTGGGCTTGCCTTGTTGAGATACATTGTTTTGTACTTGTGTGCCTCCCCTTTTACCAGGTAGCTCCTCCAGGACAAGAACTATGCTTTAATTTCTGTCTGTGACTGACACAGTGCCTAGTGTTTAATAGGTGCTCTTTTTGTTTACTAAATGAAGGAATATAATCCAATTAATGAGAGTGGGGGACAGTGAAGTAGACCAAACCAACTGGAACAGAGGGACTGGACTGGGGAGAAGTGATATTGTTGAAAATAACCATTGACAGAAGTAGCAAACTCAAGTAAGAGACTCTCTCTCCCTTTTCCCCTCTCTCCCTCTCCCTCCCTCCCTCGCTTTCTCTCTCTCTGAATTCTAAATGATAACTTAGATGTGCCCTTGACTGAGACGAGTGGTTTTTTGCTCCTATGCTATGAGGTAAAAGAGAGGTGGTACAGTTTAATGGAGCATTTCCCATTATGTGTTTTATTAATCTAAACTAATACTTACTAAACAAACAAAAGATACTATAGGAAATGATGCTGAGTTAAGTAAGCAAAGTTTTTGGTATTGTTTTTAGTTTCAGGACTTCACAGAACCTTTAATGTATGCACTGTTATCTCTGGAGGCACATTTAGTATGGGCAATTACTCAAATATATACACTAAGAGACTTTTTTTATCATTCTTTTGTTATTATGCTAAAATTTGGCCTTTCACATAAGTGAAGTTTCTAGGTAAATAAATACCAAAATTTAACATTTTTTTTTATCTAAACAGAAAGTCACAAAAATTATAATCATCCTCATCAGTTCACTCAGGCCCCTGTAATTAATTTTTTTTTCATCTTGATCTTTTGTTAGCACTTTTATGAATTCATCACTTTTCCATTAGAGTTCTGAAAATGCTTATTCATTCAGTTCAGCAGTATAGTCAGTTACCAGAAACCTGTACTTGTCAGAGTCTTTTCCATGAATTCCTTGAAGATGAAACCCTTTTATAGGAACACTTTTGCAAAAGCGTCAGAGTACACCCAGAACTTTATGTAAATGACAAAAGACTTAAAAATGACCACGGTTAAAGATTTGATGAAAGTTCATAATAATGCAATTGACAAGGAAATTTAGTTATTTATGAGATATACATTTTTAAATTAATAACTAGAATTATGACTTATAACATTATACCATTATGACATTTTAACATTATACCAGTAATAACTAGAATTATGACTTATAACATTATACCAGAACATATAAGATTTTTAGAAATTTCATGTAATGTCTGAAACATTTATATTAACATATTTCCATACAAATAACCCAAAGAAAGTTTAGTATTAATTTAAAAAAAATTTTTTTAAATTAAATTTTATTTTTTTTATACTGCAGGTTCTTATTAGTCATCAATTTTATACACATCAGTGTATACATGTCAATCCCAATCTCCCAATTCATCACACCCCCACCCCCACCCCCCACAGCTTTCCCCCCTTGGTGTCCATACGTTTGTTCTCTACATCTGTGTCTCTATTTCTGCCTGCAAAACGGTTCATCTGTACCATTTTTCTAGGTTCCACATACATGCATTAATATACAATATTTGTTTTTCTCTTTCTGACTTACTTCACTCTCTATGACAGTCTCTAGATCCATCCACGTCTCAACAAATGACTCAATTTCGTTCCTTTTTAGGGCTGAGTAATATTCCATTGTGTATATGTACCACATCTTCTTTATCCATTCGTCTATCAGTGAGCATTTAGGTTGCTTCCATGACCTGGCTATTGTAAATAGTGCTGCAATGAACATTGGGGTGCATGTGTCTTTTTGAATTATGGTTTTCTCTGGGTATATGCCTAGTAGTGGGATTGCTGGATCATATGGTAATTCTATTTTTAGTTTTTTAAGGAACCTCCATACTGTTCTCCATAGTGGCTGTATCAATTTACATTCCCACCAGCAGTGCAAGTGGGGTCCCTTTTCTCCCCACCCTCTCCAGCATTTGTTGTTTGTAGATTTTCTGATGATGCCCATTCTAATTGGTGTGAGATGATACCTCGTAGTTTTGATTTGCATTTCTCTAATAATTGGTGATGTTGAGCAGCTTTTCATGTGCTTCCTCGCCACCTGTATGTCTTCTTTGGAGAAATGTCTATTTAGGTCTTCTGCCCATTTTTGGATTGGGTTGTTTGTTTCTTGAATATTGAGCTGCATTAACTGTTTATATAATTTGGAGATTAATCCTTTGTCCGTTGATTCGTTTGCAAATATTTTCTCCCATTCTGAGGGTTGACCTTTCATCTTGTTTATGGTTTCCTTTGCTGTGCAAAAGCTTTTAAGTTTCATTAGGTCGCATTTGTTTTTGTTTTTGTTTTTTCCATTACTCTAGGAGGTGGATCAAAAAAGATCTTGTTGTGATTTATGTCAAAGAGTGTTCTTCCTATGTTTTCATCTAAGAGTTTTATAGTGTCTGGTCTTACATTTAGGTCTTTAATCCATTTTGAGTTTATTTTTGTGTATGGTTTTAGGGAGTGTTCTAATTTCATTCATTTACATGTAGCTGTCCAATTTTCCCAGCACCACTTATTGAAGAGACTGTCTTTTCTCCAAAGGAGGTATATCATTGCCTCCTTTGTCATAGATTATTTGACCATAGTGCCTGGGTTTATCCCTGGGCTTTATATCTTGTTCCATTGATCTATGTTTCTGTTTTTGTGCCAGTACCATATTGTCTTGATTACTGTAGCTTTGTAGTATAGTCTGAAGTCAGGGAGTCTGATTCTTCCAGCTCCATTTTTTTCCCTCAAGACTGCTTTGGCTATTCCGGGTCTTTTGTGTCTCCATACAAATTTAAAAATTTTTTGTTCTACTTCCATAAAAAATGCCGTTGGTGGTTTGATAGGGATTGCATTGAATCTGTAGATTGCCACAATACTGATTCTTCCAATCCAAGAACATGGTATATCTATCCATCTATTGGTATCATTTTTAATTTCTTTCATCAGTGTCTTATAGTTTTCTGCATTCAGGTCTTTTGTTTCCTTAGGTAAGTTTTTTCCTTGGTATTTTATTCTTTTTGTTGCAGTGGTAAATGGGAGTATTTCCTTAATTTCTCTTTCAGATTTTTCATCATTAGTGTATAGGAATGCAACAGATTTCTTTGCATTAATTTTGTATCCTGCAACTTTACCAAATTCCTTGATTAGCTCTAGTAGTTTTCTGGTGGCAATTTTAGGATTCTCTGTGTATAGTATCATGTCATCTGAAAAGAGTGACAGTTTTATTTCTTGTTTTCCAATTTTTATTCCTTTTATTTTTTTTGCTTCTCTGATTGCCGTGGCTAGGACTTCCAAAACTATGTTGAATAATAGTGGTGAGAGTGGACATCCTTGTCTTATTCCTTATCTTAGAGGAAATGCTTTCAGTTTTTCACCATTGAGAATGATGTTTGCTGTGGGCTTGTCACATATGGCCTTTATTATGTTGAGGTAGGTTCCCTCTATGGCCACTTTCTGGAAAGTTTTTATCATAAATGGGTGTTGAATTGTGTCAAAAGCTTTTTCTGCATCTATTGAGATTATCACATGGTTTTTATCCTTCAATTTGTTAATACGGTATATCACATTGATTGATTTGCGTATATTGAAGAATCCTTGCATCCCTGGGATAAATCACATTTGATCATGGTGTATGACCCTTTTAATGTGTTGCTGGATTCTGTTTGCTAGTGTTTTGTTGAGGATTTTTGCGTCTATATTCATCAGTGATATTGGTCTGTAATTTTCTTTTTTTGTAGTATCCTTGTCTGGTTTTGGTATCAGGGTTATGGTGGCCTCATAGAACGAGTTTGGAAGTGTTCCTTCCTCTGAAATTTTTTGGAAGAGTTTGAGAAGGATGGGTGTTAGCTCTTCTCTAAATGTTTGATAAAATTCACCTGTGAAGCTCTCTGGTCCTGGACTTTTGTCTGTTGGAAGATTTTTTTTTTTTTTTTTTTTCGCGGTACGCGGGCCTCTCCCTGTTGTGGCCTCTCCCGTTGTGGAGCACAGGCTCCAGATGCGCAGGCTCGGCAGCCGTGGCTCATGGGCCCAGCCACTCCACGGCATGTGGAATCTTCCCGGACCAGGGCATGAACCCGTGTCCCCCGCATCGGCAGGCAGACTCTCAACCACTGCGCCACCAGGGAAGCCCTGTTG
Organism: Lipotes vexillifer; assembly: GCF_000442215.2. Classification (NCBI taxonomy): domain Eukaryota; kingdom Metazoa; phylum Chordata; class Mammalia; order Artiodactyla; family Lipotidae; genus Lipotes; species Lipotes vexillifer. The sequence goes on along the minus strand of NW_006782803.1, from coordinate 1,282,197 downwards.
GAATGTTTTTAATCACAGTTTCAATTTCATTACTTGTGATTGCGCTGTTCATATTTCCTATTTTTTCCTGGTTCAGGCTTGGAAGGTTGTACCTTTCTAAGAATTTCTCCATTTCTTCCAGGTTGTCCATTTTATTGTCATAGAGTTGCTTGTAGTAGTCTCTTAGGATGCTTCGTATTTCTGTGGTATCTGTTGTAACTTCTCCTGTTTCATTTCTAATTTTATTGATTTGCGTCCTCTCCTTTTTCTTGATGTGTCTGGCTAATGGTTTATCAATTTTGTTTATCTTTTGAAAGAACCAGCTTTTAGTTTTATTGATCTTTGCTATTGTTTTCTTTGTTTCTATTTCATTTATTTCTGCTCTCATCTTTATGATTTCTTTCCTTCTGCTAACTTTGGGTTTTGTTTGTTCTTCTTCCTCTAGTTCCTTTAGGTGTAAGTTTAGATTGTTTATTTGAGATATTTCTTGTTTATTGAGGTAGGCTTGTATAGCTGTAAACTTCCGTCTTAGAGCTGCTTTTGCTGCATCCCATGGGCTTTGGATCGTAGTGTTTTGTTGTCATTTGTCTCTAGGTACTTTTTTATTTCCTCTTTGATTTCTTCAGTGGTCTCTTGGTTATTTAGTAACGTATTGTTTAGCCTCCATGTGTTTGTGTTTTTTACGTTTTTTTCCCTGTAATTCATTTCTAATCTCATAGCTTTGTGGTCAGAAAAGATACTTGGTATGATTCCAGTTTTCTTAATTTTAGTGAGGCTTGATTTGTGACCCAAGATGTGATCTATCCTGGAGAATGTTCTGTGCGCACTTGAGAAGGAAGTGTAATCTGCTGTTTTTGGATGGAATGTCCTATAAATATCAATTAAATCTATCTGGTCTATTGTTTCATTGAAAGCTTCTGTTTCCTCATTTATTTTCATTTTGGATGATCTGTCCATGGTGTAAGTGAGGTGTTAAAGTCCCCCACTATTATTGTGTTACTGTCGATTTCCTCTTTTATAGCTGTTAGCAGTTGCCTTATGTATTGAGGTGCTCCTATGTTAGATGCATATATATTTATAATTGTTATATCTTCTTCTTGGATTGATCCCTTGATCATTATGTAGTGTCCTTCCTTGTCTCTTGTAACATTCTTTATTTTAAAGTCTATTTTATCTGATATGAGAATTGCTACTCCAGCTTTCTTTTGATTTCCATTTGCATGGAATATCTTTTTCCATCCCCTCACTTTCAGTCTGTATGTGTCCCTAGGTCTGAAGTGGGTCTCTTGTAGACAGCATATATATGGGTCTTGTTTTTGTATCCATTCAGCAAGCCTGTGTCTTTTGGTTGGAACATTTAATCCATTCACATTTAAGGTAATTATCGATATGTATGTTCCTATTACCATTTTCTTAATTTGGGGGGGATTGTTTTCGTAGGTCCTTTTCTTCTCTTCTGTTTCCCACTTAGAGAAATTCCTTTAGCATTTGTTGTAGAGCTGACTTGGTGGTGCTGAATTCTCTTAGCTTTTGCTTATCTGTAAAGTTTTGTTTTCTCCATCGAATCTGAATGAGATCCTTGCTGGGTAGAGTAATCTTGGTTGTAGGTTCTTCCCTTTCATCACTTTAGGTATATCATGCCACTCCCTTCTGGCTTGTAGAGTTTCTGCTGAGAAATCAGCTGTTAACCTTATGGGAGTTCCCTTGTTTGTTATTTTTCCCTTGCTGCTTTCAATAATTTTTCTTTGTCTTCAATTTTTGCCATTTTTTTTTTTTTTTTGCTGTACGCGGGCCTCTCACTGTTGTGGCCTCTCCCGTTGCAGAGCACAGGCTCCGGACGCGCAGGCTCAGCGGCCATGGCTCACGGGCCCAGCCGCTCCGCGGCATGAGGGATCTTCCCGGACCGGGGCACGAACCCGTATCCCCTGCATTGGCAGGCGGACTCTTAACCACTGCGCCACCAGGGAAGCCCAATTTTTGCCAATTTGATTACTATGTGTTTCGGCGTGTTTCTCCTTGGGTTTATCCTGTATGGGACTCTCTGAGCTTCCTGGACTTGGGTGGCTATTTCCTTTCCCATGTTAGGGAAGTTTTCGACTATAATCTCTTCAAATATTTTCTCGGGTCCTTTCTCTCTCTCTTCTCCTTCTGGGAGCCCTATAATGCAAACGTTGTTGCGTTATTGTTGTCCCAGAGGTCTCTTAGGCTGTCTTCATTTATTTTCATTCTTTTTTCTTTATTGTGTTCTGCAGCAGTGAATTCCACCATTCTGTCTTCCAGGTCACTTATCCATTCTTCTGCCTCAGTTATTCTGCTATTGATTCCTTCTAGTGTATTTTTCATTTCAGTTACTCTATTGTTCATCTCTCTTTGTTTGTTCTTTAATTCTTCTAGGTCTTTGTTAAACATTTCTTGCATCTTCTCGATCTTTGCCTCCATTCTTTTTCCGAGGTCCTGAATCATCTTCACTATCATTATTCTGAATTCTTTTTCTGGAAGCTTGCCTATCTCCACTTCATTTAGTTGTTTTTCTGGGGTTTTATCTTGTTCCTTCATCTGGTACATAGCCCTCTGCCTTTTTATCTTGTCTGTCTTTCTGTGAATGTGTTTTTTGTCCCCCAGGCTGCAGGACTGGAGTTCTTCTTGCTTCTACTGTCTGCCCTCTACATGAAGAAATTCTTTTTACAGAAGTGTCTCTTGGAGCCCATAGATAATTCTTTGAACAATTCTGGTTTAGTGTATTTTGCCCTGGACAGAGACCTAAATCCTATATTCCCGTGTGTTTTACTTGCTTCTGGTCTGACATTCAACACCTCACTGAGCTTTACTCTACCTCCACCTTATAAATGAAAATTATAAAACCTGACCTTCACCAACCTCTGAGGGGTTATTGTAAGATTCAATAAAATATACACAGCAAAACATGAAAAGCAGATGTTATCCTTGCTCCCTGTTGGAGCTTCAATAGTAACATGCCACAGAGCAACATTCCCTAGTGCTACCTTTTAAATCACTTGAAAACATAAAAATCAAACAGATTCTAAAATATACTAAAACTACTGCAGTGTATTTAAAAGGAACTTTAGAGAAGTAGGAGACAGAGATGTACACTTGCATGTAGAGAGGGAAGGACCAAAGGAGAGAAGTGCCACTTTCTTTTGCCAGTTCTTGCTATTTCTTTCAAGGATTGTGTGAGGACTGAAGAGAGTGGTCACCTTGAGTAACTTTATTCTACTGAAAGGGGAGTACTCCTTCCCAGGGCCTATTCAAGTCCTGCTGAGATACTTTTTCGAAAGAGACTCCTTTTTGAATATAAGTCTGTGTATTCGCTGATGAATGACTGAAGTATCGGTTGGCTTGAATAGGAGTCAACCAGTGCTAAATTTCAGGTAACGAGAACCAAAAGCTGAAATTAAAGTATAAGTTTAGAGGTGAAAGTGTAATTCTTATTGGCATTACATTTCATGGTGTTTGAACTTGTTTCTAATTCCTCACCCACCACAGGAAGACTTTGGAGCAATTCCATGAACTTGCTTCAGTCCCACCTTGAGGGTTTTGTCATCTGCCAGAATTCAGTCTAGTTGTACCTCTGCTGGTGATTGGAGCCCTCACCTCTTCATCTTTAAAAATGAAAGTTTGCTCCATTTGCAGAGTTGTTGTGAGAACTAAATGAGATAATGTAGATTCAACCAAGGGCACTTAGCAGCCATTTAATAAATGGTAGCCTTGAGTTTTCCTTTATTTACAGGGTTCATCAGATAACACATTTCAGGCCTAATCTTGGGGCAACTCTGAAATCTAATTGCCGTTTGACAATAGAAAGGTGGAATTTTTACAGGTTTGCCCAATAATTTATGTAGTAATTCTTTCTTGATTAGTTCATTTTTATTTTATATAGAGACTTAAGATTATTACTTCACATACTTATTGTTCAGGTATGAACTTTATTTTAATTTTACTGTAGTGTGTAACAGAATAACCCTTCTGTAAGTGAGCTTTTTATTAACGCATGTTGTTATATGTTAATTATTTGTTATGGTTATTGTCCAATTAAGGTATTACTAAACTGGGCCCTTGTAATAGACAAGGTCACATACTTTAGGTGAGATGGTGGCTCTGATGTGAGCCTCTATAACTCTGCAAATTATTTACTGAGAAGGAGGGTCTGAGGAGGCTGGAGTTTGATTCTTGCCTTGAAGGCCAGGTGTGTTCAGCAATTGTATTTATGTGGTGGTAAATATATACCATAGAAAGGTAAATGGGGAGATGGAAGTAATTACAGAGATACTAATCTTGAGACATCAAATCAATGCGTTTTAGCTCTCAGCCATTCCCAGTTCCTAGGAGTCCAGGTCTCCAAACCACTGAGTCAATAGCATGCATAGCTTTATGGGGAAAGCATAACCCTGTTACAACCAGGGATGTATTGGCTTAGAAATTTAAATTGGAATATTTTTTGTAGTCTGAAAGTAAGCACTTGATTGTTGAGAATGCCTGGCTTGCTTGAGAAGAGGATGATTTTCTCAGAATTTCCAAAGCAGACATTCAGCTTGGAGAGGATCAGGCAATTTATATGATGGAACTATAGAATAGGAGAAAAAAGTTGCAATGCAAGGCAATTTTTTGACACATAGGAAGAGGAAAGAACATCTGGACATTGAGAGTTGGAGCCTGGGAGTGAGACAAAGAGAAGAACCAAAGATCAGGCCCCAGTGTTCTGATTCTCCCCTTAAGGGTAAATCCCAAAGAAGGTGTTAACAGCAACCAAGTAAGTTTCAGGATTCCAAAGACCATAGGGGCTGATGCCCTGCTTTCTAAGACATAGCCTAGGATAATGGAAAGTTTCACAAAGAAGTCTCATGCATGTGAAATGCTAGGAGCATTTACATAGCAATAGTTGAGGAGGTATCAAAGAGGGTGGGCCTGAGTGAAGTCTCACTTTGACGTGGTGTGGAGAAAACAAATAAAGAATCTTAGGCCCCCAAGACCATCCAAAAATGCTATGTTTCCTAGTGACCATCGGGAGGACTACACTAGCCATATAGACTGGAGAATGTAGGATCTTTGTAACTGGAGGCTAGAGGCTAGGGCAAAGTCCATGGACATTGGCAGTGGTTACAGGAGGCACTCTAAAGACAAAGCAGGACAACCCAACTCAGAAGGATACTCGGTGGCCACGTGGTTACAACACTGCAGAAGCAGCCACAACAGAGGCCAACTCAGAGACCAAGCAGGATGTGATATATCACCTGGAGGCTTGAATATTCCACCTTCATTTCTGCAGACATGTCAGCTTCATTCTGCAACCAGATACTATATTTGGAAGGAGAATGGAAAGAATTTGAACCATTTTAGAATCTTAAATACAAGATAAAAATATATATTCTGACTTTTATGGTAAGGGACTTCTAGAGTAGATAGAACATATATTAGTTATAAAACTAAATTGCATTTTTGATATTTGAATGTATGTTTATTAAATTCATATCTGTGCAATAGGCAAGAGAGCTGTGAAGTTGGGTAAGCCCTTTTAGGATATAATTCATTTGTCCTGGAACAAAAATCTTGAAATATGGAAAGTTAACTAAAAATGATTAGGATATTCTGTAACTGATTTATTTTGTTTCCTCCTTGGAAGTTTAAAATTATCCTCTGTGTACCAGGGTATCTGAGGCCTGAGTTTTCAAAGGGAGATTAGCATCTTTTTACAGGCTGCATGTGAGCTTGTGGGACTCAAAATGAGAAAATTCTGATGCCAACATTATAGTCTGTGGAAGCACCTTAAGAACTTCTCCACTTGTGGAATCTCCTAGAGCTCATATCTTCAAGCTCAGTCTTGAAGGGATTTGTATATTGCTTATTCATGAAGGCCTTTTCTTAATCATCTTCATGGCAATGGTGGACTCTTCTCTAGCCATCCTGCCATAGTCTCTTGAGTGGTTGTAGAGGAATAGCCAAGAGTGATTGTAAGTATAATGCATGGATGGCCACAGGACTGGATTTAACAGGAGGAGTCAAGAATTGAGGTCTAGTTAGACATGGAGGGTCTGGAATATAACAGGCTTAGGGCAGGTAGCAAGGTGAAGTCCAGAAAACTGTCCTTAGACAAGAAGAAGTAGCCAAGCATGAGGGAAGCCTATCCCTCAATACGTCCAGCTCTAGGTAAGGGGTTTAGAAATTGAGGATTGACTTAATTTAATATTAAGCAAAAGCCCGTGGGAAGCAGTGAACCCCAATTTGCTTCTTGCTCAGCTGTAGAGCTGGAGTGAGTAAGGATGGGCCTGAGAGAAAAAAATACCAGAAATGAGGCATAAAAAATGGAGTACCCTGTGACATGGTGAATGGTTTCTTGTTTTTTCTCAAACAGTGCATGTCTGGAGGCATGTCTAGAGCCATGGTTGGTAAGACAGACCTCCTTACCAATCTTCAGGACCAATGTGATCCACTGGCCAGATAAATCTGTATGATTCTTACCCTTATATACCCTGGTTGTTGACCAGTTCCTTCCCTGTATTTATTCCCAATGCTGATTAATAGACTTCTGCTTGTTCGCTGTGCCTGAAGCCTCTTATTAGTAACTGCCCATTCCAGCTGTCTTCATGTGCCAGTATTCTATTTTGTTCTTACTGTAACTCTCCCCATTAACCTCAGCCTGGCCCCCAAAGTCGTTTGTTCTTGGTATTGATAGTGCTGGTGGTGGCATGCCTTGTTACCTAATGCTTTCAAACTCACAGTGGTTATGACATTCAAATGGGATTTTACATGGGAGGTCTGGAAAACAAAATCACTATATAAATTTGTTAATTGCAAACGTGATGTTAACAGACATCAATAATACCTTTCTTTTCAAAAACATCTGTAACAGCTCATAAAAAATTAGTATTCAAGAGGTAAACATATTAGGGTCACCGACTAAGTCAATGACTGAATAGCAATTAGTTTAAACCCTTAACTTCTCAGAGTTTTAAGACATCTCTTTGTTTTTCTCAGAAGGACACTTTTCTTAAAAAATAAATGTCTCTGGGCTACTCCTAATTCTCTTTCCTAATTGTGAAAGAAAACCCAAGAGGAAGTCACAGAACTCACTACTTCTCCTTGTGCCAACTCTCTCAGACCAGACAGAAGCAAAAGCTAGATGATTTGGCAGGGCTATCAGACCTGAGGGGAAATTTGGCAATGGGACAAGTGAAAGGGAAGCCTATTGTGGTGTCACTAGGCCACAGTGGAGTGGTTGCAGGCAGTGCTAGTAAAGAGACTACAAACTGGGTGGGAGCAGCTGGGTAGGGAATTTGATCCATCGAGGGGGGAGGGAACATGTTGGTCCAGTTGATGTCAGGATAAAATGGGAGTTGGCATTTTAGGGAGTTATCAAAACCACAAAGATTGCTTGTGGATGAGGAAGGCGTAGTGTAGGCAGAATACTTGTGATCTATTTTAGGTTACTTTAAATACTTGATACTACTACTTTCTAGGATTAAGGCCATGTAAAGTAATGCTATCTGCATATTTTGTTGGAATCAAGTCCCAACTTTGAAACAAAACAAAACATTAAAAAAAAAGTACTAGATGCAAAGATACTTTCCAGAGTAATACTTCTTTATATTATGGTTAACTTTGAAGAAATCAGATTTATCTATTTTAAAAAATTATTTTAAAGCACTTTCATATGTTGGGTAAGATATATCCTATAAAGGCATAGCATTATTTTTATGGTCTTTAGAAGTAAACTTAATATAAGGTAAAAAATTTATAACCCTATACATTCTGTGAAATAGGAATAATAATAATAGTTAACTTTCCTTGAACACTCACTATAATCAAGGCACTATGTTTGGTGCTTTATGTTTATGTTCTTTTTAAAGTTCAAAATAGGGGCTTCCCTGGTGGCACAGTGGTTGAGAATCCAACTGCCAATGCAGGGGACACGGGTTCGAGCCCTGGTCCAGGAAGATCCCACATGCCGTGGAGCAACTAAGCCCTTGTGCCACAGCTACTGAGCCTGCTCTCTAGAGCCCGGGAGCCACAACTACTGAGTCTGTGCTCTAGAGCCCACGAGCGACAACCACTGAAGCATGCGCACCTAGAGCTGGTGCTCTGCAACAAGAGAAGCCACTGCCAATGAGAAGCCCAAGCCCCGCAACGAAGAGTAGCCCGCGCCCTTCACAACTAGAGAAAGCCGCGCACGGCAACGAAGACCCAACGCAGCCAAAAGTAATAAATAAAGTTCAAAACAAAATCTGAGCAAGGTACTGTTTTTATTGTGACTTGCAGAGGAAAAAATTGAGGCATAGAGAAGCTAAGAGAACTTGTTCGCAGTCACACATATACAGGCACACCTTGTTTTATTGCACTTCACTTTATTGCACTTTGCAGATACTGCACTTTTTACAAATTAAAGGTTTGTGGCAACCCTGCATCAAGCAAGTCTGTGGTGCTATTTTTCCAACAGCATTTGCACACTTCATATCTCTGTGTCACATTTTAGTAATTCTCCCAATATTTCAAACTTTTTCATTATTATTGTATTTGTTATGGTTAGCTGTGATCAGTGATCTTTTATGTTACTATTACAAAAAGATTACAACTCGCTCAGATAATGGTTAGCATTTTTTAGCAATAATATATTTTTAATTAAGGTATGTACGTTGCTTTTTTATACACAATGCCATTGCACACTTAATAGACTACAGTAGTGTAAACAGAACTTTTATAATTGTGTGGAAACCAAAAAAAATGGTGTGTGTGACTCATTATATTGCAGTACTCGCTTTATTGCTGTGGTCTGGAACCAAACCCTCAGTATCTCCAGGGTATGCCTGTAGTAGGTACCAGATCTGGGATTCAGATCCATGTGTGACTCTATTGTCAACCTTCTTACCTAGGATTCTCAGTTGTTAATCTAGTCCTCTTCAAAACAAATTGTTTCCCGAATGCAAATTAGAGCCATAAGGATAAATCACTACCTACTTGCTGAAATGACTAAAATTTAAAAAGACTGACATGTGGTACAACTGAAACTCTCATATACTGTTGGTATAATATAAAAGGGTACAACCTATTTGGAGAACAGTTCAAGACTTTTATGTACAATTGGTATAAACTTATGCAACCCTACAATTCCATTCCTAGGTATTTACCAAGAGAAATGAAAATGTGCCTGTATACAATGTTAACAGCAAACAATCCAAATGTCTGTTAACTGGTGAAACAGTTTGTGATAATACTTTTGTGATAATACATACAATGGAATATTACTCAGCAATAAAAATGAATGAACTGCTGATATTTGCAACTACATGGATAAGTTTTAAAAGTATTATAGTGAGCAAAAGACAGACAAAAAATTGCACATAGTGTATGATTTCATTTATCTGAAGTTCTAGAATAGGCAAAACTAAAGTGTTATAAAGTGCTTAGCTAGTACTGAGAAAGTAGGATTAACTTAAGTGGGACACCACCAAAATCTTGGATGATGTAACTGTTCTTTATCTTCATTGTGATGGTGGTTACACAGTTTTATATATTTGTCAAAAGTTATTGGACAGTACACTTAAAATGGGTGTATTTTTTAATACAAATCATCCAAGAATAAAGTTGATTTAAAAATATGTTGTCTCGGGCTTCCCTGGTGGTGCAGTGGTTGAGAGTCCGCTTGCCGATGCAGGGGACACGGGTTCGTGCCCCGGACCGGGAGGATCCCGCATGCCGCGGAGCGGCTGGGCCTGTGGGCCATGGCCGCTGGGCCTGCGCGTCCGGAGCCTGTGCTCCTCAACCGGAGAGGCCACAACAGTGGGAGGCCCGCGTACCGCTAAAAAAAAAAAATTTAAAAAAAAAATATGTTGTCTCTATTGCCTAGGGAGTCCCAGCCTTTATTTCTTTGAATTTCCTGCCCATTGCATCATGTATATGTGAGTATGTATGTATGTATAGTAGTATGTATTAATTTATTTATGAGATTGTATACTGACCTGATTATAGACTAGAAATTCACAAAATTGAATTGTATATATTTTTCTGTTTAGTGTTTTCTTATGTTTATCTGTTTAGTCTTCTGTTGCTGATTGAATCACAGTTATAACACTTTTTATTAATCTGATTATGCAAAAGCTATATACCCTGCCATAATTTTCAAAATACAGTGTGTAATGCCAAATATTCAGACATAAGTAAAATGAAAATATCAATTAACCAATAATATATATTGACTCTCTATTAACCAAAAAAACCTCTTAAATCAGCACCTCGCATATATGAAACAATGGAAAAGAAGTCTTTAATGGTGACCTTGAAGTGATAGCTCCTAAAGTATCATCCAGTCATCTCGTATAGATTGAATTATAGTTTTTGCAAGTTTTAGTTACGATTGAAAACCAGCATGCTATCATAGAATTTAAATGTTGATGTCAGGTGCATGGCTTGAATTTGAATACCAATTTTACTACTTACCTGCTGGGTGACAATGGGCAACTGCCTAGGCTTTTTGATCGTCAATTTACATATCTGAAAAATAGAAATAATCTCACTGGGTCATGACAAATAGGGAAAGTGCATGGCATAATATAATGGATGCTAATATCTAATATCCATGATTGCTATTATTTATTGTATTAAATGTAGTATAGTAAAAAGAATGCTATTTTTAAAGTTGGAATCTTAGGGTTAATTCCCTATACTTAATTCACCAGCTTGGTGCCTGAGACAAGCTTCTACACCTCTTTGATTTTTTATTGACCATTTTGTAAAATGGTTATAATAACAACTACATTCGTTTATTATGAGCTTTAATTGAGACTTTATATATAAATTGAAGTATATAGAATACCTGGTACAGAGTATGACCCCATAAATGTTAGTTGCTTTGAAATCCAATTTTTATTGAAACTCTCCCATAAAATGTATAATAACTCTATTAAATAAATTAATGATAGTATTGCATTCACCAAGTGTATCTAAAGATAGGTGTTGCACAAACTTAGCTTAAGAGAAAAGAAGCACGGAGATCACAGACCAAACTTTTTTCATTGTATCGAAGTCTTTGACACTTTAAAGATACAGCTAAATAAGTGGCCAGATAATGCAGGAGGCATTTTATGATCCTGTAGTTCAAATGCTTGTTTGTGTCCTTTATTAGATTTCTATGAAAGTCTAGAAGGTGGGAAACAGAAGGCAATGCAACTAAGAATAGTACAACCCGGATCATTTCTTTTGACAGCACAACTGTTTCATCATAACTTGGTTATTAAGCAGATGAATTAAGCAGATGTCAAAATAGACTTGAAGCTCCAGGGACTCCAGCTTTATAAAATTATTCAAAATACAAATTAAAATGAGATTTTTTATGATGGAAATAATGTTATGATTTATTCCTCTGCTGGGAGTACCTATTTCCAATAGGATATTTAATATCAGAGATAATAAATAAAAAGATGTAATAAATAACAGTTAAAATATATAGACATTAATACATAAACAAATCTTGTTTGAAAACAAGAACGTAAACTCTAAGAAAATAAAGCATAGTAATAAAGCCATATATTCTAAAAGTAAAAACTGAACATAGAAATATTAACACATTGTCTTGTAAAAGTGTAGATAGCAGGATATCTTCCAAACTCTGAATTAGAAAACAATGTATTGCTTGGCTTATTTATTTGTGTCTGACATATCATGGCACAAAGCCAAGAAGATGCAACAAAAGATGTATATTTCTTCATAAACTCTATCTGCCTACCTGCAGGTATAATTATTCTGATTTGGGAATCAATATATGGTTGAACGTCAAGATGTGTGGGCACTGTCATTTTTAGTTGAATAGGTATATGCATGTGAGACCTTTTAATTCCCATGTACTTATTTTTCACATTTAATTAAAGAATTATCTTGCATCATTTTTAAATCTTGTCTGAAAAATTGGGTTTATTTCATATAAAATGATAGAAGTATAACCACTGGTATTTAAAATAATATAGGTTGATTCAATCAAACGTAGCTTAGATAATATATTAAACCTCACATATAGTTATTTTCTAAATAATTTACACAAGTAATAGCTTCCCTCATCATGCCTATTTCTGCCATCTCTCATTCTTTTTGCGCTGTCAAAAAGGTCAAACCACAGCACAATATACAGGGCATTTTCTACTTTGGTTATGTATAGGTTATATAATAAAATAGTTGTAAAGGGCTTATAAGCCATAAAGAGAAATAAATTCATCAGGACAAAATAATTGAGTAATATAACAAAGGAACACTAGCTAAATAAGAATTACCACATGAGGAGCAGAATTATAAATGTATTATATGGAGAAAACCCTTTGTTTTATAAATCTACGTTGAGGTCTATAAGTTTTAGAACTACTTTTCACACAATATCCTTTTGGCTATCGTTCAGCTTTTTGAAAGAAGTTACTTGCCTTGAATTGCATGGATTTAATATGGTAAAGTTCTTATTGAACCAAAATATTCTGATTTTGTATTTATTGATCGTTTTGTTGTTTTGGATAAAGTCAAAATCACACAGAACCAGGATAACTTATTTAACCAAAGGATTATTCAACTTTTGAAATGATCTTGAAAATTTAAGTTCATCAAGTAATTTTGGTGGGGGCATAGGTTCAAATTTATTGTCTAGCCAGCAGTTTATTGCTTATACTCATAAATATTCATGTTTAACAAACCTACCTTTTCCTATGTTTGTGTCTTAAATGAGATCGTCTGATCTTTGAGTCATTGTTAATATTTGAGTAATGGAGCTGTATCAGTAAATTAAGTAACCACAATGAAGTATCACACAAAGGTATGAAAGGCTTAACTTCCTGTTTCTCTGTTCATTTCATTTTAATGGCAAATTTTTATGAACTAAAATCACCCAACTATTTTCTAGTTAAAAAAGAACTTTTAATAGTATTTTTTAAAAAACCTAATGAATTGTCTGTCAACAATCCAAATATAATTTAAGTACTCTGACTTCTGACTAATTCCACAAGAATGTAAAACATGGGCATAGCATACAGCCATTGCATTTTTGCCTATCTGGTATCCATGTCCCTTTCTTCTGGCATAACAGCATCTTGACTTTCTTTTGGAGAGCTGCCTCTCCTTACATTTAGTCTAGTCTCTAGAGATGGGCACTGCAGGCCTGGTCAATCAAAATCCTCTAGGTGTTGTTAGGAATGAAGAGCTCTTTCTCATTTTGGGCTTGTTAAAGTGGAAGAAACCTAGCCTGAAGCTACTGGGGCCATCTTGCTACCAGATGGAGAGAGCTTGATGAAGTCAACACTGAGAAAACAGAAGCTAAGAAATGGAGTGATATAGATTCCTAATAATAATTCTTCACACCAGTTGTAGCTAGCTTTACTTTTGCACTTTAGTGAAGTAAGCCCATATTTTGATTGATTGATGGATTGCATAAGCCTGTCTGATTTGAGTTTCTGCTACTTGTAACTGAAAATGTACTAATCAATACAATGTGTGGATGGATGATAGTAACTTTAGTCCTTCAACATGACTGAGTTCAAAGTTAATAACCCTGAAAAATACATGAAAGTGTATGTTGAACCTCAAGAATGTATCAGGGCCTTAAATATGTTGCTGTGTGATAACAGTGACATTCATTCAACTATACCTTCTGGTAAACCAGAAATATGAATACCTATGCTAGTATGGCAGTTCAGTGTTATACAAAGAAAAATAGGAGGATTTTCTTTGAGAATAGCAGGTAAAGTAGAGAATACTCAAATTATATAAATTAAGGATCAATCAAGTCAAATGAATATTATTTACAATTAAAAGTATATGACGTTTTTTCTGAAAGTTGGTTGCCTACTCTTTGAATCAAATAGTACAAAAGCATTATGTTCCTCTAAAGGGCACAAAACTTTTTTAGAACATATTTTAAATTTCTTCTTCAAAATACCTATAGAAATTTGCTCCTTTAAAAGTGGTAGCCTTTATGTTTGATTTCTAAGCCTTTTCTCCTTTCCTTTCCACTCTCTCACCATAAATACTTATGATGGTTCACTCTATGCCAGACACTCTATGCTGAGCAAAAAAAAAAAAAAAAAAAAAGGCAAACAAGCAAAAATGACTGCCAGGCAAAAGAAAAGTTACTTTAACAAAGAATTTGTGGTGTGCTATGTTCTGCTTCCTCATTAGATATGTAGGCTATTTCTAGGAAGGGTCATGATTTTTGACATTGTTTAAGAACAATATATAGCAGTCATGGTGGTCAATCTCATTAGTTTTCTTTGATGGAAAAAAATACTTTTTATGTGACGTTGTAAGGTGATTAGGTCCTTTTAAATGATTTTCTCAAGGATTTCCTTAACAACTTCATGGGTGCTGAGCCCATGCCCAGTGAATGGTGACTCTAGTCCCGCGACTGAATCTATGCTAATTAACCCTCATCTAATCCTGGGTTAAAGTTTGCTTGTTGATTGCTCTGTTTACTTTGGGAGTCCTCAGAATATTAAATATGCTAATAAAAATAATCAGTATTCAATAGGGATAGTAGGTAGCCATTTCCCCAAATTATTTGATCCCTGACTCTTTTTTTTGTGGTACGCGGGTCTCTCACTGCTGTGGCCTCTCCCCCTGCGGAGCACAGGCTCCGGATGTGCAGGCTCAGCGGCCATGGCTCACGGGCCCAGCCGCTCCGGCACACGCAGGAACCTCCTGGACCGGGGAACGAACCCACGTCCCCTGCATCGGCAAGTAGATTCTCAACCACTGCGCCACCAGGGAAGCTTTGACCACTATTTTTTTTCCTTCTCATGGAGTTTCTTAACACTAGTGTTCTAGAGAACAATTATGAAGGTAGTTGCTGATCTAGAAATGAGCATTTTCTTTGTTAAAATCAACTAACTGTTTCCATTTCAAATAACGTCAGGAGTATTGCCATAGTTAATGTGAAAATTAAGAGTTTGTATGAAAGCAATGACTGTATGTCATTTTTCTTTTTCTCTCCAGCTTTGTTGAGATGTAATTGACATATAACATTGTGTAAGTTTAAGGTGTACAGTGTGATGTTTTGATATATGTGTATATTATGAAATGATCACTGCAGTAAGTTTAGTTAACCCCTTCATTGCCTCACATAATTACCTTTTTTTGTGTGCTGTGAGAACATTTAAGATGTACTCTCTTAGCCACTTTCAAGTATATAATACAGTATTAACTATAGTCACCGTGCTGTACATTAGGTCTTCAGAACTTATTCATCTCATAACTGGAAGTTTGTACACTTTCATCAATATCGCCCTGTTTCCCCCAACCCCCAGCCCCAGCAGTCACCACACTACTTTCTGTTTCAGTGAGTTTGACTTTTTTAGACTCCACATACAAGTGAGATCCTTCAGTATTTGTATTTTTCTGTCTGAATTATTTCATTTAGCGTAATGCCCTCATGGACATCCAAAATGATGTTTTCCCAAAAGGCAGAACTGTCTTCTGAATAATATTGCATTGAACATTATTCCATTGTGTGTGTAAAAATATATACATTATTCTCTCTCTCTATATATATATATGTCACAATTTCCTTTGTATGCATATACCAAATAATATTCCATTGTATCTATATATCACACGAACATGAAAAATATTGCAATGAACATGAGGATGCAGATTATCTTCTCAAGAAAGTGATTTTATTTCTTTCAGACATATATATTCAGAAGAGGGATGGCTGGATAATATGATAGTTCTACTTTTAATTTTTTTAAACATCTTTATTGGAGTGTAATCGCTTTACTATGGCCTGTTAGTTTCTGCTGTATAACAAAGTGAATCAACTATATGTATACATATATCCCCATATCTCCTCCCTCTTGTGTCTCCCTCCCACCCTCCCTATCCCACCCCTCTAGGTGGTCACAAAGCCCGGAGCTGATCTCCCTGTGCTATGCGGCTGCTTCCCACTAGCTATCTATTTTACATTTGGTAGTGTATATATGTCCATGCCACTCTCTCACTTTGTCCCAGCTTACCCTTCCCCCTCCCCATGTCCTCAAGTCCATTCTCTAAGTTTGTGTCTTTATTCCTGTCCTGCCCCTAGGCTCTTCAGAAGCATTTTTTTTTTAAAGATTCCATATATATGTGTTAGCATATGGTATTTTTTTTCTCTTTCTGACTTACTTCACTCTGTATGACAGTCTCTAGGTCCATCCACCTCACTACAGATAACTCAATTTCATTTTTTTTATGGCTGAGTAATATTCCATTGTATATCTGTGTCACATCTTCTTTATATATTCATCTGTCATTGGATGCTTAGGTTGCTTCCGTGTCCTGGCTATTGTAAATAGAGCTGCAATGAACATTGTAGTACATGTCTCTTTTTGAATTATGGTTTTCTCAGGGCACTGCTGGGTCGTATGGTAGTACTATTTTGAGATTTTTAAGGAACTTCAATACTGTTCTCCGTAGTGGCTGTATCAATTCACATTCCCACCAACAGTGCAAGAGGGTTCCCTTTTCTCCACACCCTCTCCAGCATTTATTGTTTGTAGATTTTTTTGATGATGGCCATTCTGACTGGTGTGAGGTGATACCTCATTGTCGATTTGATTTGCATTTCTCTAATGATTAGTGATGTTGAACATACTTTCAAGTGTTTGTTGGCAATCTGTATATCTTCTTTGGAGAAATGTCTATTTAGATCATCCACCCATTTTTGGATTGGGTTGTTTTCATGATACTGAGCAGCATGAGCAGCTTGTGCATTTTGGAGATTAATCCTTTGTCAGTTGCTTTGTTGGCAAATATTTTCTCCCATTCTGAAGGTTGTCTTTTCATATTGTTTATGGTTTCCTTTGCTGTGCAAAAGCTTTTAAGTTTCATTAGGACCCATTTGTTTATTAGTGTTTTTATTTCCTTTTCTCTAGGAGGTGGGTCCAAAAGGATCTTGCTGTGATTTATGTCATAGAGTGTTTCTGCCTATGTTTTCCTCTAAGAGTTTTATACTGTCTGGCCTTAAATTTAAGTCTTTAATCCATTTTGAGTTTATTTTTGTGTATGGTGTTAGGGAGTGTTCTAGTTTCATTCTTTTACATGTAGCTGTTCAGTTTTCCCAGCACCACTTATTGAAGAGGCTGTCTTTTCTCCATTGTATATTCTTGCTTCCTATTCAAAGATAAGGTGACCATATGTGCGTGGGTTTATCTCTGGACTTTCTATCCTGTTCCATTGATATATATTTCTGTTTTTGTGCCAGTACTATACTGTCTTGATTACTGTACCTTTGTAGTATAGTCTGAAGTCAGGGAGTCTGATTCCTCCAGCTCCATTTATCTTTCTCAAGATTGCTTTGGCTATTTGGGATCTTTTGTGCTTTCATACAAATTGTGAAATTTTTTGTTCTAGTTCTGTGAAAAATGCCATTGGTAGTTTGATAGGGATTGTGTTGAGTCTGTAGAGTGCTTTGGGTATTACAGTCATTTTCACAATGTTGATTCTTCCAACCCAAGAACATGGTATATCTCTCCATCTGTTTGTATCATCTTTAATTTCTTTCATCAGTGTCTTATAGTTTTCTGCATACAGGTCTTTTGTCTCCTTAGGTAGGTTTATTCCTATGTATTTTTTTGTTGTTGTTGCAATGGTAAATCGGAGTGTTTCCTTAATTTCTCTTTCATATTTTCCATCATTAGTGTATAGGAATGCAAGGGTTTTCTGTGCATTAATTTTGTATCCTGCTACTTTACCAAATTCATTGCTTAGCTCTAGTAGTTTTCTGGTAGTATCTTTAGGATTCTCTATGTATAGTATCACGTCATCTGCAGTGACAGTTTTACTTCTTCTTTACCGATTTGTATTCCTTTTATTTCTTTTTCTTCTCTGATTGCCAGGGCTAAAACTTCCCAATTTGTGTTGAATAATAGTGGTGAGAGTGGGCAACCTTGTCTTGTTCCTGATCTTAGTGGAAATGGTTTCAGTTTTTCACCATTGAGAAAGATGTTGGCTGTGGGTTTGTCATATACGGCCTTTATTATGTTGAGGTAAGTTCCCTCTATGCCTACTTTCTGGAGGGTTTTTTATCATAAATGGGTGTTGAATTTTGCCAAAAGTTTTTTCTGCATACATGGAGATGATCATATGGTTTTTATTCTTCAATTTGTTAATATGCTGAATCACATTGATTGATTTGTGTATATTGAAGAATCCTTGCATTCCTAGGATAAACCCCACTTGATCATGGGGTATGATCCTTTTAACGTGTTGTTGGTTTCTGTTTGCTAGTATTTTGTTGAGGATTTTTGCATCTATGTTCATCAGCGATATTGGCCTGTAGTTTTCTTTCTTTGTGACATCTTTATCTAGTTTTGGTATCAGGGTGATGGTGGCCTCATAGAATGAGTTTGGGACTGTTTCTCCCTCTGCTATACTTTGGAAGAGTTTGAGAAGGATAGGTGTTAGCTCTTCTCTAAATGTTTGATAGAATTCGCCTGTGAAACCATCTGTTCCTGGGCTTTTGTTTGTTGGAAGATTTTTAATCATAGTTTCAATTTCAGTGCTTGTGATTTGTCTGTTTATATTTTCTGTTCCTTCCTGGTTCAGTCTTGGAGCGTTGTGCTTTTCTAAGAATTTGTCTATTTCTTCCAGGTTGTCCATTTTATTGGCATAAAGTTGCTTGCAGTAATCTCGCATGATCCTTTGTATTTCTGCAGTGTCAGTTGTTACTTCTCCTTTTTCATTTCTAATTCTATTGATTTGTGTCCTTTCCCTTTTTTTCTTGATGATTCTGGGTAATGGTTTATCAATTTTGTTTATCTTCTCAAAGAACCAGCTTTTATTTTTATTGATCTTTGCTCTCATTTCCTTCATTTCTTTTTCATTTATTTCTGATATGATCTTTATGATTTCTTTCCTTCTGCTTAACTTTGGGGTTTTTTGTTCTTCTTTCTCTAATTGCTTTAGGTGTACAGATAGGTTGTTTATTTGAGATGTTTCTTGTTTCTTGATGTAGGATTGTATTGCTATAAACTTCCCTCTTAGAGCTGCTTTTGCTGCATCCCCTAGGTTTGGGGTCATTGTGTTTTCACTGTCATTTGTTTTAGGTATTTTTTGATGTCCTCTTTGATATCTTCAGTGATCTCTTTGTTATATAGTAGTGTATTGTTTAGCCTCCATGTGTTTGTATTTTTTACAAATTTTTTTTCTGTAATTGATGTCTAGTCTCAAAACGTTGTGATCAGAAAATATACTTGGTACAATTTCAATTTTCTTAAATTTACCAAGGCTTGATTTGTGACCCAAGATATGATGTATCCTGCAGAATGTTCCATGTGCGCTTGAGAAGAAAGTGTATTCTGTTGTTTTTGGAAGGAATATCTTATAAATATCCATTAAATCCATCTTCCTTAATGTATCATTTAAAGCTTATGTTTCCTTATTTATTTTCATTTTGGGTACTTTGTCCATTGGTGAAAGTGGGTGGTTAAAGTCCCATACCATGATTGTGTTACTGTCGATTTCCCCTTTTATGGCTGTTAGCTTTTTCCTTATGTACTGAGGTGCTCCTAAATTGGGTGCATAAATATTTAAAATTGTTATATCTTCTTCCTGGATTGATCCCTTTATCATTATGTAGTGTCCTTCTTTGTCTCTTGTAATAGTCTTTATTTTAAAATCTATTATGTCTGATATGAGAATTGCTGCTCCAGCTTTCTTTTGATTTCCATTTGCATGGAATATCTTTTTCCATCCCCTTACTTTCAGTCTGTATGTGTCCCTAGGCCTGAAGAGGGTCTATTGTGGACAGCATAAATACAGGTCTTGTTTTTGTATCCTTTCAGCTTGTCTGTGTCTTTTGGTTGGAGCATTTAATCCATTTACATTTAAGGTAGTTATTGATATGTATGTTCCTGTTACCATTTTCTTAATTGTTTTGGGTTTGTTATTGTAGGCCTTTTCCTACTCTTGTATTTCCTGCCTAGAGAAGATCCTTTAGCATTTGTTGTTAAGCTGGTTTGGTGGTGCTGAATTCTGTTTAACTTTTGCTTGTCTGTAAAGGTTTTAATTTCTCCCTTGAATCTGAATGAGTTCGTTGCTGGGTAGAGTAATTTTGCTTTTAGAATTTTCCCTTTCATCACTTTAACTGTGTTCTGAACTCCTTTCTGGCTTTCAGAGTTTCTGGTGAAAGATCAGCTGTTAAGCTCATGGGGATTCCCTTGTATGTTATTTGTTGCTTTTCCCTTGCTTCTTTTAATATTTTTTCTTTGTGTTTAATTTTTGATAGTTTGATTAATATGTGTCTTGGCATGTTTCTCCTTGGATTTATCCTATATGGGACTCTCTGTGCTTCCTGCACTTGATTGACTATTTCCTTTCCCACAGTAGGAAAGTTTTCAACTATAATCTGTTCAAATATTTTCTCAGTCCATTTCTTTTTCTCTTCTTCCTGGACCCCTATAATTCGAATGTTGGTTTGTTTAATGTTGTCCCAGAAGTCTCTGAGACTGTCTTCAATTGTTTTCATCCTTTTTTCTTTATTCCTCTCTGCAGTAATTATTTCTACTCTTTTATCTTTCAGGTCACTTATCTGTTCTTCTGCCTCAGTTATTCTGCTATTGATTCCTTCTAAAGAATTTTTAATTTCATTGATTGTGTTGTTTGTCCTTGTTTGTTTGCTTTTTAGTTCTTCTAGGTCCTTGTTCAACGTTTCTTCTATTTTCTCCATTCTATTTCCAAGATTTTGGATCATCTTTACTCTCATTACTCTGAATTATTTTTCAGGTAAACTACCTATTTCTTCCTCATTTGTTTGGCCTGGTTGGTTTTCACCTTGCTCCTTCATCTGCTGTGTATTTCTCTGTCTTCTCATTTTGCTTAACTTACTGTGTTTGGGGTCTCCTTTTCACAGGCTGCATGTTCGTAGTTCCCGTTGTTTTTGGTGTCTGCCACCAGTGGGTAAGGTTGGTTCAGTGGGTTGTGTAGGCTTCCTGGTGGAGGGGATTGGTGCCTGTGTTTCCGTGGATGAGGCTGAATCTTGTCTTTCAGGTGGGCAGGACCACATCCAGTTATGTGTTTTGGGGTGTCTGTGAACTTCTTATGGCTTTAGGCAGCCTCTGCTAATAGGCGGGGTTGTGTTCCTGTCTTGCTAGTTGTTTGGCATGGGTTGTACGTCACTGGAGCTTGTTGGCCGTTGAGTGGAGCTAGGTCTTAGTGTTGAGATGGAGGTCTCTGGGAGAGCTCTCTCTGATTGGCATTATATGGGACTCGGAGGTCTCTGGTGGACCAATGTCCTGAATTTGGCTCTCCCACCTCAGAGGCTCAGGCTCGATACCCGGCCAGAGCACCAAGACCCTGTCAGCCACATGGCTCAGAAAAAAAGGGAGGGAGAAAAAAGAAAGACAGAAAAAAATAAAATAAAATAAAGTTATTAAAATTTAAAAATATTATTAAAAATAAAAAAATTTTAAAGTAATTAAAAAAGAAAGAAAGAAGAGACCAACCAAACCAAAAATGGTAACAAGCTCTAAAGACTATTAAAAAAACAAAACAAAACAAAAAAAGCGGACAGATGGAACCCTAGGACAAATGGTAAAAGCAAAGCTTTTGGGAAGTTGAGGTCTTCTGCCAGCATTCAGTAGGTATTCTTTCGTAGTTGTTGCACATGTAGATGTATTTTTGATGTATCTGTGGGGAGGAAGGTGATCTCCACGTCTTACTCCTCCGCCATCTTGAAGGTCCCCCCTATTTTTCATTTTTTGAGGGAACTCCATTCTGTTTTCCTTAGTGGCTGTACCAATTTACATTTCCACCAACTGTGCACAAGGATTCCCTTCTCTTCACATCCTCATCAACGCTTGTAAATTTGTCATTTTCATAATAGCCATTTTAATAGATGTGAAATGATGTCTCATTATGGTGTTGATTCACATTCCCTGATGATCAGTGATGTTGAAAACTTTTCATGTACTTTTGGCAATTTATATGTCTTCTTTGGAGAAATGTCTATTTAGGTCCTTTGACCATTTTTAATTTAAGATTATTTTGAGTTTTTTGCTGTTGAGTTGTATGAGTTTATTATCTATTTTGGATATTAACCCCTTATCAGATATAGTATTTGCAAATACTTTCTCCCATTCCATATATTGCCTTTTCATTATATTTCATTTTGTTGATTGTTTCTTTTGCTGTGCAGGAGCATTTTAGGTTTGATGTACTCTCACTTATTCATTTTTGCTTTTTTTGCTTGCAGTTTTGGTGTGATAGCCAAAAAATCATTGTAAGGTCAAAAGCCAAGACTTTTTCCTATGTTTTCTTCTGGGAGTTTTAAGGTTTTAGATCTTATATTTAATTCCTTAATCCATTGTGAGTTAATTTTTATGAGTGTTGTATAATAGAGGTCCAGTCCATTCTTTTGCATGTGGATATCCAGTTTTCCCGGCACCACTTTTTTGCAGAGACTCTCTTTCCCCCACTGAGCATTTTTGGCCATCTTGTAAAATATTAGTTGACCATATATGCATGGGTTTATTTCTGGGCTCTCAATTGTGTTCCATTGGCCTATGTGTCTTTTTCTAGAACCATACTGTTTTATTAGTATAGCTTTGTAGTATAGTTTGAAATCAAGAAGTAGGACACCTCTGGCTTTGTTATTCTTTCTCAAGACTGCTTTTGTTCTTCAGGATCTTTTGTGCTTCCATATAAACATTAGGATTATTTTTTCTATTTTTGCCTTTGGAGTTTTGATAGGGATTGCATTGAATCAATAGATGGCTTTGGGTAGTATGCATATTTTAACAATATTAATTTTTCTAATCTATGAACATGGAATTTTTTTTCATTTATATGTGTCTTCTTCAATTTCTTTCAACAATGTGTTATAGTTTTCAATGTACAGATCTTTCCCCTTGCTTGATCTTATTCCTAAGTATTTTTTAGTTTTTGATGCTACTGTAAATAGGATTGTTTTCATTATTTCTCTTTAAGATAGTTCATTGTTAATGTATAAACACACAACTAATATTTGTATGTTGATTTTCTATCCTATAACTTTACTGAATTCATTTGAGTTGTAACAGTTGAGAATTTTTGCATTTATATTCCTTGGGTGTATTGGCTGACAGTTTTCTTTTCTTGTAGTTTTCCTCATTTGGCTTTGATATCAGGGTAAGGCTGGCCTCATAAAATGAATTGGGAAGTGTTTCCTCCTCTTCAATATTTTAGAAGAGTTTGAGAAGGTTGGCATTAGCTATTGTTTAAATATTTGGCAAAATTCATCAGGGAAACCATCTGTTTTTATTAATGGTATCCTGTAATTCACTCTTTCTCATTCTTTTTTGTTTTCTTTTTACTCCTCTGACTCAATGATTTTAAATGACTTGTCTTCTAGTTTATTAATTCTTTTTTCTACTGGGTTGAATGTCTTGTTGAAACTCTATTGAATTCTTCAGGGAAGTCATTGTATTCCTCAACTCTAGTATTTTTGTTTCTTTATTTAATGGTTTCTATTTCTTAGTTAAACTCTCATTTTATTAATGCAGTGTTTTTGTAATTTCCTTTAGTCATCTGCATTTCCTTATAGTTCACTGAAATTCTTTAAGAGGATTATTCTGAATTCTTTGTCAAATCATTCATAGATCTCCATTTATTTAAGTCAGTCATTGGAACTTTATTTATATCCTTTGATGGATTAATGTTTCCTTTATTATTCATAATCCTGTGGCTTTGTGTTGGTGTCTGGGCATTGAGGAAGTAGGCACCTCTTCCAGTCTGTATAGATTGGCTTAGGGAGGGAAGTCCCTTTATGAGTCAGCCCATCCAGAAGTTCTGGGTGGGCTGCCTTGTGTTTTCTGTGGGCAGACTTGCTGCTGGAGTCTTCGGGCAAGTAGGTCTGAGCCTGGGTCAGTAGGTGGGCAGATCTGGTGCTTGGGTTCATGGCTCCTGTCCAAGGTCCTGGGTCCATATGGGCAGCCTGGATCCTGGGTCTTCAGAGGCTGACTAGGTGCAGGAGCTGACTAGAGGGAGCCTGTCTGGCACTTAGGTGGCCTGAGATCCTGGGACTGTAGGAGTTTCCCTAGCACTGGGGTGGGCTGGGGACCTGGGTTTTGGGATCCAGTCTGGTTCTGTGGGAGCATACTTGGCAATGGGTGGGCTAGGAGTCAAGGACCAGTGTAGCTGGCCTAGCACTGAGATCAGCAAGGAGTCTGGGCTGCAGGGAACCTGCCTGGGGTTGGCTGCAGGGAGCCTGCCTGGGGTTGGAGGAGTCAGCCTGGCACTGGTGCAGGTGGGTTCTGTGGTCTTTGGTGAAGTCAGGTGCTCATTTCATTATCTCTCCCCCACAGAAAGATACCTCTCTCTTCACTGGGCTGCTTGGGCCTAGGAGAGGGGTGACAAGGGCAAGGTGAAACTGTCTTTCATACTCGCTCAAATTCATCTTATATCTGTGCTTTGTCCAGGTGCTGTAATTCCTCACCTGAAATCCTTAGCTCTTGTGGTGATATTTTCATGCATGTATAGCTGTTCAGATTGATGTTTCTGGGAGGGGAGAAGCACTAGAAATTCCTATATCACCATGTTGCTGACATCACTTTCCCTTCATGAACCTTCTAAAATACTCCATCCCAAGACGACTTCCAGCTTTCAGCAATAGGACCTCCGCAGGAGTCTGGAAGTATATATTATCAAAATCAGAAGTTGGTGGGAGAGGGAGGGAGTTCCTTAGAGGCCATCCAGAAGAGTCTTTAAGTTTGTTTGTTAAGGAACACCATTCCTTGGGCTGTTTCTGAATATCAATTCCACTTTTAAAAGATAAAGATTTAGTTTTCACTCTGGTCAAGATGGAATAACAGGATCCAGATTATGATCTCACCTGCCTGGAGCTTATTCCTTCAGGTACTACTGCACCTGCATTCTCCCTCCTCTCTCCCTTTTCCAGGGCGGTCTCTTTGCAGTTAAAGACTGCATTTTCTTGAAGCATAAAAAGAGCAGCCTTAGCAACTTTCACCCTGAAGCATTTCACATACTTGCTCTTTCTTGTTTTGTCTGACTACCTCACTGGAATGGTGGTAGGTAAGAAGAAGTCAAAACTGGAGTGACCTGTAGTTTCTTAAACATAATACATTGTAATAACCGCTTACAAAGAGGAGGAATAAATGAATGAATAGTACTAAGGTAATATTTTTACTCTTCCTTCAAACTTTTTTTTGCATTTTTACTCTTCCTTCAAACTCTTTTTGGCTATGGTATAGAGGATCGTCCAGCTGATATTCCGTTGTGTACACTTGTACAACTGTGAGCAGGTCCTCAGAAGTTCTAGGCTGTCTTTCAGTTTCTGGCTGTGAGTATGTTATTTCCTCCTTCTAAAACATTCTTTGCCTCACTTTTCACTTACCTATCTCCTATCATTCCTCCAGATATCAGCTCAGATATCACTTTCTCCAGGAAACCTTACAGTTTAAGGTTGGGAAAGATGTTAATTCTACCTGCTCCCCCTAATACATTCTGCTTACATTTACTGTAGCCCTTAAGATTCTCTGTTGCAATTGCCAATTCTTTTCTGATTCTCCTGTTAAACTTTAAGTTGCTCTGGGCATGGGCTATATCTTGTTCACTCTTTTATACCCAGAGCTTAGCATAGTGCGTGGAACATGGAAGCTGCTCAGTAGAGCTCCGTGATTAGTCCAAGGTTACAAAGCTAATGAGTGGCAGATTTAGGATTCAAATCCAGCTCTGTCTGCCTATGGGGCATTTGTTTTGTGCTGTCCTGAGAAGCACTATCTCTCCCTCCCATCTAAACATATAGCTATTAAAATCTAGTCTTTAAAGTATTGTGTGGTACAGACTACCAGTCTTTGTTAGGGAAAGATCCACAGCTAAAGCAAACTATTTTAAATCCCTCCACTGAAGTGTGACAAAAGTTGGCACCACATGTGGTGTTTCTACTGCAGGGTGCTTTAGCCGAAGAATGGGCCCTGACGTTTTTCCATGTGGTGGAACAATAATAGTACCTATGATCCAGCCATGTGGAATGAATATGTCACGCGTGAATTGCACAAATATGTCCGCCCCCAATCAAACAATGTTATTCCATAAAATATATCTAAAACATAGTGACTTGTTCATTTGTGTTAGCAGGAATGAACTGTTTTTCTGGTGTTTTTAATAATGAAAGGAATTACATTTTTAATCTCTTCACTTAAGTGTATTTAACTAAATTTTCATTGTGTGTTGTAGTTCGTAATGTATTTGTGCTACAAGACAACTTGTCTTTCAGTCTCAGCTGCTATGATGAATTATGCAGAAGTCTCTAAGTATTTTTACTTCTTAATCATTTTAATGTTCAACTTTCAGATTGTGGTAACATTACAGACTGCTGAAGCTGGAAGGAGGAAAAGAGATTTTGACAATAATTCCTATAGCTGCACAGAGTGTATTTTATACCCTCATTAGTAAGAAAATTTTTTTTATAATTCAGGTGGCACAGACTGAACACATAATCTGTTCATTGTAATTATTCACCTCTTTTAATGGATTTGATGTTTAAAGACCTTAACTGCCAAGTATCTACCTAGAGCAGAGGGAGTCAATCACATGATATTTTAAAAAGCAATTGAGTTTAAAAATTTTAACTAGGAGACAGCCTCAAAATACATATTTCTGAGATCTCTTGAAATATCAGGTGATCTGGGACCAGACGCCCATGCAGCATAACATCCTGGATTAGTGTAGTGCTGCCTGTCCCTTTTTAGGCACATCTATCTCTAGTACCTTATACTCGCACATTTTCCCCCTTTTATATTATCTCCTTGACCCTGTTGGCATTGATTTCTTGATATCTGGACTCAAGTATTGCTGTCTATATAAATAATGATAAGTTTGTCAACCAATCAAGTGGATCCAAACAAAATTTATTTTCAAGATTAATAGTTATTGAGTTATTTAATGTGTTTTTTTTTAAGTGTTGGGGAATAATTTTTAAAAATAGGATGACATCATGATAGGAATAAGGGAATTTTGGGCCAATATTTTGTATATGACTCAATTTAGTTTAGTAAGAATTTATTGAACATCTATGTTATCCTGAGGATATAGCCATCTTCCTTCAAGGAACTTATAGACTTTCTCTGCCCATATCAATCAACTCTCAGCAAACCAGTAATAGGACTGTAGATTTGGGATAGGATACACTGTGACCTGTTAAGTAAAACAGAGTTACAAGAATTCAACTTTTTAAAAGCTTTATATTTAGAAATGTGTTAGTTCATAAAAAGTGTACACTTTTCATCAAAATTAAAGAAAATATAAATCCTTAAATTATATTCTTCATTTTTAAAAAACCTAAGTGTTTTATGAATAAGCATTTTTCTTCTTGGAAAAAAAGAGCCCTTGAAAAGTAAGGTTTGCTTGTTCTCTTAATGAGCATAGTTATAGAAAGCAGGTCATTGCTTTCCTCACCAAATTAACTAAATATGTTAGCCCTTGAAGTTTACACAAAAATTTTACATTGTTAATGCTAGAATGGACATGGTGTTCTTCATCTACTTCATAGTTGGGAAAGAGCTGTTTACATGTTCTTTGTCCTGCTTTATTGGCTTCAGAATGCTTCAGTGTTTCTTCTACTTTCAAGACGGAAAAACACAGAGATTTCCTGATTCCTGGCACCAGCTCTCCTGGTTATGGTCATTATGTGGCATTTTGACTTTGGAATATCTCTTTAGATTTATCTAATTTTTTACAGTCATGGCAACATAATAAGTAAATCCAGAGTGAATAGGCAAAGTTATAAATCATTTATCAAACTTGAAGTCTATCAATTTATTTTTTTCACTGCAAAACTGCTTCTTAATCTCCTTTAAATATCAGTCCTTACAACCAATACCTCTTCCCTATAACATGGTACTGGTCTCATAAGCAGAAATTTTATACTTACTTTGTTATTTCCCTAC
>NW_006782803.1:1233044-1253674 GCF_000442215.2 Lipotes vexillifer | reverse complement strand
TTCCCTACAGCCATGTTGACTTTCTTGATACCGCTAACAAACTCTGCACACAGAAATCAGTATTTTTACTGATGCAGTAACCCCTGTATGGAACCCCAGTACTTTCTTTCTATTCAGTGAATTCCGGACTTTCTCAACTGTAGCACAACTTCTGCTTTCACCATACCACCAATACATCCCCTTTAGCTGAGGTCTCTATGGAGATGCACATTGACAAATTCAGTAGATTCTCCTCAGTCCTTTTCTTACTTGATCTTGATCTTACTTGTTGACCCTCTCTTTGACACTTCTGTTACCTTGATTGACACTACAGTCCCCTAGTGTCCCCTTCTTTTCTTTGTTTGTTTCCCAGATTTTTCTTCCTCTGCCTATCTTTTAAATAAAGTAAATCACATTTTATTTTTGGACCTTTTATGTATTCACCTCTTCCCTGAGTGGTCTACTATACACTTATAGCTAAAGGCATGCTCCTATGCCACTAGTTCTCAAAGCTATATCTTCAGTCTTGATTCTTCTTTCTTGCCCCACACTTTTATGCCCAACCCTTGAATATACATACTCATTTATGTAGACTACAGTGCTTCAAATTCAACTCATAGTTTTACACTCAAACCTGATCATCCTCTTTTATTTCTTATCCTGGTAAAGAATACCTTTATATATGCAAAAGCCCAAGCCAAAACGTGGGACTAATCCTGATCTGCTTCTTCTTAATCTTGAGTCCAAGCGTTTACTCAAGGGAGATGAAAAATAGTTTTAGAGACCACTAAATTTCTGTTCCAGTGGCCTGCTGCCATCTTGGAATAGGCTCTCCAGATCTTTCACTTTGGCAACCTAGTTATTCTTAGGATCTGACCTCAGGCTCCTTTCACCTCCACTGAAGACCCAGTCATTGACTTCTTAAAATATAACTCTGCCTCATTACTCTCAAAACAAAAACAAAAAATACCTTTCACAGGCTCATTGCCTATAACAGAAGTTTTGAAACATTTTTTTTCATAAAGGAAAACTTAAGTGGAAGACTGAACAGATATAAGCTAGGAAGCTTTTATTCCCCAGCAGGCTCTGAGGGGATTCTATAATTTGAAAACCAGTGCCCTGCAATATAAAATCGAAATTCTTCCACATGGCAAACAAGGCCCTCCTTATTATACTTCCCCCCCGCCCTCCCATCCCCTTTCAACCTGCTCTCCACCGCATTGATCTCCCTGACTTTCCCTAAACTGGCCACTTTTGTTTTGGGCATCTATACTGTTCCACATTATCTATGGGCTGCCTGAATGTTCTTCCTTACCTTGTATGACTCATAACATCTGGCTCATCTTTGAGACCCAATTAAACTGCCCCCTCAGAGGCCTGTCTCCCTTTTCCTGCCTACATTCTGTTCACCAGACAACATTGATTATTCCTGCTTCTGAGCAGTGTAGTATTTTTCTATGCATATATTTGTGTATGTTATAAATACACATTTATTTTATACACGCATTTCAGTTTGTTTATGTTAATTTCTCCCATTATATTTTGAACTTCTTGAAAATAAGTGCCATATTCATCTTTCTATTCCCAACCTGTAGGAGAATGCTTCGATCAAGTTCAGCATCTCGTACCTTTGACAATGATTTTAAGTAATATTCCTTTATCTGGATACATTATTTACAACATCTGATTCTTTTCCTCAAAAACATAGATGGACTTATCCACTTTTGCGCAGTTCTTCAGTATTCTACTATAGTTTCTTTAGTTATGATATCAATAAGTACAAACCAAATAATTCACTTTCATAGATTCTTATTAAATTTTTGGAGTATTTTTTTTAGATCATCCATCCATTTGTTAATCCATCCAACAAGGATTTATTGCGAACCTATAGTGTACTGGGCATAGAGAAGTAGAGAGAATTGGGGAGAGAGAGAGAAGCAGGGATATTCATCTCCCTGTGTTATGTTTTGCTGTCCATGGTGATAGCTTTCAAGCTTAACACATTATGGATCCTTTAGAGAGAAACTAAACTTGGTGTTTAATACACTAACCCTTAGAATGGATGGTGAAATTCAAGAAAGGGAGAATAACGTTTTCACAATTCTGCTTTTACTTTGTTTAAACTGAAGTATAGTTGATTTATAATATTATATTATTTTCAGGGATACAGCATAGTGATTCAGTATTTTTACAGATTATACTCCATTTCAAGTTATTATAAGATAATGGCTGTAATTCCCTATGCTATACAATATATCAATAGCTATCTATTTTACACATAATAATTTGTATCTCTTAATCCTATGCCCCTAATTTGCCCCTCCCTCCCTTCCCTCTCCCCAACGGTAACCACTAGTTTGTTTTCTATATCTGTAAGTCTGTTTCTGTTTTGCATGTACATTCATTTGTATTTAGCTTTTAGATTCAACATCTGAGTGACATCACGCAGTATTTATTTCTCTATTTGACTTACTTCACTAAGCATAATATTCTTTAGATCCATCCACATTGTTGCAAATGGCATTATTTCATTCTTTTTAAAGGTTAAGTAATATTCCATTGTATACATGTACCACATCTTCTTTATCCATTCATCTGTTGATAGGCACTTGGGTTGCTTCCACACCTCAGCTATTGCAATAGCTGCTGTGAACACTGGGGTGCATGTATTTTTTTGAATTAGTGTTTTCATTTTTTTCTGGATATATACCCAGGAGTGGAATCATTGGATCATATGATAGTTCTATGTTTAGTTGAGGAACATCCATATTGTTTTCATAGTGGCTGTGCCAAGGAGGGTTCTCTTTTCTCCACATCCTCTCCAGCATTTGTTATTTGTACACTTTTTGATGACAGCCATTCTGACAGCTGTGAGGTAATATCTCATTGTTGTTCTGATTTGAACTTCTCTAATAATTGACGATGTTGAGCATCTTTTCATTTGCCTGCTAGCCATCTATATGTCTACTCTGGAAAAATGTCTATTCAGGTGTTCTGTTCATTTTTTGTTTGGGTTGTTTGTATTTTATTTATTTATTTTTGCGGTATGCGGGCCTCTCACTGTTGTGGCCTCTCCCGTTGCGGAGCACAGGCTCCGGACGCGCAGGCTCAGTGGCCATGGCTCACAGGCCAGGCCGCTCCACGGCATGTGGGATCCTCCCGGACTGGGGCACGAACCCGTGTCCCCTGCAATGGCAGGCAGACTCTCAACCACTGTGCCACCAGGGAAGCCCTGTTCATTTTTTTATATTGAGTTGTATAAGCTCTTTATATATTTTGGATATTAACCCCTTGTAGATCATATAATTTGTCAATATTTTCTCTCAATCCATAGGTTGTCTTTTTGTTTTATTGATGGTTTCCTTTGCTGTGCAAGAGCTTTTAACTTTAATTAGGTCCCATATGTTTATTTTTCCTTCTGTTTCTTTTGCCTTAGGTGACAATTCAAAAAATATTGCTATGATTTATGTCAGAGACTGTTCTGCCTATGTTTCCTTCTAGGAGTTTTATGGTTTCTGGTCTTACATTTAGGTCTTTAATCATTTTGAGTTTATTTTTGTATATAGTGTGAAGAAATGTTCTAATATCATTGTTTTATATTTAGCTGTCCACTTTTCTGAGCACCACTTATTGAAGAGACTGTCTTTTGTCCATTGTATATTCTTGCCTCCTTTGTCTTAGATTAATTGACCATAGGTGTATGGATTTATTTCTGTGCTCTTTATTCTGTTCCATTGATCTATATGTCTGTTTTTGTGCCAGGACCATGCTGTTTTGATTACTGTAGCTTTGTAGTATAGTCTGAATTCACAGCATGTGATACCTCTGGCTTTGTTCTTTTTTTCTCAAAACAGCATTGGCAATTTGGGTTATTTTTGGTTCCATTTGAATTTTAGGATTATTGATTCCAGTTC
The DNA here is from genome assembly GCF_000442215.2 of Lipotes vexillifer. Taxonomy (NCBI): domain Eukaryota; kingdom Metazoa; phylum Chordata; class Mammalia; order Artiodactyla; family Lipotidae; genus Lipotes; species Lipotes vexillifer. The sequence continues at coordinate 1,249,781 of NW_006782803.1, read as the reverse complement.
TGTAAAAAATGTCATGGGCATTTTGATAAGGATTACATTAAATCTGTAGATTGTCTTGGGTAGTGTGGTCATTTTAACAATATTGATTCTTCCAATCCAAGAACATGGTATATCTTTCCAACTGTTTTGTTGTCTTCAGTTTCTTTCATCAGTGTTTTGTAGTTTTAAGACTATAGTTCTTTCACCTCTTTGGTTAAGTTTATTTCTAGGTATTTTGTTCTTTCTGATGAGATTTTAAATGGAATTGGTGCCTTTTTTTTTTTTTCTTTCTGATAGTTTGTTACTAGTGTATAGAAAAGCAACAGATTTCTGTATATTAATCTTGTATCCTTCAAGTTTGCAGGATTCATTTAATTAGTTCTAAAAATATTTTGGTGGAGACCTTAAGGGTTTTTGTGTAAAGTATCATTTCACCTGCAAATAGTGACAGTTTTACTTCTTCCCTTCCAATTTGGATGTGTTTTATTTCTTTTTCTCGTCTGATTGCTGTGGTTAGGACTTCCAATAGTATGTTAAGTAGAAGTGATGAGAGTGGGCATCTTTGTCTTTGTTCCTGAATTTAGAGGAAAGGCTTCAGCTTTTCACTGTTGAGTATGATGTTAGCTGTGGATTTGTCATTTGTTCCTTCTATACCCACTTTGATGAGAGTTTTTATCATGAATGGAAATTGAATTTAGTCAAATGCTTTTTCTGCCTCTATTGAGGTGATCATGTGATTTTTATCCTTCCTTTTGTTAATATGGTGTATCATATTGATTGATTTGTGAATATTGAACCAATCTTGTGTCCCTGGAATAAATCTGACTTGATCATGGTGTATAATTCTCTTTATATATTGTTGGATTTGGTTTGCTAAATTTTTGTTGAGGATTTTTGCATGTATATTCATCATAGATATTGGTCTGTAATTTTCTTTTTTTGTAGTGTCTTTGTCGGGTTTTGTTATTAGGGTAATGGGGGCCTTATAGAATGAATCTGGGAGTGTTCCATCCTCTTCAATTTTTTGGAATAGTTTGAGAAGGATAGGTATTATTTCTTCTTTATATGTTTGGTAGAATTCCCCTGTGAAGGCTTCCAGTCCTGGACTTTTGTTTGATGGGAGTTTTTTGTTTTGGTTTGGTTCAGTTTTTTTAAATGACAGATTCAATTTCACTACTAGTGATCAGTCTGTTCAAATTTTTTTCTGTTTCTTCTTGATTCAGTTTTAGCAAGTTGTATTTTTCTAGAAATTTGTCTATTTCTTCTAGGTTGTCCAGTTCATTTTCATATAACTATTCATAGTATTCTCTTAGGATCTTTTGTATCTCTGTGGTATTGCTTGTATTTTCTCCTCTTTCATTTCTTATTTTGTTTATTCGAGTCCTCTCTCTTTTCTTCTTTGTGAGCCTGGCTAAAGGTTTATCAATTCTTTTATCTTTTCAAAAAAAATATTTTGGTAACATTGATTTTTTAAATTGTTTTTTGGTCCGTATTTTATTATTTCCACTCTAACTTTTACTATTTCCTTCCTTCTGCCAACTTTGTTCTGTTTGTTCTTCTTTTTCTAATTCCTCTAGGTGGTAGGTTACGTTGTTTATTTGAAATTTTTCTTGTTTTTGAGGAAGGCCCATATCTCTATAAACTTCCCTCTTAGAACTGCTTTTGGTGCATCCCATAAATTTTGGAGTGTTGTGTTCCCATTTTTATTAGTCTCAAGATACTTTTTGATTTGCTCTTTGATTTTTTCATTGACCATTGGTTTTTTAGTAGCATGTTGTTTAGTATCCATGTGTTTTTCTTTCTGTAGTTGATTTCTAGTTTCATACTGTTGTGATTGGAAAAAATGCTTGATATAAATTCTGTCCACTTAAATTTGTGGAGACTCATTTTGTGGCCTAGCATGTGATCTGTCATGGAGAACAATCCATGTACACTTGTAAAGAATGTTTATTCTGCTGTTTTTGGATGTAATGTCCTATACATACCAATTAAGTTTAATTGGCCTATTGTATCATTTAAGACCACTGTTGCCTTATTGATTTTCAGTCTGTCATATTGATTTACTGGGCTCAGGCTTGCAGCAGGGTAATCACAGGGGCCCAGCACCTCTAGGGCAGACCTCTCTCCACCCTGTTGTGTGCACTCTCCATGACCAGAGTCCAGGCTTCTCCAGCCTTTCTGCCTCACCCAGCAGTTCTCCAACCAGCCAAAGGGGATTCTCTCTTCCAATGTAGGACCCCAGGACTGGGATGCCCAGTGTGTGGCTTCACCCCCTCCCTCCTCAGGGTGGGTGTCCACTCATGTAATCTCCCTTTCCTCTGAGTGCCCTCCCAGGGGCACAAGTCCTGTCCCTACCACTTTTCTTCCCTTCCTACCCTATTACATGTGTATATTTCTTACCACATTGGTTGTACAAGAGTCCTTCTACCAGTTTCCAGTTAGTTTTCAGTAAGAATTGTTCCACATGTAGATGTATTTTTGATGTGTTAGGGGGAAAAGGTGAGCTCCACATCTTCTTACTCCACTATATTGATTTCAATCCTGCTTTTACTTTTAAATGTGTCTACTATATTGAAGTCCATAATGCTTCAGAAGACTATACTCACATGATACAAAACTAAAGCCAGGATTCATGTTACATCTAAAAATTCTATGATGTCTTCTTCATATTAAGGTAGTTGTGAGGGTTCCTTTGGATTTCAGTATTTCATATATGTTATTTACATATATAAACAAAATCATTATTATCTATTTTGGTGGGGTAGTTTATGTGGCTGAAGGTCATTAAACGAGGAATTAAAAAGTGATTATTATCATTATTTATGTAAAAAGTGCTGAGTTGATTTTTTTTAAACCCTCTGATTAAAGATCACTCATGGCTGCCAAACTCAAGCTATTTATTACTTAAAATGTTCAAAATTTTATTCAGTAAACATGGAAAACACTTGGCTTTCCTTAGACTGCTGTGTATTTTTAGTAAAGGAAAAAGGGAAACTAATGGATATTGAATGTGCTAGGATGGTGCCAGATGTTTTGTCTTTAATCCTCCCAGCAAACCTTGGAGCAAGAGGTATTATTTCTATTTTTGCTAATGTGGAGAATGGATCTCAAGGGAAGTGAAGTAATCTGTCTCAGATTGCTCACTAGAAATTGGCAGAGTCTAATTTAGAACTCAGCACTCCAGTGTTTATCCATATTCTTTCTTTATGCAATGTTACCTTAGTCACAACTGTTCAAGGCCAAGAGCAAATAGTATTAACCAAGAAAATGGGCTAAAATATATCATTTTAAGATGATAACATTTCAGGCCTGACCTTCCTGTTGCTATTTGTCTCATTGGCACATTCTATCTGTATGTAACTGTGATTCACTTTTCACTATCTATAGCTCTTTCTAATTCTTTCCTAAGGCTGTGAAGCTTGTTAGAGTTGTTTTCATAATGTAAAGTACAGGACCTATAGGTCTACTAACAGGAAATTACACCTTAAAAAATTATTTTGGCTGTCATTATAACAAACATGTGCTTTTCTTATTGTATAAAAGGGATATGGAATGAACAATCCCTTTTTCTGCCTTAATTGACCCTGACACAAACTTATCCTTCTGATTTTGTGTTCTTTTAAATAATTATGTGTTTTGTTGTTACTAAGGCTTGTAGAAATCTCACGTTCTTTTACGTTGATATAGTACATTGTAATTCAGTTTTTGTATATCATGGAAAGAGATTTGCTGTCCAAATATGAGATTGCTATAGTGGAAGTCAGTTCTAGAGCAGAATATGTTCTGTATGGCCTGTAACTGATGTGAAGTTTAATAGTTTTTTACTGAATTTGGAATTTATATTATAATTTTATTTCAAAACATTAAAATACATTGTAATTGGCATTTCAACAGTGGAATACTGTATAAAAATTTTAAAAGATGTGTCTGTTACCCTGATTTCCACTATTTCTTTCTGGATCATATTAAATAAGATTGGATTTCCAAATACTCAGATACAACTAAATATACTTCATTAGTACTTATTCACAAACTTACTATAATACTGCGCATCTGTCATGGGAGTAAGATGGCCACAGATTTTCTTAGGCAAGCAAAGAATAAGACAGATGCAGCTTGTGCTTTTCATTGCACTTTCAGGAAATTAAAGGAAGCCCATTATTAAAACAAATTGTAATCTGAATTAGTGGAATAAAGAATGGGAGGAATTAAGGCTATATTTTAATGTGCTTACTTTTATGTTTCCATAAGCTTTAATAAAAAGCCTAAATTACCAATACTTAGAACTATAAATTAATAACCGAATATTTGGAATACTTGTACTATAAACAACTTTATTATGTTCTATAATTTCAATTAGATTTTGCTTTGAATTCTTATGAATTTTTTTTATTTTGCAGAACAGAGAATCAAAAGAGGAAACTCGTATTTGTAGTTAGTAATAGGATGGCAAAATTACATCAGTGCTTATCCTGTTCTCTCTGCTAGTCAGTATAACTTGCTGAATGTAAAGATTCATCTGAAGATACTGTCTTCCCCTACTAGCCATCACCTTCCCATGCCCCCATAACCCTACCCCCCCAAATAAACTATCTGAGTCTGTTAAGAGGCATTAAGAAGGCATAATGTTTAGTGAACTGAACCAAGCACAGCAGAGAAGAGGTTTCCCTTCTCATCTATGTCATTTGGCATATATGAAAGCCATACTCTCTTTGCCTGAATTCTCACATTTGGTGGCAGAACCAAGTCTAAACATCTAAATTTCCAGGCTGATATTTATACCACACCATACTGTTGCTTATACTGAGTTCAACCAGTGATAAGAGTCTGTGCTGTGCATATAAATATATTGCCTCAATATTTTACAGAATTTAAGGGATATTCATTCATTCCACAAATATTTATTGAGCAACTACTAAGTGCTAAAGATATAGCTATGAATGAGATAGACAAATTCCATGCCTTCCTCAGGGCTTAAATTCTAGTAAGGGAGATAGGCAGTAAATAAACTGACAGATCTGTAATATAATAATAGATATTCAAATCAGGGTACAGAGATAGAGTATTTTGGAAGTAACTTCATAAATGCATTGTGTGGCTGTACTGTTTTTTCAAGTGAAGATGGAATTGAGACATTTTGGGGGAGATATTAACGGAAAGTATGCTTTTATCCATCTTGGCTTTTGGACTTTATTTATTATATTCACACATTCATGAACACACACACAGTGTGTTAGTAACACACACACAGTGTGTTAGTAAGATTCACACAACAATGGCTTTTCTGATGAAAAATTGTTAAAATGCTATTTTAAATTCAGACTCATCTCTTTTCATTGTGTTGCCATTGTCAGTTACTCCAATTTATTTCGATGACAATGTCGTCTAACAGTGTTAACATATTGAAATGTTGATGCAAAATTTGAAAGAACAAGAGAGATAGAAAAAAATACAATAGAATGACTTCGCAAAACAGAAAACACACTGGTCTGTCCTCAGTACTTCTATGAGGAAGCTTTTCCCATTCCTGGAGAATTTCAGTGTGTTGTGGCAAAGAAAGGTCTTAGGCTCCATCTCACCCTATTTTATCAGGAAAGAGTAATGATGATATTTATAGCTCTTGAGTGGTTGTGAGGCAAGTGGCAAATTTGTTTCCCCTCTCTACTTTTTTCAAATCTCTGAGAGGTTTCCTCTACAGTTGAAAAACAAATATCAAGTTGATAAAGATAATAACTAATATCCAGCTAAAATTAAGCCCTTAGTATATTCCAGGCACTAAAAAGTACTAGTCACTAATAAATTCCTGGTACAGTACATAAACAAAGCACTTTACATGACTTATTTCATTATTGAAAAGAAATATCCCATGAATTAAGCATTATTACATTCATGTTGTGGGTAGGAGTTCACAAGAGGTTAAACATCTTACTCAAGGTCACACATGTTATCAGGGGAGTTAGACAGGGACCCTAACAATTGGACTTATGGCCTCAAGTCTAAAACACAAGCCATCTGTGTGAGTCTTTTAGTCTGATAAATAGACACATGGATCAGGTTCTAAGTGAAAAGTGGAAAAAAATGAGTTACATGGCATGAGGCACAAAATGTCTGAGGGTGGTCATTGGTCACAATCAGAAGGAAAGTAATCCAGTGTGGTGAAAGATCATGGTTTTTCTAAGTATCTGTCTACTCTTCCTGAGGGTGATCCCCATGAGCACAGCAGGGAAGTTGTTAAGCATAATAGCACATGTTGATACAAACAGAAACCTTAGAGAAAATTAGATAATTTTTTCACTGTAGAAGTTTTTTAGCCAAGTATTCTTGGTGAGGCATTTGTAGGGTAAGTTTGGAAAGACCAGGGAAAAGCCTTACAAATATCAACCAAATCAAAAGGGTACTTGTGGTTGGTGGCTACACAGGCTTTATAGCATGACTTTCTGGTCCCTGCTGCTTCTTCTGTCTCCTGTGGTTACTAAGAGTGAAATTATTCACTTTTGCAGACACTTCTCTGAGCACCAGTGTTCGCTTAACCAGTATTTGTGGAGCACCTATTCTATGTCAAGCATGGAGCTATGAGGGTGAGATTTATGGAAATTAAAGAGAGAATTCCTGAAAAGAAAATAATTTTCTGTCCTGAGACAGAAAATAATCAAGTAAACAAATACAGACAAATTATGATTACTGCTATGAAGGGATTAAGCAGGGTGCTGTGAGAGAGAAATAATAGAAAGTCCTACTTTCCGGAAGGGGAGATTAAGAAAACCTCTGCAAAGAGGTGATGTATAAACTGGGATGGAAAGTTGAGGTGGAGGCGATCATGGAAAAAGCCAGTCAGAAAGAAGTCCAGGCAAGGAAATGAAAGACTTAATATGGGAAGTAGGAGAAATAGGAGGAGGGGGATTTAGTGACTTAATATAGATTAAGAAAAACCTTGTTACTTGCAGCGCCAAGAAAACCAGTTTTTCAGACTTATTCTTATGATTTCTGTTATACTTTCCTGTTTCTAATACAGTGAGATGAGCATTAAATGGACTAAAGAGCCATGAGGAGGCCAAAGGAAAAAAATTCTGCTCAAATTTTAGCAGGCCTTCAAGATATTAAGGGACAAATTATATTTCCAGAGAATTAATAACTCTCCGTAGAATAATATATCAAGGTAAAATCCTAGGATACACATTCTGTACTTGCAAAAATATGTTATTTTCCAACAGTAAATTGAGACAATGAGGACGGTAGATTGTTATAAAAAAGCATTTTAAAACTTTAATTAAAAGGCTTTATTGAAACTGTTTGTCATGACAACATCCCACTTGATGTTTAGTCATTGCTGAGATCAGTATCTATGGAAAAAAATGACAATTTTTGTTTGAGGTCAAAAATTGAAGAAATAAATTTTCACTAATGATTACTTCCTTATTTTAACGAGGTACTTTTTAGTATTGTCACCCTAAGGGGCTGACAACTCATTACTTGGCAAATTTATATGTTTTCCAGATCTCTGAGTTATAGAAGGAAGACATTGTGAAGCCCTAATTGACTAAGTTTCATTATTGATATGACTGATGAAAAATTAAGTCAGGAAGGAACTACTAACAATGTGACTGAAACTTTGTGGTCAGTGACTAGGATGTCAAAAGAATCCAACATACACACACACACATGCCTGCACGCACACACACACATGCGTGTACACACACACACACACACACACACACACACACACACATGAATGCCACGTTTTTATTGAGCATGGGTGTAGGAAGGACAAGAGGGTAACAGACTCGACTCTCCCGCTTCATTCTTACGCTAGATGAGCCTCTGGTTAGAATATTCTTCAAGTATTCTTAAAAGATCGTTGGAATGTCCCCAAATTACTCCACAATACTGCCTTGTGCCTCTCTGCTGGGAACATGGCTTAATATAGGGGGCCAAAGAGGAGCACTGTCTGGGAATCTCTAGTTTTCATCTTTTCATTTTTTGCCACACCTTTAACCTCATTCTTTTCCTGATGCCTAATTCTCTGTATTTTTGCTTCTCAAGGTGAAGTCCACAAACTTGCAGCATCATGGGGAAGCTTGTTTGAAAGGCAGAATTTCAAGCCTTACCCCCAGATCTGCTGAATCAGAATGTGCATTTTAACAGCAAGCCTTTTATGTACATTAAAGTTTGAAGCTCTCTTCTACATTCACACATGCACAGGTTTTCCTTGCCTGGAAAAGCTATCATTAGACCTTACCCCTGTTTCTTTGCTATAGTTATATTTTTCACTTCTTTCATGGCCAGACTTCCACGTGCTGCTTCATATATTCCAATTCCTTCTTGCTTTCTCCTCCATAACACTCTGGAACCTGGCTTCATGTCCATCTATAGTACACATGTAAGAGTCATTGCCTCTCATCATTCTTTCGCCTTTCACCCTCCACTCCTCCATTTTCAGACTGTGGGGTTCACACCCCTCCCCCAGGATGCAGCATACAACCAGATTAAGTTAAATAGTAGATCACATTCCTCCTGGCTAAGGTGATTTTTGTCCACAATGAGTTAATGGGGAGGGAGATTTCTTTTATTTCTATAGGGTTTCAAGATGAAAAGATATAAATTCTGGAGTTTCTCCTGCAATCCATCCTGCCTTTAGACTCAGGTAGAAGTGTCTTCTGCCCTGGCCCCCATGTTCTGGTCATCTTCCAGCCATGCTTCGTCCTACGGGCTATAGAATCTCCAAGGCCATAGGGATGGACCAGGTAGAGCCCATGATATCCCCTTATCCATGACCCCAGGACTCTGGAATTCCTTGTCCAGTTGACCCCAAGCCTGCTTCTAAGGCTTGTGCAGAAAGAAGGGTGCTTGTGCACTTCCTGAGCTGTCTCCTAAAGTGCATTTTACATTTTGCACTTGTGTGTACTTGGTGTAGGCGGTGACCAGGGGAAGATTTCTTTGAAGGGTGTGGACAAAGCTTGCTCTTATGGGCTATGTGTTCACGCAATTCTGTGAGAATCCCCTGGTGGTGCTGGATGGAGCCAGAGGTGAAAAGAGAAGCAGCCACCAAGAGCCTGTTACCTACCTCCTTTGTTGAGGCTACTTTGACTGCTATCTCCTTACCAAGCAGATGCAGGCACTCTCTCCTCATACTCCCCTTTCCTTGCATGAATTTCTACTATAATAACCCTGCTATGGTATTGAGCTTCACTTAAGAGCAGAGGCATGTTTTATCACCTTGTTTTTCTGGAGCCTTGCATCTATTACACATTCAATGAATATCTATCTAAATGAATGAAGGAAACTTTCTTTTGAAAATCTCTCATCTCTTCAAATCCCCATGCCACTGTCTTCTAATTCTTTTCAAAAACTCTGAGACTTCCTTATTTTTCTTCTTAGTAGGCTTTTCTTTCTCTTTCTCCTCCCCATCATGTCTTTAGGATTTTCTAGGGCTGAAGACTTAACAGCTTTCTAGTTCAGAAATCCCTTGAATTTTCAGAACTTCAACAACCATTTCTGTGTTGATTAAAAAATTTTTTATTTTCAATAAGATGTTAGTGTTTTCTTTAAAAATTCTTTATTCATATTCATCCAGTTGATATTCAGTTCCTGTCGTTAAGATCTTAAATACTACTGAGAGAAGAAAAATACAGAGATATTGTAGTAGGCATAAAAATCAAAGTCAATGTGTATTTTCAAGGAACCTCTGATATCTATATGTGTGACAATTGTCAAATAGCTTTGAGTCAGACATGCTAAGTGCTTTATAAGTACTAGTCATTTAACCTTCACAAAGGTTCTATAAAGTAGGGAAGTTTATTACTTCCATTTTACAGATGGGTCAAATGAGGCTTAGAGAGATTGTGAATTTGCTCGCAGCTACCAGTCAAGGCTGAAGTCTGGATTCTAACTCACATCTTTCTGATTCAGCATTCAACCAATAGTTCAGGAGGACACATAGGATGTGGCTTAAACATTAAGCATTTTATGAAAATTCTGTGCCTCCTGAATTTATCATTCTGTGGCTATATTTCAAGGGAAGCCAGGAATGCAATAGGTCTTAAATATATGCAGTCATTTAGTAACTGGGATTTGTATGCAGCCTTTTACTATCTTGTTTTGTTTCAGAAACAAGCAACTAAGTATTTTAAAAATTTTATTCCTGAATCCATCTACAACACTTTGTGTTTCTTACATACACTGAAACATTTGTACTACTGGAAAGGGCAAGATCAGGACTCATATAGTGGCTTGGCAAGTTTTTTTACTATATAATTTAAGTGGTGGAAATTGGAATTCACTAAGACTGCTAAGAGAGGTACATTCTGTAAATGAAACAATGCTATAGTCAGGTTTCAGATATACCAAATGGCTTCTTCTAGACAATGTTTTTCAGATTAAATATGCTTCCCCTAAAACGTGACAGCAATCATGTTCCTTGGCTGAGTAAATACTTGGTGAGCAACTTCATATTTTCCTCCCCTGCAGACTGCTCAGGGGCTTATGTTGGGACATCACAGTGGCCGTCCTGTGAGGAGAAAGGCAGTTAGGTGATACGTGATCACTATAGAAATTATAAGTGACAAAGCAACTCACAAGCAGAGTAGATTCCACCCTCCTTCTCAGGAAGAGGTAAACCGCCAATTGTGACTTCAACAGCGAGTCAACCCACAGACAGTCCAGAACTTCTGATTTCTGAAGAAGTAGCTTTGATCAGCTGTTTGTCCCCTTTTAATCTGGGACTGAAGAATAGTTGAACTCTGTAGTGGTGAATTCTTGTGACTGTAAATGTCTCAGCATGTATGCACCACAATGGATTTGAGGGTGGTTGTGAAGTTCTGCGTTGTTGTAGGCATTGTAGAGGAGGTTGCTAGGGTAATTGTGTGTGTGCGTGCATGTGTTTTAAATTTTGGCAGCGTCTTGTAGCATGTGGGTTCTTAGTTCCCCTACCAGGGATCGAACCTGTGCCCCCTGCCGTGGAAGCGTGGTGTCTTAACCACTGGACTGCCAGGGAAGTCCCAGTAATTGTGTACTTTTGAAGTAAACAACGATGGAAGCTATGCTCATCTTCCACTTTAGTTCTGCCTTTCTTCTTCAAAACAGACTTGCACATGGATACTAGGGGATATTTGGGAAAGCTGTGCAGCACATGTGGGAAAGCTGAGACTCTGGAGTTAGTCTACCTAGGACAGAATCTTGACTCTATAACTTATTAGTTGTGTGACCTTGGATGAGAAATTCACTGGCTCAGTTTCTTCACCTAAAAAATAAAGATGTAAGAAATACCTGTCTTATAGGATATTGGGAGGATCAAAATAACAGATTCACATGAAGAAGGTGAAGGGCTTCGTGTGGTATTTGGCACTTAGTGGCACCCAGTGAATATTACTGTCTTGCTGTTGTACTCCCAAGCTTTGCCTCAGGTTACATTTGATAATGGTGAAGATGATGACCATGCTATTTCCCATACAGGAAACACATTACACATTAACCATGCTGTGCACCAGGACACAAAGAGAAGTGCACTGAACCCAGTTTATGCATCTCCACCACCTAGATTTGCTTGGCATCACCTGTCTTCTTATGGCTTACACCTTTACTATAGTCATCAAGCCTATCACAGTCATCACCTCATTTCTGATCAACATGAGTTATCTCTGCCTCTCTTGAGATGAGAGAAGATCTGGACTGAAGTGAACTATTATAGCTCATCTCCAGTACCTAGATCCAATCTTACGGGTCCCATGGAGGCTCAGTTTTGTCTACTGGCTGCCCAAAGGGGCTGGGCAACACACTTTGGAGATATAGGAGTTAATTCCCTGTGGGGTGACACTTGGTTAATCAAAGAGAGAAGAAGGGGAGAATAAATTGATAAGTTGCTCACTTTTCTTTTCTAGTTGGCCTGGTCTGAGGTACTGTGGTTCCATGTGGTCAGTTCAGCAGCAAATCACCTAGCATTTGCTTCACTCTTTTCCTACATCACTTCACTTTCTTCTCCTCTCTTGCTTTCCTGGGATTATATTCCCCAATAAAACGTTAGTAGCTTAGCGTTGCCTTAGGTACTGTTTTCTAGGGATCTAGGGACTAGAGGCAAGAAATACCATTTTTTTAACTAATAAGCTGATAATTTAGCTTAATAAATATAAATATTTTATTAGCAACTTTAAAACAATGTATAATGCTTCTTCTATTGCCATGGAAACACAGAAGATCCAGGAATGTAGTCCTTAAAAAGGAAAGAAAGAAATGTCAGGCAGGCTTCCTGAGAAGGAGATTTTTTGAAGGACAGATAGGTTTTTTGAAGGATAAATAAAGATGGACAAGAAAGAACAAATTAAGAGAAAGCAAAGGTATATGGACAAATGCAAACTTGCATTCAAGGAATAAAGGGTCCCATATGACTGGAGTGGGAAATGCGTGGAGGGGACGGAGTAGATGAGCTGGAAGTATACACTGATTCAGATTGTGAAGGTCCCTGGATGCCATGCTAAGAAGGAACTTTGGTATTATACTCTAGGATGAAGGGAGCTTTCAAAGGTTCTGAGCAGGGAGGTGATATAATCAGATCGTAGGATGTTGGAGGCAGGGAACCTGCTTAGGTGACTAATTGCAACAATCCACATATGGCCATAGGAACCCAATCTAAGTAAGAGAGAGAATGGAAAGTGAAGGATAAATACCAGATATATTTTGGGGACAGAATCAAGAGGACTGGAAACACTTTGCATGTGGAGTGAGAAGAGGAGTTGATGTTGATGCTCAGATGGTAGCCACAGAGCAGAGTGAATGATGATATCATTTACCAAGATGGAAGATGGAAAGGAGGACACATTTTTGAGGAAAAAGTTAAGTTTATAATAATGTTGCTACATTTCCCAATAAACATCTAGGTAAAATTCCTAGAAGTAGTTGGAAATAAAAATCTAGACCTAAAATATGTTGTCACTCTAAAGTTGACTGCTGACACTCACTAGTAACAGACTCCAAGGTGTTTGAGAAAAATCAAATTTAAAAATATCAATTTAGCATGTAATCCAAGTTTCTAATCTTCCCCCACTCCGCCACACACACCAAATACATTAAACTTCTGTGGAAAGCTTTATTAAGTTTGAATGAGGATGATGAGTTGTGTGAAGAGTGGCGGAAAACAAAGAACTGGATTGAGATGAAAACTCATTAGGTCATTAGATTCACTCTCACCTGAGCATCTGGGTACTTTATAGAACACAGGAGCCAGATACAGGACTCAGAGAAATGACAAATTATTATGTCTTTGAGACCCTTTAGCGTCCTTCATGAATATTCAAAATTGGGACTATTAAGAATTATTTGTACGTGTAAAAGACATTCATACTCAGGTGATGAATAAAGGCAAAATAGACCAGGAGGAGTTTTCAGAATGAAAAGATTTATTAGGGAGGGAAGAAAACCTTGCATATATTTATATTTCAATAATCTAAATTGTCAATTTTCAGAAATAATAATGACTGACATTAAGATATTGCCATCACATGTCAGACATCGTTGTAGGAAGTTTACATGTGTTAAAGTTAACCCTTGTAAAATCCTAATGATATAAGTACTATTGCCATCACTTTTGAGATGAGGGCACAGGAAGCTCATAGATCACATGGGTCATGAGCCAGGATTCAAACCAGACCATGCTGTGCCAGCACTCCGCCTTTAACCACTGTGCCATGTCAACTCCCTAGTTGTGTCAGAAGAGCAAAGACAGTGCTTAACATTTACATAGCAATTGATAATTCTTCATGCATTATTTCATGTTGACACAAAACAGACCTATAAATTAGAAAAGATGAGTATTAATTATTAAGGAAATTGAGACTGAGAAGGTTGGTATTCTATAAGGCTACACAGCTGTTTCACAGCTCTTCTAGTCATAAACTGACTTTGAGGGCAGAGGCTATCAAGGCTATCTGAGTAGAGAAAATAAAAAATCCAAAAGTGAGTGAACCCATAGCATGGTGAAGCCAAAATACAACCTATGAAGTGTGATTTTTAATTCCTAGATTTGGCGATAGCTCCAGCGGCTTCCTTGAGTTCTGGTGGTCCTTGGGAAAGAGGCTATGAGAGTGATCAATGCCACAGTTCCCTTATCTGTAATTTGTGGTTAATAATAATATCTAGATCACATGGTTGTTATGAATATGAGATGCCTGGCACATGGGTGCTACATTAGTGTTAGTATATTACTGAGTGCCTGCTATGTGCCAGACACTATTTCAGGGACTGTGAATAAAGTCATAATTAGGTTAGACAAAACCCCTAACTTCACATGGCCTATATTCAATCATTCTAGTCAGGAAGACAGATGACAAGCATCAAGTTCCGTATACATTATGATTTCAAGTTGTGATAACGGCTATACGTACTCATATGTTTAACAATATAATACTTTATATTAGACAACACTCCATAGTTTCCAAGCACCTTCCACATCTCTTATGATCATTGCAATTATTCATTGGCCCAGAATCTATTAGGCACATATTATTTTGAATCCTCCCCCAAATCCTGAAAGGTAAGAAACTGAGTCTCAGAGAAATTTTCTAACAGGGTAAGTGGTAGAGGTAAAATCCAAACCAACATTTGTCTTACTTTGAAGTCCCTGTCATGCAACTGCTCTATGCTGCCTCACAACCCTGAGATGTGGTGGAACAGAAATTACACCCATTTCCAGCTGAGGAAATGTGACTCAGGTTGAGTGTCTTGGATCAAAGTCGTATAACATAGTAAATGGAAGAGCTGGGACATGAATGTAGGTTTTTAGATTCCCATGTCAGTGTTTTATCTAGTATAACAGAATTGCAAAATCCCACAACCTTTTGAAGAATGGTTGGAAATGCTACTCAGTCCCTCAAATCACCCTCGTACTTCATTGTTATTATTTATATCATTCTAGGGCTTAAGTCATGTACACTTTAAAAATCCATATCAACTATATGTGAATCGATTTTTAAAAAATATTTATTTATTCATTCATCCATTCATTTATTTATTTTGGCTGTACCAGGTCTTGGCTGCGGCACGTGGGATCTTCATCGCGGCACGTGGGATCTTTAGTTGCGGCATGCAGGATCTTTTAGTTACAGCATGCAGACTTCTTAGTTGCAGCATGTGAACTCTTAGTTGCAGCATGCATGTGGGATCTAGTTCCCTGACCAGGGATCGAACCCGGGCCCCCTGTATTGGGAATGCAAAGTCTTAACTACTGGACCACCAGGGAAGCCCCGTGAGTCAATTTTTTGAAATGGAATGCAGCTTCTCAAAGAAGCAATGTTCAAAATAGTTCCATGCCCCCTTAACATTTAGGGGCATGGAAATACAATGTTAAAGGAAGCCACTAGTTACTAATGACGTGTTAATTTTTCTGGTTTTACATAAGGAGAGTTACCTTTCTAGGGCAGTGTGAAAGCCTTGGGATCAGTGTTCAGTTAGGAAAGGAAAGATGGAGAGTGATTATAGAGAAGGATCACTCCATCACCCAACGGGCCATTCTTTAATCAGGGAAGGTCTGCATTTTCATTTTCCTGGAACAATCTCATGACAGAATTAGCATAGATGTTTCTGACTTTTGTGTGAGACAATAGTCATATTCTCTATGGTTTTAAATTGTTAAAAAATAGCAAAACTGGGCTTCCCTGGTGGCGCAGTGGTTGAGAGTCCGCCTGCCGATGCAGGGGATACGGGTTCGTGCCCCGGTCCGGGAAGGTCCCACATGCCGCGGAGTGGCTGGGCCCCTGAGCCATGGCCGCTGAGCCTGCGCGTCTGGAGCCTGTGCTCCGCAACGGGAGAGGCCACAACAGTGAGAGGCCCGCGTATCGCAAAAACAAACAAACAAAAAAACATAGCAAGACTTTTAGTGTATGCAGGTAGTGATCTGTCATCTCCCCGGTGCCACCCCATACCTCTCAAAAAAGAGATTATGTGTAGAAAGATTCTTTGGAAATCACTTTCAAATCTATATTTCTCCGATACTCTTACATCCGCAAAGATGTTGGAAAAGTTGGCCAGGAGAGAGACCAATAGGCAAATCAATATCAGCAGCATGAATATAAAAGGGAGTTGTGTGGTGTCACCACAATCTATCCTCCTAAGCCTGTTAAATTGGCCAGAAACATTTTTATATTATGTGGTTTACTTTTTGGAAATACAAGCAAATGTATCTAAGTGAATCCCAGAGCTCTTTCATATTTCAGAACTTTTACATTCATCTATTCATCAGTGGATACGAAAGGGACTTTTCTCTGTTTAATTTCTTCTTTGGAATCCTAAAGCATTTTCCTAATGTATTTTTGATCCTCAAATACTTTTTTGAAAATCATTCTTTCCCTTTTAAGAAATGGTTACTTTCAACCACTTATACAAGATATTTATTTTAAACTATGCAGTATTACGGTTTCCAGAGTGTTGGAACATTGATGATTCCAGAAAGAAGATTATCTTAAATGTCATCTTAGTAAAGTGGAAAGAACACTGAATAAAGAGCTCAGAGATCCAGGATCCATCCTGGTTCATCCACTAAAAGGATTCCCTTAAATCTTTTGCTTCTCAGTTTGTTGTAGTGCCTAACACATTGTTGTGTGTTGTATGAATAAATAATGTTGTATGAATTTTCAAAATAAAGGTAGTCTTGAACTTGAAAAATTCTAAGTAACTCTTCGATGGTAAGAATCTCTTTTTAGACTCTACCCTCCTGTCTTTCTAATAACTTTCATTATACCCATGAATGACTTAAGCATCATTAAAATCTTGTTCAGC
>NW_006782803.1:1191085-1233017 GCF_000442215.2 Lipotes vexillifer | reverse complement strand
GCAGGCCTTTCCCAGATAATTAGTAAACTGTTATTCTTCTACAAAGATAAATGGAACAGGAGCAAATCTATTTTATAAATTTAGATAATATCTATTTTATAGGTATAGATAATAGAAGCAGATAATGTTCTTATAATAGCACCAAAATTCACTAATTAGGTATCTCCAAGAAATTAATGCTCTAAGTGCTAAGGTAAGTTCAGAATAATTTAATTGCACACAGTAATTAATGTAAATAATAGCCCTCTGATTTTAGTCTCAAACATATTTGATATTTGTTTTTCTTACATATACTGATATTCTTTTAATCATGCTCATTTTTAAATGTCTATTGATTACACATGGACTTTAAATATGGATTTGAATCTTAAAAATGTAAAATTTCTGGTGCCTAGTCTATTACTGAGAAGTTCCTTACTTTATTTCAAATGCAAATTATACCCTTTGGGTGAGACAAAACATTTTTGTTGAACAGCATTTAAAATTCCACCAGAGGAACCTTAGTAACTTAAAAGAGTTAGTGTTTGTCCAAACTGAGATAAATGATTTCCTTCTTACTGACAACATTCGTACTTAGGATAGCTACCTAAAATTATCAGCTTGGAATTTAGGGTGACACATTGCCTTACCACTTGTGTGGGGGGCTAATTTCATTTCCCAGAAATTCAGTGAAATCTTAGGCCTGTATTTATTTAATATGGCATCCATGACTTTAAACTCTGGCTTTGGAAATTTATAAATTTCTTCTGAAATGAAAAGAGGGGAAATCACTGTAACAGTGTTCCAGTTAGTTGTTCTTTTTTAGCAATGCCATCTGGATACGTATGTAGTCTCTACCCTAAGTATCGTGTTAGGAGAATGTCCATGAGATATAATTGGGAAAAGATGGGCAACTGTGCTTCTTTTGTTAATGAGGTTATCACTAATAATCTTGTAAACCAGTACATTTTAGCAAAAGCCTCATCCAGTTCTAAAAAATATTTCTTTATAAGTTTCCCTAGTGATAAGGACCTAACTCACTCTCTTTCTTTTTCTGAAGCAACTTTAAACAAAGGTACAAATTTTGTTTCCACTAAACTCTAGTATACAAAAGGAATATAAAATTTTCCATTCAGTCATATATTCAAACTATGTTTAGCAAACATCTATATCCCAGACACCATGCTAGCAGCTGGGAATATAATGGTGAAGAAACAAAAACACAGGCCTTGGCCTCATGGAGGTTATCTGAACAATGGACAAGAATTATTTACAAAAATTGTCATGAAATTTAAAACTTTATATAAATGCTCAAAAGAAGGCTTTCCTGTGGATAGGGAAGATCTAAAGGGAAAGAAGGAGGAGGGTATTCCAGTTAGAGGAAATGTGCAAGACCGTTTGATGGAAGAAAACTTGGAAAATCTAGGAATTAAAAGAAATCTCCTTTGGAGCAGAGCAGATCATTAAGAGTAATATATTGTGAGAGTGGACAGATAGGAAGGAACTTAAGAGACCATGGAGAGGGCCTTACTGGCCAAATAGGTATTTTAGCTTTACCCTGAGAGGAAGGGAAAGCTATCTAATTTTAAAGTGGGAGCATTGTATTTACATTTTGGAAAAACAATTCCATTTTCAATATGAAGAATGGATTGAAGAACATCAAAGGTGGATTAAAAGAGGCCAATTAGGCTATTGTTATTCTAGGCAAGGGAAGTAGGTAGGCTGGAGTAGGGTAGTGACAATGAACATGGAAAGAGGTATATGGGATGAATTACCTTTAGGAGGTACACCTGACAAGGGCTGCTGATGAATTAGATATGGAGCGAATGAAACAGGGGATCTGTCTTGGGATTTTGGCCTTCAAAATTGGACTGCTCATGGTGCCGCTTCCTGAGGTAGGAAACACAGGCAAAGAAACCATTTGGGGGCAAATTTATGCTTTTGTTTTGGATTGAAATGTATGGGTAGAAATGAAGAAGAATGAAGAGCTGGATATCTGGGTTTAGGGCTCAGAGGGGAACACTGATATAAATTTAAAACCATTAATGTATAGAAGGTAATAGAAACAGTGGCAAAGATGAGATTGCCTGGAGAAAGAGATAAGCTGCTAGTACAAGCTGAGCAGAGGAGAGTGAGTCTGCAGAGACAGAAATAGAGCAGCTAGAAAGAGGAAAACCATCAAAAGAGTTCAGTCTGTCAGATGCCAAGGGAGAGTACATTGCAAGGAGGGATCGGTGAACCTCACTGTACGAATTGTATCCAACTCATCAAATTTTTCCAGCTCTCTGTCTACGGGAACATGGTAGACGGCTCTCCTTCCTGGCTCAATTGTGGGTGGGTGTGGCTATGCATTTAGTTTTGGCTGAAGAATTATGAGCAAAAAGAAAGAATGTGTGTTGATTCTGGGCACAGTCTATAATTGCCTATATGAGGTTCACCAGAGGTCTCCCTCTACCAGGACAACAGGCAGTGTTCACATTAGAGACTGCTCTGAGGGTCTAAGTCCCTGAGTGATTCAGTCGAGCAAAGTCCTCCAGCTAACCCTCAATGGACAGGCAGAGTGAGCAAGAAAGAGATCTTTGTTATGGTGAGCCTGAGGGATTAGAGTTGGTTTTTTACTGCAGCATCACATAGGCCATTCTGAATCATATGAGTGTGAAAATCTGCTGAAAGATCAAGAAACTTGGAGAGTTAAAAGAATCCATTGGATTTAGAAAAATGGCCATAAGCGGAGCTTAATGGAAGCAGAAGTCAGATTTCTAAGGGTTGAGGACTGAGAAGATAAGGAAATTGACAGTAAGTTTATACAGAGAGATTGTTGAAAGGATATCAGTGATGGGAAGGAAAGGTTATCATGGGTCCTTGAGAGAGATGTAAAAATTTGTTGTTTTTATAAAATGGGGGAGATTTGAGAGATACATGGATAGGAAGGATTCTGATGAGAGAAAGAGGTAGAATATGAAAGAAAATACAAAAGAAAATAAGAGGTGACTGATGTTGAAAATTTCTTGAAAAGGTAGGAGGGAAGTGCCTTGAGAACTACCAACAGAGTTAGGCAAATTTTGGCTAACAAGTAATTCTTGGCTCTTTAGAAAAAGAATCATTTATTGGAACAAAAATGAATGAATGAATAAGTACATAAATAATTCTGTAATGAGTAAACAAGAAACAATGATGAAACCTTTATATTTAATTTAACTCATTCTTTTCTGGTCCCAGTGTTATCTGCAAGAAGAGACAGCTCTTTTTTTTGAATTTTATTTTATTTATTTTTTAAACAGCAGGTTCTTATTATTTATCTATTTTATACATATTAGTGTGTATATGTCAATCCCAATCTCCCAATTCATCACACCACCCCCCACCCCAAGAAGAGACAGCTCTTACCTCACCCCTTTGGAGTGAGACTTGTGTACATTTAGAACCAGTCCTAAGCAAAACTCTAAGTAATTAACTTTTAATTCAGGCCATATCAATTAAGCTCTTTCATGTTGCAAAAAATACAATGAAGAGGGCGTGCTGAAAGGATAGAGAATAAAGTGAAGAAGCACAGGAAGTCACTGTGACATTTGTACAATCAGGAAGAACTCAAACATGGTTTAGGATGTAACTCTGAGTATATATCCACTAGAATGTAGGGTCTGTGAAGGCATGGGTTTATGTTTATTTTCTTCTCTAAGTAGACCTTATCAGTATCGCCAGGTCTTAGAATAGTCCATGGTGCATAGTAAGCACTCAGTAAGTATTTGTTGAATGTGAGAATGACTAACAGCTTGCCTTGCCCTTATAAATGGCTAATACTTCTTAACTTGGATTCTGCCATTCCTGCCTTTATCTTACTCTGCTTCTTTCTCTGTCTGTTTCTACCGTCACTGCCAATCACCAGCCCTCCACGCTGCTGCTCTCTTACTCCCACGGTCTCTGCATATTACTCAAGCTTTTGACTAATAATTTGTGGTTTCTATTTTCCATCTTGTCAAGGTGTTTGTCTTGGTTTTGCAACACTCCAGAGCCTGTAACCCTATTTGAAGTTTTTCATTTTCATACCATAAGAGAGATGATTTGATTTGCTAGTTAGTTATTTACTACTCAATATATATGTTTAAAAAACCTGATAGGGCATAGCTCTCATGTCAGAACACCTCATAAGACCACTGTTTAACTCTGTAGCTTTCAAATTTGCCCACATAAAGGAAAACATTTTCCATTTGACCTAACACTTGAACATACACACAGACAACAAACACACATACACACATTCGCATACACACTGAAATGAATACTTCATGAAACAGAACCGACCCTTTGAATGTACTCTGATACATTATGTTCTAGTGTAGTCTATCTTATTTTATTCATTCCATTCCATCCATCCTGTTCTGTTCCATCTCCATTTATTCTATTTCAGTTAAAAATGTTGATGAGTTTATGCATGGCCCACAAGGTCAAACACATAGTACGAAAAAACCTGGTCTAGGTTGCATATGGCCAACTTTTGTTTGGACATCAATTTTTAATCCAATCTGAGATCAATCATCTGTGGTCAGCCACGGCAGTAGAGTCATATGTTACAAGGCATGAAAAATTATATCTGTGGCTAGGTTCTTTCATGAGAAGGGAGGGGCACTCCTTTTTCATGTGGGTGTGAGAGGTACTTCATATGGTCTCTCCGATACAGGCCAACTCCTACTCTAGTGCTGCCCTTATCCTTCCCCCACTCTGCCCATTTCATAAACTAACCCCTACTAAAATGTTGGTTGATGAATCTTTGCAATAAGAACCCCTCTAGGGTGTATTTTCATTTTAGTATGGTCATATTTAGTTAACGTAATTTAATCACTCTTGAGAGCAAACCACTTTTAAAACTGAATCATGGGTCTCTTGTAATGAAATAATGGGTGACAATGCAGAAGCAGGTGATGTTTGGGAAAACCAGGGCCTTTTTATATGCCTCTTCAATCACACATCTTCTCCTAACACTGGATCTGTGTGCAAAGAAAAAGATTTTGTCTCAACTCCAATGGGAAGCTTGGACAGGACCTAATTCTATCCCTGCAATACTACATAGAGAATTTCCTCAGGTGGTTATATGGTGTGGAAGCCAGAATAATGGCCTTTCCAAAATGTTCACACTCTAATCACTGGAACTTGTGAATATGTTACCTGACATGGTAAAGAGGGCTGTGCATATATGGTTACGGGCCTTTACTTTGAGATGGGAGTAGATTATCCTGGGTTGCCTAGGTGGTAATCAATAGTCCTTTGTGGAGAGGGCTTCCCAGCTATTGTGTGTGTGTGAGTGAGAGAAAGAGAGAGGCAGGCGGTGGCAGGGATTGAGGGGCGAGATGTGATGACAGGATCAGAAAGATGTGACTTCAGAGGATTCCACCTGCTGTTGCTGACTTTGAAGATGGAGGAAGGGGATCTTAGGTAAGGAATGGGGATGGCCTCTAAAAGTTGAAAAAGGCAGGACTCTCCCCAGAGTGTTCCAAAAGGCATGTGCTTCTACTGACACCTTGGTTATAGCCCAGTGAGACCCATGTCAGCTTCCTGACTTCCAGAACTGTACGATAATAAATTTTTGTGGTTTAAGCCACTACATTTCTGGGTACTTTGTTAAAGCAGCAATTGAAAATGAATACACTCAGAATGAATTTGTCAGTACCAGCAGAATGTGTGGAAATAAAAGCAGCCAACTCATAGGTTCTGACATCCCAAAGGGGATCCTTACAGGGTAGTGGATGGGTGACATAAGGCACTGCTTTTCTTCTATGCAAGAGAACACCGGGATTTTGTATTTTGTAGGTAAACCTATCTGTCTCTAAGGAGTTCACTCTCTTAACCTCAAGTTAGAGAATAGAGCTTGCTGTGGTTGAAAATGTATCAGGAATGTACAAAATAAGAGGCAGGATAAATACTGCTACTTTCTTATAGAGATTCAAATCGACAGAAAAGTTACTCCTGAAAAATTCCAGTAATGGTGTCCACAGCACATAGCAGTCTGTGAATGGATGTTAACATTAAAAAATATTTTGTGTCTTCTTGTGTAAAAATTTTAAAATGTTCAAGAAACATATATATGTATAGTGAAGCATATTATCTAAACTATATTGGCAGATAAATTAGGAATATTTGCCATTCCCCTTTGTCTTGGCTTATAGATTGTGAACTTTATAGAATACAATTAAAAGTTGATATTTCACTCTCAAATTACTTACATTCTGGTATATCAGGGACTCAGAGTAAACTCTTCTTTTCCCCTAAAGTGGGTGAGGTAATGTGTATGCTTGTACACACACACACAGACACAGACACACACACACACACACACACACACACACAGACACACACACACACATGCACACATACACATAAAGCCATCTGTTAATGGAATGAAAAACTCACTATTTTAATCAAGGGACACAAAATTCTACACTTTTCTAGGACTTAATGACAAATATATACCTTGGAAATTTTCTGGAAAATCATGTAAGTTCCAGGGAAGTTGATGTAAAGATAGCTGAAGATTTTTCCAGAGTGATCTTGGTATGAAAATGGCAATTGTACCAATAAAAGTACAGAGGAGTCAACAAAGGGACAACTCTTTAGGTTACTGTTCTGAGGCAAGTAATCCATAGACATTCCAGCAAAAACTAAACAGAGGGTTCTTTGTTGTTGATTAGTAGCGAAAGGGCAGCATGGAAACATCTTATGAACAGGCGAGTTGGCACATATTCCCTTATGTGCTATTCTGAAAGCAGCAAGTGAAAGAAAACAGCAATGAAATTCTAAACTACATCTTGGCGGGGGTCAATTTATGGATGATTCATCTTACGGTTGAGTAAGGAATGAGAAAGATCTAGTGAAGGAAAATATGAAATTGTAAGAACAACTTGGCTCACTTTCTTAATCTAGGGAATTTAGGATCAATCTAACCTAAATTAACAGATGAATTAACACTCTGACTTGAGATACTCACTGAAATTAACTGGTAAATGGCACAGTATTAACTGTTTTTAGCAAGTTACAGTATGATCATGACTCAGGGACAAAGCGACCCAGAAAACAGATGTCACAGGCAGCCCAGGGGTCTAAGAGTGAATGCATACTGAAACAGGACAGAGAAAAAACTCCAGGGGGAACTTTCTTATAAGCTTGCAAATGTGGCCTTTCTCTTTCCAAGATAGCCTCACATGGGGAAAAATCTGACCATGTGGGGAATATGGCGGCTTCCTATCGGTCTTTCTGGTATATTTGTACTATAGGGACCAAATATGAGTGACATTTAACATAGGTCATTAAAGGATACCAAGAAAGTCCCCTTTTAATTATTAAGCAACACCCTGGGCATATTCAAACCACTTTTTGTGTTTGATTTTCCCCTATGGGTGCAGGGAGTCTCACCAGCTCTGCTCCCTACCAGATAAAGAGAGGGGGTAAGGTCTAAATTGTAAATCAGATGTAGCATTAGGAGAAAAAAATTACCTCTGCATTAATGAGCAATTGACATCTTCCATGTGGTCAGAAAATTTTTAAGTTAGAAGAACTTTAAGCAAGCCTTCCTCATTCTACTGGTCAGTTCAATTTAGGTCAACAAATATGTACCATTGCCAGGCACTGTGGAGCTTTTGGATATTTAGGGATTAAATAAGATCCAGTCCTTGATCGGATGGAGTCTAAATAAAGTGGGGTAGGCAGAGGTGATATCTGTTACAGTGAGGTAAGAACTGCATTAGATGTATATATCAGTCAGTGTTCTTAGTTCCAAGTATTTGCAAATGACTTGTGGCTGATCTAAATTGAAGAGCAACACACCAAACTCCAGTCCCACAGTTGCTGAGAGGGCTAGAGAATCAGGCACATGGCTTGTGAAGCCAAAGCAGCAGCCAAGATAATGCTGCTGGATAAATTAGTTGTTTCTGCTAAGTCCTAGAAACCACAGTTTGCAGGACCATTACCGAGAATCCTCGGCTCTACTCTCCACAGCTCCAGTGGACACGTCCAAAGCAGGACATTGTTTGCACAGCTGCCTCTGTTCACTTCAAGAGTGGATTCTCCTCTGCCTCTGCTGCTTTGTGTCGCCAGTTCCTAATTCCAGGTCCCAGATAACTGTATCTAATTAGCCACTCTAAGTGCTTTGCTTCTCCCTTATCTACCAGGCTGGCTGGGACAGTGAGTCACTGGCATTTTAGTTTCAATGTTGGTTGTCACCATTAGAGTATGGATGGAGCACAGTAGATTTTAAACTCAACAGTTTAGTACATCACAGTCTCTTTTAGCTTAAATAACCTCTTGGGTGACTTTTTTTTTATTCTCAGTCTTTCAGTTTCTCCTCCTCCTTCTCCAGTTTTCAAGATGGTACCTAAGTGTACATAGGAGGACAGACATAATATTATGGTATAGGGAAAAGAAGGGAGTCTGAAGCCATGTGATGCTATCTGGGTCCTAGCTAGTCACCTGCTATGGAGGAGTTTGCTTTGACTCTGGTGCTTGACCAACAGGTCTTTGGGGGATGTTGTAAAAGCATTACATCCATTGATGTATGATTCTTACCATTTTTCTCGGGTCACAAAAGCATAATATAGCCTCTTTGTCCTAACCCCTAGCATCTGCAGGTCCACTTTCCCCCTTGACACCTTCACATTCCCACATGAAGAATGTGAACATAGTTAGTCCCTGATTAGCTCTCCTAACTGGGCAAATAATACAAGGGTGTCAGTTGTGTGATTGAACATGGAGGCCCTGCACCTGATACGTTTCACTTTTCAGTACCTACTAGTATGTTTCAATTGAAGCCCCCTTAGACTTCCACTCACCCTCTGGGTTTCTTCTTCCCACACACTGGGGTAGGAAGGGCTGGCTTTCCATTCCCCTTTGCTATATGTCAGGAAATAACAGATGTCCATGTTCTACTTATTTTTTACGTACAATAAATCTCATGTCTACAAGCGATCATGATTTCAGGGGAGATATGAAAACATCTTGGTTTAGCGTGAACAGAATATCAACCCAGTCAGACACTTGTGTAAATCAGTACAAGAAACATGTAAGGGTTGTTAAGGATGGGGTAGAGGGGTCAGAAAATACTTTCTTAAGGAAGCGACCCTGAACTGTGTGTTGAGGATGAACTCCCTGCCCAATGTTAGATAGCTTAGATTGTATGCACACAGGCAGGATAAGGGGCTAGCTGTCCTTACGATATGTTAGAGGAGAGTTGGGAAGGCTTCCCTGACAACAATCAACTTCACTAGCCTGCCTTTGTGTCTGATGATCCACAGAAATTTCATTGTGTGTCAGCAGTATCTAGAAGGTTCACTTCCTCCACAGTGGCTGACAGCTAGATGACAGAGCAGACTGTGGGAGGACTGGGAGAATCCCATAGAAGCAGACAGAACTAACAACTACTGAGAGAATTCCCTTCCTGGGTGGGAGAGATCAGTGATTAAGAATTATTCAAAGTCTAAAGGTCAGAGTTTTGACTTCAGAAACAGGAGATTAGCTTGTAGGGGAAGGGAGCCAGAAGTGCTGGAGATGATGATCAAAAATTGTAGATGGCAGCAGGACCAGGTCTCCAAGATGCAGTCATAGGACTGGGGCCAGTCCTTGGGAAGCTGTTAGCAAGCCAAGTGCACAGCATGAGGCAGAGCTGATAAAACAACTAGTTCTGATCCAGGAAAGCATTCATTTCAGGTATTGACAGGGGTTAAACTGATAGACCTAGTACCTTATCATCCTGCAGATAAAGGTTGTGGAAGCTACACCAGACTAGACTACAGGAGCATTCTGATAACAGTATTCTTTCTAGGTATTTAGAAAGTTCTTTAAATGAGATATTTCTGGGAGACATAAAGATAGTATTAACATCCAGTTTAGAGTTAATATCTCAGTTATTTCATTCATTGGTTGTTTATCAGAAACATTTACATGTAAATTACTGAGTTAGTGAGTGGGAATAAAATAAGGTCTTGCCTTCAGATTAGAAGGTAAAACCACGTACACACACACACACACACACACACACACACACCAATGAAACAAAGTATAAAATCTGTTATGAGAGGACTAGATAATATATGGAATTTGTTAGCAGAGAGAGAATAATTCAGATTAGGGCAGACCGGGGAAGGCTTCTTGGAGAAGAATGTTTTTTCATTGGGCTTTGAAAGAAAGGGAGGATCTGAACTTTTAAGGGTGGGCAAATAATATTTCAGAGAGGAGAAACAGCATGGAAAACAATCTATAGGGTTTAGGGAAATGGCGAGCAGTTTGTTTTGGAAGTAATATAAATGACATAAGGGCAGGTGAGGTTCTGGTCAGGAAACTGTGGTACCTGTGACAAAGAAAAATAGAATGACTCAGTTTGAATTGTGGAATGACCCAAGGGGGAACTTCAAAACAGCTCTGGGTAGATCAAGTAGGTTGGGCCACATGAAGCCTGTGTTCCTTAGGGGGGGGCAGCATTTAGGGAGGAGAGAGAGAAAGTGCAGAAAATGGAAAAGAAATTTCTCTTTTGTCACCATTCTGCCATCTGCTTTCTTTAGCTGAATCCTTACATTAGGTTCTTGGGTTCATACCAGGACTTGTCTATTTCCATTTTATGGGTTGTTTCTAATGAGAAATAAAAGAGACAGATGCTGTATGAACAAATGGAGAATACACATTTCTTAGATTTTGTTTGTATTTAACACTTTCTGTTCCCAATGTTACAAAGAAGTGAAACAATAGCACCTTTAATTTTACCCGTTTTAAAATTTCTTTTTTCTATTGTTCCTTCCAATTTTTTTGCTCTTGTATTTTGAGCAGTCAGAAGTAATGCTGGAATGTACAGAAGGGAAACACAACGTCAGGGAATGGAAAGGAAAATGGGAGAAAATATCAACAAAAGTTTCATCTTGCTCACATTTTAAACAGCATATTTAAAGAAATCCAGGCCATTTGGAAAATGAAGGGTAAAATGTCTCCATTATATCCTTAGCACCTGTGAATGACAATCACAATGCTGATGCAGGAGGAACTATAGGTTTTTAGGCCTCACCTGGGAAGTCCTCATTCACCTGTTCTACCAGGAAGTGAGGAATCCTCAGCTCTGAATCACTGAAAGAGAAACTGGTGGTGCAGGTTCCTCGGCTGCATGAGGATTTGTTTGTGTAAAGATTTTTTAGTTCTTGGCAACACTGAGGGCACCTTCTTACTCCTTGGCAAACATCAAACCATTTTTGTTTCCTTTTTATAAAAATAGTTTCATATTTACAAATTATTCTTAGATATACGCACCTGATACATACATGTTTACTTTTTGCTTTGCTTTTCAATCTTCCTAGGGTGAAACTGCAGCCATCCACCCTCTTCTCCTGGTTTCAGGTGAGGAATTTGAATTGTGCGTATTGTAGTTCTTCTGCCTTTTAGGGTTTCCGGTTAGGCAGCCTGGAGCCATACCAGGAGGACTCCTAGTCCCAGGTGTCTGGGTAAGCAGTAGTTCAGGCGCCACATTCAGAGCGAGGCACGTTTGCAGAGTCCTTGGTTTTGGTAGAACGACTTCGATTCTTTCTACCAAATAATGTTCCTAAACTGAAGAGACTGGGGTTCATTTCCACAACTGTAAGTGTTGTTTTAAAAAATTAATATCCGGGCTTCCCTGGTGGCGCAGTGGTTGGGAGTCCGCTTGCCGATGCAAGGGACACGGGTTCGTGCCCCGGTCCAGGAAGATCCCACATGCCGCGTAGCGGCTGGGCCCGTGAGCCATGGCCGCTGAGCCTGCGCGTCCAGAGCCTGTTGCTCCTCAGTGGGAGAGGCCACAACAGTGAGAGGCCTGCGTACCGCAAAAATTAAAAAAATAAAAAAAAATAAAAAATTAATATCCTTTTCACTGTTGATGTATGGTACAAATAGGAAATTGTGTCATTTCCAGAACAATTGACCAAACTAAATGTTTCTCCCTTCCCAAGCCCTCCTTGGGAAGGAAAAAGGGAAGGTAATTGATATCCTGTGGGTTTGTGGGACGTGGTTTAAAATAAATTGTAACACATAGAATAGACTAATACCTTGAGAGATGGCATAGAATGAAATGATGTATAAAAAGAAGAGTAAGACATGAAACATTCAAAGTCAAATGTAAACAACAGAACCCCACTTTGACTTGCTTCAAATATGTATATGGTTGAAATCCTCTGAAATTTGTAAATATTTCAAAAGGCAGCAGGTGTGTTGAAAAGAGTGTGGGCATTGAAGTTAGATAAAGTTGGATTCAGTGGCTCCACTTATTTTTTTTTTTTTTTTTTTTTTTTTTTGGGGTCCTGGGCCCTCTCACTGCTGTGGCCTCTCCCGCCGTGGAGCCCAGGCTCGGGACGCGCAGGCTCAGCGGCCACGGCTCATGGGCCCAGCCGCTCCGCGGCATGTGGGATCCTCACCGACCGGGGCACGAACCCGCAGCCCCTGCATCGGCAGGCAGACTGTCAACCACTACGCCAACCAGGGAAGCCCGGCTCCACTTCTTATTAGACCTGTGGACTTTGGCAAAATAGTTCACCTTGTCAAGCACCCGTTTCTACACTTATAAAGTGGGTATAAAACCTACCTCACTGGATTAGTAGAATGAAAGTAGCATAATACTAAATAGATGCTTAGACAATAGCTGCTGGAGGATGAACTTGGCTTCTTCCTAATTAAGTTTCAATTAAGCTTCAGAAACAGATTAAAGAGATAATTTGTTGTAGGATTCCACTTATATGAGGTATTAAGAGTAGTCAAATTCATAGAAACAGAAATTAGAATGGTGGTCGCCAGGGGCTGGGGAAAGGGGGAAATAGGAAATGTTTAGTGGGTAAAGAGTTTCAGTTTTGCAATTTGAAAATGTTCTAAAGATTGGTTGTACAACAATGTAAATATACTTAACACTACTGTACATTTACAAGTTGTTAAGATGGTAAATTTTACATTATGTGTTTTTACCACAATTTAAAAAAAACAGATCAAAGAGCATGTAGTGAAAATTCTGGTGCCTCCCATTTACCAAGGTGTCTCTGACTCCTTAAAAGATGTCTAACTCCATTTTCAGTGGGTCTAATCTTAGGATCGATATTGGATCACCTATGTTAGTGTCTGGTTCTTACATAATAATTAGTGGAGAGGAAAATACATTTTTGGTATATTCTTTTCTTTTATAAATTGATTGATTGATTGATCGATTTTTTTGGCTGCATTGGGTCTTCCTTGCTGAGCACATGCTTTCTCTATTTGTGGCTTGCAGGGGCTACTCTTCTTTGTGGTGCGCGGGCTTCTCATTGCGGTGGCTTCTCTTGTTGCGGAGCACGGGCTCTAGGCATGCGGGCTTCAATAGTTGTGGCACACGGGCTTCAATAGTTGTGGCACACAGGCTTCAGTAGTTGTGGCTCATGGGCTCTAGAACGCAGGCTCAGTAGTTGTGGCGCACGGGCTCAATTACCCCATGGCATGTGGGATCTTCCTGGACCAGGGCTCAAACCCATGTCCCCTGCATTGGCAGGTGGACTCTTAACCACTGTGCCACCAGGGAAGTCCAATTTTTGGTATACTCTTAAAGTTATCTCCACTTTTGTGGAGATCCTTGTATACCCTCCATGAATTAATTATGTGACTATCTCTAATTCATAATAGTGATTTTTAGGGCTTCCCTGGTGGCGCAGTGGTTGAGAGTCCACCTGCCGATGCAGGGGATACGGGTTCGTGGCCCAGTCTGGGAAGATCCCACATGCAGCGCAGCGGCTGGGCCCGTGAGCCATGGCCGCTGAGCCTGCGCGTCCGGAGCCTGTGCTCCGCAACGGGAGAGGCCACAGCAGTGAGAGGCCCACGTACCGCAAAAAAAAGAATAATAATAATAGTGATTTTTAATATGATTTCATAGTTATGGTACAGAATGTAGGAATTGTGAAGTCATAATTTGGTTATAACTTACTTGAAAACTTTAGATACAGCTTAAATGTATTGTTTATTTTGGCGTTCTCACCTTCCCTGGAGCTAATTTATAAACAGATAATTTTATGTGTCTGTCTTAGAGATAATAAAGACCATTAAGACAGGATCTGTTAAACACTATCCTATCTTAAAATACATTAGCTAATTTGGAGGACAAAAGACAGTTTGGAATTAAATTGATTTTAAACTTGAAAGCATGTCATTGTTGAATTTTTGGAAAATCTTTTCTTGAAAGACCACACAAATGCCTAGCTGTCTATTAAAACTAAGTGTCCCCTGTGATATTTGGTGATAGCAACTAGTATTTGTGACAAGTATGCAAAGTTTTGCGTGTGATATACCATTTAAATGTAAACCCTCGGGAACTGTGTCAGGAAGTCCAGGGTAGCAAAGGAGAAGGAAAGCTATAGAAGCGGTTGGTAAATATAGTATGCTATCTAAAAGGGCAGCACTGTTTTTGCTGTCGAATGCCATCTATAGTCTACTCTCTCGAGGAAGTGTCATTTATTCACTTAACAATTACTTCCAGCAATCCTACAATGTCCTCCCACTGGATTGGGCTTTGGGGTTAAAGAGTGACTGAGGCATAGCCCTTGAGGGGATCCTGGTCTACTAGAGGAGATATGTACTCATAAATAGCTAAAGGGAGAAAGTGCTAATTCATCAGTCACTCAAGTCATTCCTGGCCTCACTGTTGGTTAATTCCTGCCGCTTAGAGTGTATGATGCCCAGTATCATGAGATTAAAGAAGCTTCCATAAATTTTTGCTTGAACTGTAATCATTGGAGACCTGAAAAAAATAAATTTGAAAACTTGTATGTGAATCCCTGCTGCT
This sequence comes from Lipotes vexillifer, assembly GCF_000442215.2. Classification (NCBI taxonomy): domain Eukaryota; kingdom Metazoa; phylum Chordata; class Mammalia; order Artiodactyla; family Lipotidae; genus Lipotes; species Lipotes vexillifer. Next base: position 1,218,253 of record NW_006782803.1, on the reverse strand, counting down.
TAGAGTGTATGATGCCCAGTATCATGAGATTAAAGAAGCTTCCATAAATTTTTGCTTGAACTGTAATCATTGGAGACCTGAAAAAAATAAATTTGAAAACTTGTATGTGAGTCAGTCAAAAACAAATTGGAGTGACTTCCCAAAACTTGGAAGAAACGCATACCCAGAATGCTAGAGGAAGGAGAGGTCATAGTGTACTGAATACCAAGTGGGTACTCTAGGAAGTGGTAGAGTTTTATTTTTAACCAGACCTGGAAGGATGTACAGAGTTGAAATCATCAGAAAAATTTGAAGAAAATATCTCATTTATAGCAGCATTTCCCAAACTTTGTATGGATAATATGATTCTAGGCAATATGTGGACTGGGCAGTCAATAACATTGGGTTACACAGTGAGAAAGTTACTATATTTTTAAAATTACTTTGAATTCTTCAAGGACAAAGTCTTATTGTTGTAGATATGACCTTAAAATTCTTTTAACACTTGTTTAATCCTCCTTTATAACAACAATAGAGTAAGTAACAAGCAGGCAAAAAACGTTGTTATAACTTAATAACTTTTAGGATAACATTTATTTTTATAGCTATTGCCTATTTATTCCAGTAGATACTGCTTTTTTTCACTATGGTACTGATAGAAATGTGCTTTTAAAAGGCTTATCTGAACTAAAATGAGAGTGGATTTAAAGAAAGTATTAAATAAAAAATAGTTCAGATGGTACTTGGTAATGGAAGAATCATGAAGAGGTACCAGAATGCCTGAAGTTTGTGAAACACTGAAGTACAGGCAATGCCACGTACAAAAAAATCAGGAAGTGCAATTGAATAGGCTGGTTTTATGTATAGCTAGAAAGGAGGGATATTGAGCATTCTATGGAGGGTAACCTAGGAGGCTTTGTGTGATGATGCAGGAATAAGTTTGATTGTGGAAGATTTGAAGGGATTTGCACATCAGCTTCTAGATGGTGGAGCTCCACAAGGGTCCTGTCCCAGGGACAACATGTTGAAATCTGTGCTTAGGAAGATCACATAAGGAGTGGCATATGGGTAGGTTGGAGCACAGGGAACATGAATGCAAAGAGAGCACTTTGGAAATAGGTTTTAATGATCTGAGCATGAATAAATAACAGGTGCTGGGAATGAAAATGGAAGAGAGGGATGGGGAAGTCATTCAATAACAAAGAAAATAATAATAATAATAATAATAATAAATGATGACAGACAAGATGCTTTTGAGTTTTTAAGCTTGGTGGCCTGAGAGAGTAACAGTAACACTGAGGCAAAAGAGAGGGAGCTAGTTCTTGTGTGTGGGGGGGAATGATCCTTTGTACTTCAGGCAATTTGAAATTGAGCTGAGTTGACCTTCCAGTGGAAAGGGAAACTGTGTTGCTAGTCATGTGGAATTGGAATTCTGGAGAGCCATCAGAGTTGGCCAGAGAAATAGAGACAGCAAGCAAGCACCTGCCTCCTTAAAATGAAACTTAGTTCTGTTCTTCCTCCTGCCTCACTCATAGAGGAATCCTGCAGAAAGAGAATCTCCAACTATCTAGGGATGGAAAGGCGAAGGAAGAGTTGACTGTTTGCTTTCGATATTTTATTTTGTCCTGAGTGTTCTCTCTTGATTACTATAGCTGCCACCTTGCTCAGAGATGACACCTCTTGGTAGGGTCCTCCCTGGGAATAAACAAAAACATCTCCATCTCTAGCCAGGAGAATGGCCACTAGGGTACTTTCCAGGAATGGTAGAGGGGAGTTTTGTGTGTCTTCTGTTTCCATTGGGAAGAGCACTTAATTTGGAAAATTTCCTAAAAAATACAATACATAGATTTCTATTTAAAGATACATATCGCAAAGACGTGCACACTCACCTTCCAGCTTAACAAATAAAATTTTAAAAAATGAAGTGCTCTGGGCTTCCCTGGTGGCACAGTGGTTGAGAGTCCGCCTGCCGATGCAGCGGATACAGGTTCGTGCCCCAGCCCGGGAAGATCCCACATGCCACGAAGTGGCTGTGCCCGTGAGCCATGGCCGCTGAGCCTGCGCGTCCGGAGCCTGTGCTCTGCAACAGGAGAGGCCACAACAGTGAGAGGCCCGCATACCGCAAAAAAAAACAAAAAATGAAGTGCTCTACCTGATTCTGTTTCTCCCTTTCCCACCTCAGCAGTCACTACCTTCCTGTCTTTGTAGATTTTCTCTCCACTGTGTGCTTTTATTCTTTTTTCTGCTTTTATTTTTATATTTTATTCTTTCCACTGCTATGTGAACATATCCATAAATACTATGTAACATTGTTTTAATGTTTAAAAATGTTATATAAACATTAGTTACATTGTTCATGTGCAACTTGCTCTCTTCTTTCAACCTTGTACTTCTGAGGTTAATCCATGTTGATTATTGTAGCACCACTTATTAGTTTTCATAGCTATATGGTATAATGCTACTTACATTATTTATAAGCAGCATTATAAATAGTATTCTTATACATGCCACTTGTGTACAAATGTAAGAATTATTCTAGTGAATATTTCATAGATTTGCTGAGCTGTAGGCATATGTATCTTCAAATTTATGAGATACTGAAAAATTGTCTTCTAAAATATTTATGCCAGGGCTTTCCTGGTGGCGCAGTGGTTGAGAGTCCGCCTGCCGATGCAGGGGACATGGTTTCGTGCCCCGGTCTGGGAAGATCCCACATGCCGCGGAGCGGCTGGGCCTGTGAGCCATGGCCACTGAGCCTGCACGTCCGGAGCCTGTGCTCCGCAACGGGAGAGGCCACAACAGTGAGAGGCCCGCGTACCACAAAAAAAAAAAAGAAAAAAATTATGCCATATTTTATTCATAGACAAAATGGATAGGAGTTCCTGTTTCTCCCATAATCTCAAGACACTTATTTATCTTAAATATTCTAATGAAATAATCTTTCCAAATGTAACTGAAAACCAGACACTTGTGGCATCTTGCAGACTCAGATATGTTTGTAGCACTGTAATCTGTAAAATATAGTGCAAAATTTGATCTCAAATGAACTTCCTTGTTTCTCAGCCTATGGTGTGAGAGATTGACTAACTTTTCCATTTAACAGACATTACTTTTGTATTAATGATAATAGTGATAATGGTATTGATAACACCTGTTAACACCAATTGACTGCTTACCATGTACCAAGTACTGTCCTAAGCCCTTTAATTAAAATATCTTATTTAATTAATTTTGAGGTAAGATAATGAGATTATGCCAGTTTTAGAGATGAAGAAACTGATTCACAGAAATAGCATGTCAGCAGTAAGTAGAGATGGTGGAATTCATATCTAATCAGTCTATTGCAGCTAAGACAAGTGATAAAGGTTAGGTGGGAACAGACTGGGAAAAGAGACATCAAAGTACCATAGTCCTTAACTTCCAAAAGTTTAAAATCTAGTTAATATTTAATAACATCAAAAGAGCATAAGTTTGTATTTGTATTGGGGAGAATTTAATTTTGCCTAGGAAAATTGGAAATGATTCTCATAGGTGATCGAACTTTACTGAGCCTTGGAGATGAGAGAAAGGAAGTTAAAGCAGCAAAAATAAAGGGAGTAGCTGTTTAGAAAATATAAGGAAGTGGAAAGTACAAGACAGATTTGGTAAAGTTACTTTATCCAGTCATTAACTCAACAAATAATTTCTGAATATCTGTTACATGTAAGGGACTGTGAGCTAAATTGTGGGACACAGCAGTCAACAAGAAAGACACCATCTCTCCCCATAGATGGGTGTGCTTGATGATGTAGTATTTGGGGAACTGGGGGGGAAAATATGAAGGGAATAAGATTGGAAAGATAGGTTACCTCTAATTATGAAGTATTTTCAAATATCAGCCTAAGGATTGTGTACTTTATTCTGAAGGCAGTGAGGAATCAGTGTGAATCACTGTGAGATGAGTGGCATTATTCTTTTATTTATTCAGTAAACATTCTACCTGTGCTTTGCTTAGTGCTAGGGATAGAGGGATAGAGGGAGTGACAAGTATGTATATAAAATTGTTAATACTATGTGAGAAATAAGGCAGGGGGTTACACAAGATAGAGAAGCCTAACCCAGGCTGGAGAGAGTGGTGAGAAGAGGGGGACCACAGTGGGAGATTCTTTAAGATGGTTTTGGGGATAAAGGAAACTGCTTGAAGAAATTTTACAACGGAGTTTAGTCTTTTATAAAATAACATTTTATACTGTGGTATATGTTGTCCTATGGATTTTTTTCCCTTCTTAATTTCTTTTTTCTTTTGTATGGAGCTAAATACTTACCTTTGTTTAATTCTATATCATAGCTTTCAATTTCTCCTCCTGACTGAAGTTACAGGAAATATTTTATGACAAAACTTAACATTACTAGAAACTAGCCAGTTTGACCTCATGAAAATTTATCAGAATAAAACTTTAGGTGGGTTTCCCTTCCCACTTTTTGCCACTCAAAAGAAAATAAATTTTGTTAATTTACATATCACTTCATATATCAAACTTTTTTTCTGAAACTTTCTGCTTGATGCCAATAGCATAAATATAATTCTAGACCCTCAGACTAGGGTGCTAAGAGGAGGCTTTTTATCCTTTGCTACTTGGAAAATAGCAGGTCTCAAGCAGAGTGAACAGTCTTTGCTTACTAGACCATTCTCTTTTTTGGATGATTTTAATAAACTGAATATTCAGTAAAATATTACTCCTTTTTGAATATCAAGAATTAAACATCATTTTCCAGTTGTAAAGGTTAATTCCTCAGTATTTACGGGTAGATTACAAACTTAAAGTATGAATGTATTTTTATGTTATGCCTGTAATCCAGCCTATTTTTCTGTATTCTCATGGGAAAAAAAAAGAAAGCATGTTTGTTAGAGCTCACCTATTTATAGACTCATTTATACTGTGTGTGGTGTTTCATTCAAGTTTCCAAATGTTATAAATGACCTGGTCAATTATTTGGGAAGGGTATTTCACTTGAATATAGACACACAACTGTGTCAGGATGTCAGAGCTGAAAAAAAAGATGTTGGAGACTGTGCCAAATAGAAAGACTTGAAAATAATGTTTAAAAAATTAAACAATGAATAGAGGCCTTAATATGTATCCAAATATATTTACAAAGATATTAAAGAAAAAATGTACAGTGAGTTTTACCACAATAAAAAATTCAAATAGTATAAAATCATATAGAATGTAAAGTAAGCTGAAACTCCAGGTTTCAGGTTTTTGGTCTGCAAATCCTCTCCTCAGAAGTACAGCATGACAGCTTTCAGTTTCTCCTGACTCTTTCCAGTCAGAAATATTCTAAACATGGAATGTCTAGTGCCCTTCCTTTTTTTTTTTTTTTTTTTCAGTTGCAGAAACCAAACAGATGAATCGAACTACATGGTAAGCAAAGTAATCCTCAGAAGGTCAATTACGCTTAGGTGAATTACTTCCCAAGATGATGTTATTTTTACTGAATTTTTTTTTTCTGGTATCATATATTCTCTAAGAAGTCTTCTGTTGGCTGAAGTTGTATACATCATCTTTGCCATATGCATATTTTTACATCCCCCAAATGAAATATTGCAAAGGCTTTTTAAAAACACTAATAGTTCAGAAGGATATAAAAATGTCTTACCTCCTTGGGGAAAAAAGGTCCAAGGATAGAATAGCACATCATGGAGCCTAAGTTAATGGAAGCTGCTGCTACCAAAAAAAAAAAAAAAAAAAAAACTTGACTGACTGATAGAAATAATCAAACTTTGTATATCAGCTATACTTCATTAAAAAAAAATTAAAATTTTTAAAAACCTAAAAATCAGAGACAAAAATATATATATATATATATACTTTTTTTTTTTGCGTTACGCGGGCCTCTCCCATTGCGGAGCACAGGCTCCGGACGCGCAGGCTCAGCGGCCATGGCTCACGGGCCCAGCCGCTCCGCGGCATGTGGGATCTTCCCGGACCGGGGCACGAACCCGCATCCCCTGCATCGGCAGGCGGACTCTCAACCACTGCGCCACCAGGGAAGCCCCCTTTTTTTATTTAATATATTTCAGTGATTGACCCGTATCTTTGTATATGAAGAGACCACATTATTTTTTTACAACAATGGTTATGGGTAAGCCAAAGATTTTTATTGGTCTATTATTGATGATTTTTATATAATTTCTAGTCTTTGGCTACTATTACCACAGCTGCAGTGATTAAGGATGTTAAATTAGAAAAGTTGACCAAGACTCTAAGATAACTGGTTTCAGATATCAAAAAGAGATATCTGACTAAAATCCCCAAAGGGGAATATTTTCACAATTCTTGATTCCTCACCCACCTCCAGGTTATAAAGAAAAATAAAGGGAGAAAAAACACTGAGAGGATTTTGTGAGAATGATTTTTGAAGAGCTAACCCAGTGTAGAGAGGTAGACATGAGGGATGGTCCTTTTTTTTTACCTCAAACTTAGAGGAAGTGGCTTTGTTGTGTACTCTTGGAAAGCTTGATGTGTTTTCCTGCTAGAAAACCAGAGCTGAGGGAGGCATAGCTAACAGAAGAATTGGATGCACTGCTCACTTCACAGGCGGTGCAGTCATAAGCTTCTGAGGATTCCCTGAAGCTCACCCGTGTACATGTGCACACCCCGACATACACAGTATCAGTAATAGCATTGCAGAGGCAAAGCCAGCTTTCAATCATACCAGTAGAGTAAAAATGTTCTGTCTTATTTCTCCCTTTTCTTCCCTCTTCTCCAGTTTTGAAGGCTTCAGTAACAGGAGCTTGCAAACTGGGTGATAGAGGAGGTGAGGCAGAAAAAGAGAAGATGTGCACAGCACCCCATTCCCAGAAGGCTGTAAACATGTAGGGCACGAGGGTAGGGAGATCGGTCTTACACTGGAATGTTGGTGTGCTGATGGAAATATTGGATGGGGCATTCTAACTCACGAATCAGAACTGCATTTTGCAACTTTAAATAACCACAGAATTTTCTTTAAATCTAAGAGTGACCAGAAGGTACATGGGGCCAACTGGGGAATTTTCATCAGTGGTATTGGGAAAAACTCCCCCCAATGAATACATTTTTAAAAGGAAAGTGGTGGACAAAAATACAGTTGCATTCTGATTCATCTCACAAATTGTTTAAAATGGTTACGTATATGTCTTTGCCTATATGTAAGGGAAACTCTCATTCTTAAACAAGGACAATATATCTATGAATTTCCAGAGCAGAGTAGAGTTAATTAACTTGCAGTAAGAATAACTGAAACTAAAACTCTACTGGAGAGAGAATATGGAGAACATTTCCAGTATGGTAATCCAGTATGGTAATCTGGTGTCTTTCAAAATTTAAATTAATTAAAATTGCTAAAATGAAAAGATTTAGTCTCTCAGTTGCACTAGACTTATTTCAAGTGTTCAGTAGCTACATGTAACTATTGACTACCTGATTTGACAAAGCAGATATAGAACATCCCCCAAATCACAGAATATTTGGTCCCTGTCACAGACATTAAATCATTTGATTCTCACAAAACATGGGGAAAATGTATAGCTACTATTCACACTTAATAGATATGAAAATCCAAGATCAGAGAGGTTTAGAATCTTGATCAAGTTATTTGATTCCAGGTCCCATGTTCTTTCCTCTAAACCACATTGGTTGACCCTCAAGACAAGAAAATATAAAATCAGCTTCACTCTACTTTCAAAATACAATGGGGAATATTCTAAAATCTAGAAATCCCTAAGGGAAGGAAGCTTTGCTTATCTCTATATCATTACTGGATTTGTGGGAAACACAGTCTTGTTTCTTGCTTCTATTTTACAATCCATGAATTTATTCACAGATGTAGATTCAACTAAAAGACTGTTTTAATGAATGAGAAAGGTTTTAGTAGCAATAGCAAAGTACTAAATAACTGCACTTATCTATATTTTCCCTTCGCTTTTGTATGGTTCTCTAAGAAACTATTCAGTGACTTGGTTATGCATAGATTGTTTTCAGACCAGATTTACTTTCTATTGTTCTTACAAATAAGGTATATGAAATTCATAATAAAACTGTTGCTTCACACTAAACATCTAATGGTGTGTGGGTATAACTGTTTTATTGGAGAAAGAAAATACAGGAGCAAATTGAAAAAAAAAGATAATTAGCAGTAAGTGAGATATGAACCCCCCCCCAACTGTTGCTTCACACTAAACATCTAATGGTGTGTGGGTATAACTGTTTTATTGGAGAAAGAAAATACAGGAGCAAATTGAAAAAAAAAGATAATTAGCAGTAAGTGAGATATGAACCCCCCCCCCCCCTCCATTATAGGAGGCCAGAGAGGTCCAACTGGAACATGGACTAAGGGGTTTCCTCCAAGTCTTGCATCCTCAGAGGCTGAAGCCCAAAAATGGAATATAAGGAGGTCCTGAGTGCAAAAACTCAAGGGATGACTTGGAATCCTTAGGCAGCTCAGGAATGGAAGACAAGGAATGAGTTGGGCTCTGTCCACTTCCCTCCATTCTCATGACCAGACTGCTTTCCTAGTTCAGGCCACTGCCACCTCTCCTTGTCTCTAATTCTGCTCCACCTTTTGCTTTCTATCTTTCTAAAATGTAAATCATAAATTGGATCACATCATTCCCTTATTTTAAATTCCTCTGTGTCTTCTTTGTTTTAGGCTAAAGTTCAAGTTCCTCAGGATGTCTCACAAGGCCATTCAGGAACAGGCAGGTCTCTGCATCCTTTCCTCTTGCCATTTCCCCAGTCTTCCTACCTCTGTCCCTACCCCACTGCTACAGCCCAGCCTTCCTGAACTACTTGTTGCTTCCTGAATGAGCCATGCTCACTCTTGTTTCCACGTCCTGTGTATCATATTCCTTTTAGCTGAAGCACTCTTTACCCTTCTTCTCCCTACAAACTCCATTGTGGAGCTGGCTTGTGAACCCAGATAGCTCAGCCTCCAGAACCCATTTCATAAACACTGCATGAAACCATGAGGCACACAGGATGAAGGACTTCTCCTGTCCTCTTGTATTTCATGATCCCAGCTGTTACTTTCATCCCTCTCTGCCCTCTCTGTTGTTATAACTGCAGACTGCGTCCACCTTCCTCTGGGTCTCACCAGCACCCAATAAGGTTGTCTTTATATTTGATTCATCAATTCAGATGATATAGTGTCACTTCTTTCCCTTTACAAGGTGTATTTTTTAATAAAGAAACATAAAAGTGGAAATCCATCCGGCCAAATAATACCCAGTCATCTTTGAAGACTTTAAAAAAGAGAGATGAACAACTACCTGAGTAGACTTAGGTTGACACTTTCCTAGATGCAGAGTAATGTGAAAAATACTCAACAATCGACATGGCATGGACACTGACCTATCAGAATGGATGCTGGTCAGCCTATAGTACTATAGGCTGGTCAGCCTATAGTACTCTCTGAATATCCACTCTGCCTGGAAGCAGTGGATAGGCATGAAAATATTGCCTGTCTTTTATAAACTTCCATTATTGGGTAACACCCATGTTTCTAGTCTAGGATGGCAAGGGATGTCTTAGGAGCCTAACTATGAGGATATTTCCCTTGGTTCAAGCAAAAAGGAAATTAGGTACTGATGGTTGAGAGCATTGCTTCAGCTCCCCTCTTATGTAATTACTGATACATTGCTTGATCTCGCATGTCTTGAGTTGAGTTTGGCTGTTTTCTGAAGTTGAAATTGCCTATAATTAACCTATGCACTCTTGCCTGTTGCAATTCGACAGCAATTTACTTTCTCTTCCAGGATTCGTTGTTATGATCAGTAAGTTGGTTGAGAATGTTGATACCGGAGTTCTCTCAGTAACCTGTTTTTTTCTTGGATGTCATGATTTTCTTCAGTTTTTATTATTATTATTTTGAAATATAAATTAGTGTTTGTTACTGGAAGAGACATTTTTATGTTTATCTGTAGCTCTCTGTTTCTAGTAATCTAAATGAGTAATCTAGTAATAATCTAAATGAGTGTGTGTGTATGCATATAAAATTATATAGCCACTTATTTTCCTTTATTCTCTATCATGCTAATAATTGTAGGATATAGTTAACTCACAGCTGCTTTAAAACTATTCACAAAGCCTTTTTTCCTCTATGAAAATATGTTTAATTCACAATTTTCTTACTGATTAATTTTATAGAACATTTAGGTTTATTTATTTTTCTATTTATTTTAATCATTTTAAATTTAAAAATAAATTAAAATTATTTTTAAATAAAAATAGTCTATTTTTTATTAAAAGAAGGTGGTGAGAATTGAAAGTGGATTCCTTAGTATTATTTTTGAATGACACTTTATGTACTCTTGACTCACCTCTGTGAGTTCCTCTTCATTTATTTTTGGTATTTAATTCTCATGTTAATAAGTTCTTTGTTGTTGCTGTGTGCTTCTCGTTTAATTTGAGCAATTGTACTTATTCCTTCATGCTAATTCTTATTTCAGAGCATGGTTCTGAAGTAATTGTTTACTCATGTTTATGCGATGATCTTCCTGTTGTGGGAGGGTGTGATGGGGGAGGATGGTGCTAGAGCACAAGTGAAGAGGATGCCAGGGTGTCCGTTGTGCTGAACAAGGGAGGCCAAGCGCTTCACCAGTAACTTCACTGGTATGTCCTGGGTTGAGCTGCTGCCTCCAGCCCTCTGCCCCATGCTCCCAGGTCCTTTCTCGGTGTAATTCCCTTTTGCCCAGATAGCTTTGGCTGGGATGGTGCCTTTTCTTTTTTTTTTTCAATGTGCCTGAACAGGAGAAAGTCAAATCTGCCAACTCTTTATCTGTGGACCACATTCCCACCTTTGTAGCTAATGTTTTTCCTGTCTACTCCCAGCTTCCTTGCACAAGCATTGTATAAGCCACATAATCTGTCTGTGTCTCAATTTCTTATCTGCAAAAGGAGCTAATAACGCTGGCTACTTTTCTGCTAAGATAGTCCTGAGGATTAATGAACTGACTTTCAAATGCACAAGTGTCTAAGATGATAGGCCCTCCATAAATTCAAATTACTATTCTTACCATCCTCCCTTTTTACTGCCACCAGAATATTAGATCACACAGGATCTAGTATTTATAAAGGGCTTTGCAGTTTTTACAATATCTTATAATCTTTAATAATTTAGAAAAGCCTCTCCCTGCACAGTCTCAGCATCATTCGTCTATGGACAAAGGATTTCTGTAGATCTTTTTCATGAACTCTTCATTGTTTTGCCGATTCAGATTATTATATTTGATTCCTATTTTGTCTCTCACTTGAAGGATTTGTTCTATGTCAAGGCTGCTTGGGGTGTATGGGATTTATTCCTCTGATTGAATAATTTGGATAATACAAATGTAATTTGACTTATAAATTGGCAACCCTTATAAAAATATTGCTTCATTAGAAAGGAACTGGAGAGACTAAAAAGGAGGCTGAGACCTGAATGGAGAACTCCAGAATGGAGGCTTGGACCAGGGACAGACTTCAGGAGCTTATCAAGTCATGATTGAATAATCAAAGGGTGGAGCCTGGACAAATGTTCACTTGTCTGGTTAAGCCTTAAATGTTTACCTTGGCCAGTTGATTCCCTTTCATCCCCTCTGGCCCAATAGGAGACCAACATCCATTAAACTGATTCCTTGGCTACCCAGCTTTGTTCATTGTTTATACCCTGAACTAGGAGGGTACACTTGGCTCTTTATCCCTCTTGATCTCCCATGCTGCCTTTGGATCCAGTGCTTAATTCTGGTTCAGAAAAGTCCCTGGGACTTTACCCAGGCACTAGTTTAATTAGTGGCAGGTTTTTCCCATCACTCATAAAAGGAGATCAGGCATTGCTTTGATCTATATCTTTTTGGCAATGGCTTGCTTCTCTTTCCACCACTTTCCTCCATGCCCCAGGTGTCCTGTGCTCTCCAGGACATCCAGATGCATGTAGTCTTCTTGAGGTTTCTTTGCTAATAACCAAACTTCAGAACTTCCTATTATTTCCTTCTCTACCTGGATGAGTCAGTGCAGTAACTGGAAGGCAGTCTGCCCTCATGACTTTGGTGTTTCAGGGTTTCACCACTAGAGAGTGGTATTTTCTTCCTATGATCCTTGAAATTGTTTATGTTGAAATGGTTTTTATTAAATAAATATTTCTATAAATGAACTTACCCATATATTCTAGTGGACAAAGTAAGCCTGTATACTGTAAGGAATAAAAATGAAAACAAACAATAAATGATAGCTTTGGAAGCATTTCTCCTAAAAGCCATAATGTTAAGTCTACTATTAGATGATCAAAATTTGATTCAAACTTTTCTGTTCCATCTGAAGTTGAGTGTGAAGAATAATGACTTTGAACTTTGTAGCTCAAATATGGCTTTTTAGAACTTTACATGCTTTATTTAAAGCTTGTCCAAAATCTTTGTGCATCATGCAATTACATTCTATTTTCTTAGTTTTTGTCTGGAGGCATTTGTAAAATAAACCATGCTCCCAAGTTTATTCAGTCCTCAGTTTATTGATAGTGGTTACACAAGGACATGTACAGATTTTACTAACAGACAAAAGAATTTGATATGTATTATGTGAAAAATCAGAATCGGGTCAACATTTTAAAATGTCCAAGAAAGAAAAATAAGTTGTCACTAAGATTCCACAGAATCTTTGTCTTAGCTATGCTTATTTAATACAGAAAAAATGCAGAGCCATATGATTTTTACTCAGAGGGTCAAAGAATTTAGATCTGTTAGTTTTGCATAGGGAATAGGCATCGCACAGAACCAGCTGAAAGCAAACCTGAAAAGAAGAGAGGCCTATCCCCCCCTGGGTGGGCCTAGAAGGAGGAAAAAAGAAAGAAAATAATGTTTGCTGCCTTGTTGAGTTTAAGAAAATCTTAGACTCTCTTTAATTTTTAACAAAATTCAAAACTACTCAATCCTTTTCAAATAACACAATTTTAATGTTAAGCCCATATTGGGATTGACCTTTCTGTTGTAACAAAAATAAACATCTGGCAATCAGGGAACCTAACCTGAGAACTGATGTTGACCTGATCACCACCTTGGTAAGTGTTTTCAGATAAATCACAATTTCAAAGCCTCAGTTTCCATATTTATAAAAGGAGACAATTGAATTTGATTGAGAGTTTTCAAATATGTACCATGGGAAACTGTAAGTTCTGTGGAGTGACTCCAGAGCCCCCTACTGCAGTGAAAGTGGTGGCTAGCAAGTGAGGCTGGTGGGCTATTCTACCCTTACATTTCAACCAGATGAACTCTGCTTTTATTATTTACTTTCCAAGTATATTTCTTTAAGTTTTGCATACTATTTCATTTGAATAAATTGGTCCTCCATGCATGAGAGAATTATGTTTGAAACCATTCAATTAAATTATTGCTAAGGTCCTTCATTTCTAAAGATGTGTTTTCTATGACAATTAATATATATTATATACAGCACACATATACATATACCAACACACATTGTTATATATTTATATACTACCTTTCCCCAACCTAATCATAAAAAATACATATATAATAAAATTGAAAACCCCTAACAATAAAAGCTAAGCCTCATATAGTAATGAAAAGGTATAGCGGGTTGGGTGAAGAGATTAATTATATTAAACAAACAAACAAACAAAAACCAGGGATATGGGAAGCTATTTTAAATGCACTAAAACCCAGTCTAATTTTCCCTAGTAGCCAAGGTAAAACCCAAAGCATGAGGGGATACTAGTCTTTAAGAGAAAAGATTAAAATTTGGAGGAAGAAACGTTTTCTACACCCGAAATCTGAGAATAGTTTGTCACACATGGCCTTATATGAAACATACTGGGCAAGCTCCCTGATTACACTTTTACAAAAATATAGAGAAATTTCATATATGGTCACACACCTCATCTTTACCAGGAGTAAAAACCAAGGAAGTAGTGCTAAGCCATCATTCTGTAAAGACCATTTTGATAACAGGCTGGAATAATATGCTTTACTTTTAAAGCTGCCTTCTGATTGGAATTGATCTAGGGATAAGCCTAGAAGAATTGTGTGCTGTGAATAGTTCATATACCCTGTTCTAGGATTGGCATGGCTTTTGATGGAAACTACATGGTAGGCCATTTTAAATTCACATTGTGAGACCATATCCAAAAGGCAGACTTTCCTTATTGTTTGTGAATACAGCAAAATGATGTTTTGTGTGGAAATAAAGTTCCTGACATGATCTTGCTTTCATAGTTGTCTGCTGGACCTCAGCCACAGGACCACACAAGTTGAGCTGGCTTTCAGCCACCACCTGAGTGACTCAGGTGTGAGCTTCTAAGGGTACAGTAAAAGGAGTGAGGACTACTTAAGAGGCTCTTTATACCTCTGCCACAGGGCCAGATTAAAATGTTTCTCCTTGTGTTTATCTCTAATGAAAACTGAAAAGAAAGAACTTGGAAGGGGGCCATAACTTGGCTGTGCTGTTTTCTAAGTTTGGAGAAGAGAAGAGAAGCTGGGTTCCTTGCCTCTGTCACCACTGAGCTGTGTGTCAGAAACTGGTTTCCTTTTAATTTCTTTCCATCACCTAAAATTGTATCGTCTAAAATTCTATGATCTAAAATTATGTTGTAAAAAAGAGGTAAAACCCCTCAGAGCAGCATGGCTTCACAAGTTCCCTGGTTTTAAAATGGATCCCATTTCATTTGTGAACAGAGTCAGATGATGGTGACAGGAGATGAGATCTTGATGATCACATCATGAGGATCCCCTCATTTAGCAGACAGAGACATGAGGCTCTCAGCAAGCAAGGAGTCACTGCAGGTCATAGCACCAACTGGGCACAAACCCAGAACTGGCCTCCAGATCTTGCTCTTTTGTTCTACCACTCCACAGTATCCAAAGAATTATTACAATAGCCAATGTTTTCTTTAAATATATCTACTTGAAAGGGTGTGTGTGTGTATGTGTTTCTATATGTATTTTGTGTGCAGGCGCATCTCTATTTGTGTAAAGATGGCAGATACAGGGATGGAGAACAGTGTTGGCTTTTTTTTTTTTTTTTTTTTGCGATGGCCTCTCCCGTTGCGGAGCACAGGCTCCGGACGCGCAGGCTCAGCGGCCATGGCTCACGGGCCCAGCCACTCCGCGGCATGTGGGATCTTCCTGGATCGGGGCACGAACCTGTGTCCCCTGCATCGGCAGGCGGACTGTCAACCACTGCGCCACCAGGGAAGCCCGTAGTGTTGGCTTTTTGATTTCTGGCTCCTGATGGTTTTACTTTGCCGTTCATGAGGCGAAAAGGGAGTAGAAAGAAGTCAAACTTCCCCAAGAGTCTGAGTTTACCTTCTTAATGACATGTTTATTTTTCCACATCACATTTTGCAAAGAAGTGAAAAGTGGCCCTCCACAACCTGGCCTGCTTTCCCTAGCTTTGGGCATTACAGTAATTCCCTTAGTTTAGCTGCATATTTTACAAGATATCTCATAAAACCTCAGAAGCTGATTTCTGAGAGAGCTTGCATCAAAAAAAGAAATTGAAGATATGGACTTCCCTGGTAGTCCGGTGGCTAAGACTCTGCACTTCTAATGCAGGGGGCCCGGGTTTGATACGTGGTCAGGGAACTAGTTCCTGCATGCCACAGCTAAAAAAGATCCCCCGTGCAGCAACTAAAAAAGATCCCACGTGCTGCAGCTAAGACCTGGCACAGCCAAATAAATAAATATTTTTTTAAAAAAGAAATTGAAGACAAAGTTGCATCTTATGACCATTACCTCAACATAATTGTTTTTTCATTTCTCCAAATTTCTTTCCAGTTTTTATCTGTAATACATACATTTTTAATACTTGCAACCATAATTCATATGAACTTTCAAGATCAGCTTTTTCACTTATACTATAAACAATTTCTCGTGTTGTTAGAGACTCTGCAACTATTTTGTTAAAAGAGGACATCGTGCTCTAAGTTGATAGCTTATAATGTATTCAATTATTCATCTGTTAAAGAACATTTCAGTTATTTTCAGTTTATTTTTCTATTTTATATAATGCTGTGAAAGAGAGTTTTATAAACATAGCTGTCCATCTTCCTTCTGAATTATTTTCTTGCGGAAAATACAAATTACTTAGAAGGACTATTAGAAGGATTATTGATGTGTCTTCCCCAAAGACAGACTCTATTTTATGGGGCCTGAAATTTATATAACTTGGGGAAAGGGGATCTTTGAGAAAAAGAATACAGAATTACAAAAATAAGTTGTTAGGGTCCCTCCCAGTTCCGTGAAGGGACTCATCACAGTGAGGGGCCATAAGCTCAACTTGTAACAGCTTAACATTATCAAAGTGGTTCCCTCAAATACTGTAATAATTTCAGTTTCATCAGTAATATGTGAAATACTTCATCCCTGAAATTTCATGAGTACTGTGTTTTGTAATTTAATTACTTTAGTACTTTAATAACCTGGCTACATTTAACATGGATAATTTGCTTTAGTGTACATCGTTTTGCTTATTAGAAAGACCATGTTTCATCATCTCTTGCTGTATAACAAACTACCCCAAAACTTAGTGGCTCAAAACATGCATTTTGTTATATTTTACAATTTGGTAGCTGAGACATTTAGGTAGGATTGGCTAGGCAGTCTTCTACCCTTCATAGCATAGGTTGTGGCTCTAGGCTTGCAGGTGGGCTGGTCTGGAGGGTTCATGATGGCTTCATATTCTCGTCTGATACTTTGCACATATGAGTAGAAGTTGGGGCTCAGCTGGGACTGTTGGCCAGAGCACCTATATGTAATCTCTCCAGCATGATGGCCTCAGGGCAGTCAGACTTCTGACATGGCAGCTGGTTTCACCCAGAGCAAGTTTTCACAGAGAATTGGACAGAGCCTACACGACTTTTTATGATCTTGGAAATCTCGCAACATTGCTTTTCCCACACTCTATTAGTCAAGCAAATCACTAAGGCCTGTCTGGATTCAAGTGGAATCTCAGTGAGAGGATAGCAAATAATTGAATTGGAGATCATCTTTAATCTACCACAGGATAATAAATTTTTATTGATTGTGTTCTTGTATAAATTACCTGCTTAATAACATCATATATTGGAATGTCAACAGAATTATGAAGGTTTAAGTAGAACATTAGCATGGCTTTATGACAGTCAGGAAAGAGATATTTTGTAATTTGCTAAATCTATTAAATGTGCCTTTAATAAAACCGAAAACTCAGAATTATTTCAATAGCTGGCTTAAATAAGGTCACTAGTTTACAGTTATATATTACATGTTTTATATATATTATATCCTTGTCTTCCATTTCTTTCTTTCTTATTTATTTTATTCCTTTAGTAAGATGATAAAAATAAATGCCAGATTGTCATTAGCAAATTTAAATATAGTCATGTTAAATAAATACTACAGAAAAATTGGCATAGAATATAGGACATGTGAGCCATTTGCCTGTTTGCCCTTAGCCTCCATTTCTGTCCTTCTCTGCTCTTCTATGTATTGTAGGTTTCTGATACCCCACAAATTGCCTTTCCAGGTTTTTATTGCCAGCAAGATTCCAGTTAGGTCTTGCCAATGAGAGATCCCGGCAAGAAACTGAGAAATGAAGGAGGGGGAAAGTGACTCACTTCCTGTTTTCAGCTTTTAGGCCTCCATCTGTAGCAACAAAAAGCTATGAACTCCAAGCATCCTCTGGCTGTTTCAGTACCATAGTACAGAATTCTTCCTTGATTGCAACACTCACCTTTTGGCTCACTCCTTGGCTATACCAGCACCAGGACGTGCAACAGAGACCCTTGGTAACCTTGGCTCCAGCTGAGTGGTACTTCCTCAGCAGTTCCAGCACCACTTACACAGGGCCCAGTTATATTTCCAGCCACCCACCTCTCTCCAGCACCTTATTCATGGTCCAAGTAGTGACACAGGGGTCCCTGCTTGGTGTTTCCAAGATCTCTTGAGGCACCACACAAGTGCATTAGCAAGTGGGCACCTGGCTTCCACCACCTCATCCTCCCTTTTGTTTCCTTGGCCCTGGGGATAGTAGCTCCTTCCTGCAGGTGTCAATATTTAGATTAGTTCACATTCCGCATTTTTGCTCTTTCAGACTTCTACTCCCCTCTGCTTGAAAGACCTCATATAGTTTCTATTTTCCTTACTGGACCCTGAGTGATACAGGAGGAGCCGTGTTACTACTAGTCATTTGCAGATATGGATAAAATGTCTACTAAGGGAGAATGTTCAGATCAGTGCAGCTGGTGCGACAGAAAGGTGAGCAGGCCATTCATAAAATATTGGTGCTTTGTTTTCCACGTTTTTAATACCCTCCCTTGTTTATGGGCTTTGTGTCACAGTACCAGTTGTATTTTGTAAGGAAATACTGTCTTTTCACAAAACAGAAAGCAAACATTATTGGGAGTAATACTCACTTTTGTCAGTGTCAAATTGAATTTTGCAACAGTAGAAGTCACAGGAATAGGTCCACTGATTGTTCTATCATTAACAGTTCACAGGCAGCCTCTCAAAAATGAAAGAAGGTTATTATTAGAAAAAAAGCTTGCATTGAAAGTATTTCCATTTTTCTTAGTTTGACAAAAACTACAGATTTTGGTTTTGTTGCTGTTTTGAAGCTGTGAACTGCTCCAGATTTTTCATGTTTAGAATTATCTGTGCAGGCTGTGGGAATGGAAAAAGGCACTGCCAATTCCTTTTTGAAAAGCAGAATCAACAATGAGGAATGTTTATTTGTTATGCCTTGATTCTTATGTTCATTTGTCAGTTCTGAAAAATTTGTATAAAGAAAAAAATTTTTGTATAATGTCAAGATCCAGTAACAATTTATTAGTTAATCTATGGCCTTAAATATTATACAAATATTAAATAATAATTAAAGTAGTAGACTCAAATTGTTTTGAGTAAAGAAAGCTAAGCGGAAAACTGTTCACAGTTAAACATTTAATTTGGCATGAATGTAATTATCTTTGATGTTCAGAAGACAAAAATGATATGGTATACATATATTTGAACAAATCAGGACTATAAAATAGTCCTGATTTATTTTTTACCACCTTAAGCCTGGTACTGTGGTTATCAAATGTCAAATTGGATAATTATCTTTCTATCTTTAGAGTACCACATATTTATAGTTATTCCATATCACAGATGTTCTTCTTTTAGGATTAAGTTACTTTGGAATACAAAAGACGCCTCAGTCAAGCTAACAGTTTATTTATTAAAGCCAGTTGGGGCTTACTTAGAATATCATTTCATGTAACTATTTTTGTGAGCTTGGAGAACGAATGCTTGAAATTGATAAACATGCTAGGTCAAGAATAGCTATTCAGATCTTCACAGAATGAGGTCTTAGGATGTGTGTAAAGACTAAAAAGAATCCAGATGTTTACTAGCTGTCAAATGTACAAATCTGAAGATAATTTAGGAGACTGAAAATATTTGTGCTTGTCTGGTCTACTCATTTACAGTGAGGCACTTTAATCCTCACGTGTAGCATAGATAGTAACAGATTAGAAGGTAAAATTTAGAAACTGGAGTCTCATATACTTTCCTGGATCTTGCTCTCTCTCTCTCTGTCTCTCTCTCTCTTTCTCTTTCTCTCTTTCTCTATTTCTATCTCTGTTTCTGTTTGTGTGTGTGTCTGACTATTTGTCTCTGTCTCTTTCCCCCATCTCATGTTAGTAGGCAGCCTCTCTCACCTTGGCCTAGAACTAGTAGATAGTGGAATTTATGCCATTTCTTGGTTAGTTTCCCCACAGCTTTCACACTGCGGTGGGCATTTCTTTCAAGAAAACTATTCATGTAAGCTACCTATATGCCAGATTTGCAAACCACCTAGAAAACCCTCACTGACTTCCTCTGATTTGTTACAAATAACTTTTGGTCTGTTAATCCAGCTCTTTACTTTCTCAGCTCTCAATTGGAAATTCAGTCATCCATTTCATTTCACTGTATATTTTACTGAATATCTACTATGTACTAGAAACTGATCTAGATTCTAAGGAAACAACAGTGAACAAAATAGGCAAAGAAATAAATCTTCATTCTATGGTGCTTATATTCTAGTATAGGGAAAATAGGACATAACAAAATAAATTAGTCATATATATTGCATATTAGAGGTTATAGGCAGTATGGAGAAAAAGAAGGTAGGCACAGGCAACAAGGAATGTGTGTTGAATTACCAATTTTAAATAGGGAGGCCAGGGAAGGCATCATTTATGAGGTGATATTTTAGTAAATATCTAAAGATGCTGAGGAAGTTGCCACAGTTATCTGGGGTGAAGAGCGTTTTAGGTAGAGAAAACAACAAGCATAAAGGCCATGAGGAAGGAATGTACCTGGTGTGTTTGAAGAACAACAAGTAAGGCCAGTGTGGGTGGACTCACATGATGAAGGAGAGGGTATAGAAGATGACCTCAGGCAGGTTATGGGGTCAGGTGTTTTGGACTAGGGCCATATAGGTCATATGACTTTGACTTTTACTTGGTTGAGAAGGGAAGCCATTGCAAGGTTTTGAACAGATGAATGATATGACCTGAGTGAAATGATCTGACTGTTTCAAGGAGGGGAAAGTGATAAGCTACATTGCATGATGTTGATGAATCAACTAAGACAAGGAATGAAAATTTACCATTGAATTTGGCAATGAGAGGTCATAGGTGACCTTGACAAGAGCATTTCTGGTGGAGTGGGGAATGGGTGAAAATAATGGGAAGGCATGAGAGTTAGGAAAAAATAATTGTGGATAAGGAGACAAGGTATTTTTTTGTGTGTCTGTTTTTGCTGTAAAGGGAAGGGGGAAAATGTGGTGGAATCTAGAGGGTGAAGACAGGTTTGGTTGGCTTTTTTTTTTTTTTTTTTTGAGGTATCCAAAGTATCAGCATGTTTTTATGCTTATGGGAAACATGCAATAGAGGGGAATATACTTGTGATGCAGGAAAGATGGAAGAAAGTTTTTGATGCATTACTCTGAGTAGGTGAGTAGGAATGGGGCCTGCATACCTGCGGAGCAGGGGAGATTTGGCTGGCACCACCAACAGCTCATCCACAGTAACAGGAAAGAAACCCAAGTGCAGGGGTCCAAATACAGGAAGTTCAAAGGATGTGTTGGTAGGAACAGGTGGAAGTTCTCTCTGATTGCTTTTTTTTTAATCCTCAGTAAAATACGAAGCAAGATTATCAGCTAAAAATAAAAACCGAGAAGGATATTGGAGATTCAGCAAGAAAGGAGAGGGGCGTGTGTGTGCCGGGGCGTTAAGTAAGAACTAACCACCTGGGATTAGTTTGTATGCTTTGCTTCAGCTACAAGCTGCTTTCTGGATTATGATTAGTAGGTGGAGTATGGTATGGTCCCAAGGTTTGGTTCCACTAGTTAGTGGAAGAAACTTGTAGAATATTTGGAGAGTTAAGGGGGCAGGCAAGAAGGCAGTTGTAATGACCGTTCTTGTCACTTAAACTGTGAATAGAGGAAGAGAGCTTTGAAGGGGACACAGGTGAGAGGCAGTGAAAAAGTGATAGAATTGGTAGGTTGCCGGTCCTGTAGGGTGAAAGGATTGTTGGAATCAAGGGATTGCCATGAAATATTAATTCATATTAGAGTTCATATCAATTTTAAGATTTTTTCTTTGTTCCCATTGTGGTTTCCTCTTCATCCTGTTTTATCCTTAAACATGTCCCTCTTCAGAAATTAGCTATGATTTAATCACTATTGTCCTCTCTATGTAAAATAATATTTTCATAATCAAATAATATATACCCATTGAAATTTTTAAAATATAGAAAAGGAAAATGAAAATCAGTCTCAAGAGTCTTACCACTTAAACATATATACTGGTAGTATTTTTGAGTATGTCAGTCTTTGAGTGTCCTAGTCTTGTTTCTCTTCATGATTTTGTACCGTGTTTAAGTTTTTTCATTTCAACATAGTCTTATAAGCATACTTCATGCCGTTACATACCTCTATCAAGATTATCTTTAATGACTGCATAATTTTCTAATGACGGGATGTTTCATAATCTGTTCAGTTTTATCTACACTACAGGATATTTATATTAATATACTTTGGCATTAAAATTGTGTGGTGATCTTATAATTCTAAGAGAAAGAAAAGAGGAATATATAAACCCCAACAAAGCATGCTGAAGGAGACAGTATTTGTCCTTAACTCCTAAAGCAGAACTGGTCTTAGAAGTGATCCCTGGGCTATACCAGGAAGTGCCACGCCACTCACAGGGAAGAGAGAGTCCTACATTTCTCCTTTATCACCCTGAAATCCCATGTCTCTCATAATGTCCCAATAAATGTTTTTGCCCCAGAAGCGTTGCCTTGTAGGGATAGGCATCTTGATCTGCCTGTATTTTATGATGTCCAGTAATATGTTTGTCTAAAACAAAATGAAGTGAAACAAATATATTCTCATCACCTTTAATTATGACTCAGTGGCTCTCAATGTTTGTTGTGCGTCAGAATCTCCTGGGACATTTGTATTGATACCTGGGTTCCACCTCAGGCTCTTGGGATATGTTCTGGACATCAGTTTTTAAAGTTCCGTGACTGATGATGCGGAAGAACACTTGAGAACCGCTACCCTATATTAAACTAGCTAGGGCAACCAGTCAGGGGGCTGGAAGCAAGACCAGCACAAAACTCCAGAACGGCAGTCCAGGAGGACCCCGACCTGGCACCAGGTGGTGCTGTGGGCACAACACGGAGCCTCCTCCCCCCACCCCCACCCCCGTTTCCCCAGCTGAACACAAGGAACCCTCCAGCTCCCACAGAGCAGTGAGGGTCTCAGTAGAGGGAAACACAAACTTCTACCTTGAGTATTCCACCTGCTTTGAATGAAAGGGGAGATGGAGAGGAAGGGAAAGGAAGAGTTCCTTCTGAAAAGGTTCGAAGTTCTTTTGGGCGAAGTGAGAGCATTCAATTTTTCAGGCTGATTTAATGAAATAAAAAGGACAGTGATGGACAATTCTATTCATCTCATTCTGGATATTTTCCTTTGTATTTAATTTTATATTTCTATTAGAATTTAACACATGAAAATAGAACAACAAAACATAATTTAAACATTAAAATTAGTCATTCCTGTATGGCTCAGTTATAGATATGTTTGCTTTTTTCCTCATGAGGGTTTTAAATATTTAAAACAATTTTAATAATAGAAGGAATTTATATTGACTATTTCACATCCTCCAGGTGGGACCATGTACTTATACCCTAATATGTGTAATTACAGTGACAACCATCCTGGTTTCCCTGGACGGAGAGGTTTTAGTTTTAAAACAGGACAGTCCTGGGCAAACCCAGTTAGACAGTTGGTCTCCCTACTTATGACCCATATGTTCGTTTGGGCAGCTGTGTTTTCCTGTTATTCATGCCTTTAAGTAGGACTTAACACCTCTTATTAGTGATTCACTATAAGCTTATTTTATATCAGTAAGTAATATGGCATTTCTGAAGAGTGTCTGGGAGGGAATTCCCTGGGGGTACAGTGGTTAGGACTCCGCACTTTCACTGCCTGGTGGGTAGCGGGGGAGGTTCAATCCCTAGTTGGGGATCTAACATCCTGCAAGCCTTGAGGTGCAGCCAAAAGAAAGAAAGTGTATGGGAGAACTAGAAGTAGGGTTGACAATGCGTAGCGCTCAGTATTTCACTGAAAATATTCTGATTAGTTGCGTCTTCTCATTTCCCTTCTTCCTTTTAAGCTGCAGTCACTTGCAGTCCCAAACCCCCAGCCCTGTGAGTTGGTTTCCTTTCTCACACAGAAAAATTTTGGTCTCTCTTAGGTTCTTTCTTTAGACTTCTTTCATACTCCATGATTACTTGATGCTATCTTCAACTAAGTGAAAGTTTGAAGATTTAATTGTCTCTCAGAAAGGAAATGATCTAGTTTCCAGTATGCAGAGAAGAGTGAAGCATTACTAATAACAAACATATTTCTTGTTCCACTAAATAATATATGTATATATACATACGACTATATGTATATATGACTATACCTATCTACTTTATCTATCTGCTTTATATGTCTATCTAACCATCCATCTACCTACCAATTTGACTATATATGGTCACGTATGAACACATACTAGTTTTTTTCAAGTTTGTGTTTTAATAAACAGTTCATACTTTGCACACAATTCTCAGTTTACAGAATTGATGAATAAAAACACTGTGATTCCCTGAAACATGAAAAATTAGACATGATAAATTGTTGAGAATTTAAGGGAAGCTCCTGCTTTACATACTAGATGATGTGGCATAATGAGGGCTCCGTTCTTTAATTTTATCAATTCTACCAAACTTCATCCAAGTGCTTCTTCTCACAGCAGTTATTAGTGCATGAACATGGTTATCACTTAAGAGCAACTGAGCATTCATATTGACTCTCTGTCAAGAAGGTAGACTTAGATATGTAAATGATTTACACCAACATTCTAAGGTCAAACCCAGGGGGTACACAAAATGTTTGTCAGAGGGTGTTTTTCTCCTGGCAAAGACTATGGGGAATCTTAAAATTAATCCGGTAGCAGTGGGGTAAGTGTTGGCTGAAAAATATTAGATTTTGTTGCAAAGGGACTGATAAAATCTAGTTAGAAAAAAATACAGTAATTTTCGATTACCCTCCTTAGAGAGTAAAAAGAGCATTATCAGGTTGAATAATCAGTCATGCTAAAATAGCAATTAAACTTCCACAGAACTTTTTCTGCTTCCTCTTTTCCGATATTCCTTGAGTATCTTTGTCAGTAGCCGTTCATTACTCATGCTAAAACCAACAGAACTGGCACAGATGTGAAAAAATAAAACAAGAACTCTCATTTTCAGCAGTGGTTGGTGTTAATTGAGGATTTATGGTATTTAATTTAATCTTTACAACAACTTTTTGTTTAAAAAAAACAGCTTTATTGATATACAGTTCACATACCATTAACACAACTATTTAAAATAAATATTTTTATACTCTATTGTTGAGAAAGTGATGCTCAGATCAGTGAATTCATTTGTAAACTTTGCTTGGAACACAAGGCCTGCATTCTTTCTACTGCACCCCAGTTCCTCTGTTGTCACGAGCCTACCACTCTTTTTGGCAGGTGTAATACAGATTAAAATATTCTATGAAGAATGATGCATAGGAGATAGGGTCCCAAGACACAACTGGTCAGCAATCATTTTTTCGCTTAGGGAGTGAGGTCAGGGTCTCAAGCCATCTGAATGATGGGAGAAGCTTCTGGAATGGGCCCAGTTGGAGAAATTATTTCTATATGCCCAGGAATAATAGGAAGGAGGGACAAGAAGAAGAGAAAGGGAATCACCTGGTCCTGCCACTTTTTATACAGTACTTCATTTGACTGTTAAAGCAGTGCTATGAAGAATGCGGGCTCATTAAGAACAATGACAACAACAGCAGCAACAACAATAATAGTTATTATTATTATTTTGCAGATGATAAGCGGAATCACAGAATGTTTAGTAACTTGCCCAAGTTTATACCCAGGGGTCCGAAACAAGAGAATTCTAACTCCAAAGCCTGATTTCTTTGTACTTTGCCAAAATGCATTTACACATAAGAAAAAACAAACAAGCGAACACTGCTGATAATGGAAAACCAGTGAGATCTCATGATGTCAAGTATTCTATAAAGTGGTAGAGTTTTGTGGGGTATAAATCTTATAAGGAAACAAGTACAGAATTAGTCTCAGGTCCCTGGAAAGGGCCATGCAAGTCAGAGACCTACAGGTTCAGCTTCCTTAGTCACATTGTAAATCGGACTCTGGCTCCACCCCTTCTGAATCAGTACTTGACCTCTGTACCTTTTGAAAAATACAAGCCAAGAGACTTCTCTTTCATTTAACAATGCAAAAAAAAGGCTTAAGGTCACTATTATACAGCCAAAGTCATATCCAGCAACTCGTGCAATAATTAAACTTGTTCAGTTACCTACCAGCTCTCTGCAAGTGTCACCCTAATTTATTCGCTTACTTGTTTTGTTTTTTAACTTTTTTACCGAAGAATGATGTACACTTACTTGCTGTTTAAGTGCATTGTGTTGTTTGAGTATTTGTAAGCATTCTCAAATTCTTTGTAAACCAAGAAGGAGTGTGTGTGTGTCTGTGTGTGTGTGTGTGTGCACATTAAAAAAAAAGTTTTGTAGCTAATTCATTTTCTAAGTTTTGCTAGGAACATATATTGCTTAAAGTTAAACTTGAGAGACATATCACTAGGAATATACCGTGGCAACAGCAGGCATTTGATAACACCTTCATTAAACGTTTTCCATAGTGAAAGTACTAACCTTGCTCTATGACTTAGAAGGTTAGTACCTATATGCTCCTATGTGGAAGCATTAATACCACTGTGATCTCAGGAAAATTTCAGCCCATGTCCTAACTGCAACATGCAGAGGTAAAGTGATCTTCTGTTCAGGTCTACAATTTAGCTACTCCTCTTAACTTCCCAAGAGAGAGTGACTCCCATCTTTAGCTTAGCTCATCGTTTGGATCAAGAGAAAGTGATTCTTTGGTTCCTCATTAAAAGCTAGAACATATAAATCCACGTGGGTTGAAATGAGGAAACAGAAACTCAGTTGAGAGAAACTAAGTAGGGTGGGCTTTACTGGACCTGATGATCTATGCTGTCATTTTGTAACCTAACGTGTTTTCTTCTATTAGGATAGGGAAACAGCTGCTTAGCTGGACCCACTGGTCTCTATCCAATTTGACAGAATTGCCCCTGGGTGAGATGCCATCAGCACATATTAAGAAAGAGTTCTGTGACAGAGACTCACTGTTGAACATATGATAAAGGGTGGGGTAAGGATGTCCTTCCCAGCAGTTGAAAGCTCCTCACCACTCCGGGTGATGTTGGTGCTTCTGTTAAGTGGTTTGTTTGTATCATATGCTCACTGTGTAGCTTGTAACTAGTAATGTTTTCCTTATTGTGGTCTCTGAGAAAGTGGAAAGCCAAATTTTTGGTCTCTTGCTAGTAATATACAGGAACTTAAAGCATGATGTTTGTAAAATCATTTATTTTTATTTTCCTACCAACTTTCTGCAAGTATCACCCTAATTTATTTATTTATTTGTTTTGTTTTACTTTTTACTGAAGAATAACATACACTTACTTGTTAGTTAAATGCATAGTTTGAGTATTTGTAAGCATTTTCAAATTCTTTTTTTTTTTTTTTTTTTTTTTTTTTT
>NW_006782803.1:1176665-1190475 GCF_000442215.2 Lipotes vexillifer | reverse complement strand
CTCCGGACGCGCACGCTCAGTGGCCATGGCTCACGGACCCAGCTGCTCCGCGGCATGTGGGATCGTGTCCGGACCAGGACACGAGCCCGCGTTCCTTGCATTGGTAGGCGGACTTTCAACCACTGCGGCACCAGGGAAGTCCCTGGAAGCATTTTTAATATCACATAGGTCAAAAATTAAATGCAGTACAGATCATAGAAACATAACGGAGATCTGAGGTATTCAAGGACTAGTTGGAAAATACTTTGAACCTACTGGGTGGCTAAAAGTAGCAATCTTCACTGTATAATGACTACCATAATGACTTCAAATGAACACATTTTAAAGGGATAATTCTTTAAAATGGTATTGCTTGCCTGGTTACTCTTGCAAGCACCACCCCCCTTCAGAAAGAATCTGGGATCTTTTGCTAAGTTATACAGTTGGTAAGTATTCCCAGTCACTTAAGGCCTAGCTTAAACAGTAAAATAAATGAAGATCAAAACTTTATTCATTGGTTCTTTAAGAAAAAAAGTAGTGGATCATGTAGAATCAGAATTATTGTGTTCTGAAAAGCAAGAACATGTCCCCAGTTAAGTGGGTAGTAAACTGCTCTTTTCCCACTTAGTCATCCCAACAAAGGCTGACTCATGCTTCTTTAGATGAGGTTTAAAAAATTCCCGTTTCAGACAGCAATTGCAATTGAGTATAAAGTTTAATTGGAAGAAAACACAAGGAAAAGATAAATGTGCCTAGTGCTATTTGCCCCTGTGTAAACATGCGCTGCCGTCTGTATGTCAGAATCACAGTCCTTCCAGTCAAGGGATTTTCTCTTATACCACCTTCCCTGTATTTACAGAAAAGAAAATTCCAGATTTAGGACAAAGTCCAGTGAGGTGTCTGTGTGTGTGTGTGTGTGTGTGTGTGTGTGTGTGTATACACAAAAAGATTGGGAGAAGAAAGATTCATTGGGGGATAGTGGAAATAGCCAGAGAATAGGGAGAAGTCTATTTGGGAAAGAAATTAGCATGGTGGTTTTTAGAATGTGATTCTCAAAATGTACCCCTCAGAACCACTGCATCACATCAGTTTTCCACTTTCTTAGAAATGCAAATTCTCAGGTACAACCCCAGACCTTCTAGATCTGAAACACTGGGGTGGCTCCAGCAAACTGTTTTGTTTGGTGTTTGTTCAAACCCTCCAGGTCATTCTGGTAGGGTTGACTTTTAGAACTACTGGCTTAAATGACAGTGAAGATCTGCTTGGGTGACTGGAGCAGAGGACTACTCCATAAAGAATTCCAGCTAACAACCACCTTGTCCCTCTGTTTCTGAAATGTTATAATTCTCCAGGAGCATAACTTCATAAGGCATCATTCCTGGTTCTTATGTGGTTGAGACATTCTCACTGTATTCCACTGGGTAATAATTATTTTTTCTATTAAGGGTTATTTGACTCAAAAGAATCCTAGGTATAAATTGTTCCTTTCTGCTCTTTTCTCCAGAAGAAATTAAAGCGTTTAGGTAGACTTCTGTCTAAATTGGTTTTCCACTTAAAGTGTACTTTATCTTTTTGAAAAATACTTTTTTATTTAAATATTTTTTCTCATTTTAATTTAGTCTGCTTAATTTTGCAGAAGGATATGAACTTAGTTTTCCTGTTTCAAAGTTTTGGCTACCTACTCTGTGCTAAAGACTTTAGTTTTGGACATTACATATGGTAAAATCAACCACATAATTTTGAGGATCTGCCAGGAAACTTGAGGTTCAGTGTAAAATGCATAGTGCAAAGCTCTACTTTTCATCCGAACTTTCCATGTCGTTTCACCTGTCAGAGAAAAAAGTTGCTATTGCAGTATTTGATTTTTTTTTTTATGAGATAATTTTTGCACTTGTTTATCCACCATGTTTGGAAAACATTACCCCTTTTTCCTTTCCTTTCTTTCTCTTTCTTTTTCTTTTCCTTCCTCCCTTCTCCTCCCCTCTCCTCTTCAATTTGTTCTTTCTTTTTTTTATACCAGAAAAGGCTTTTGATTTCTCTAAAATAAACTGTTTTGAAATAAAATGTCAAGAACTTGAAAGAAATGTATGGCTAAAAAGACAAGTCAAAGGTGAAGGAGGTGTGATTAACAGATGAAGGACAACAAGAAATAAGGTTCAGCATGACTGGAAACTGGAAACTGGAAATGGAAGGTGGGATAGTCTCAGAATGTACTCTTGGGAACCTTGAGTCTGACAAGGGGTATATGGCAACCTGAGCTATGGGCTATATGGTATAGCTGTAATGTGCATGAGTAATTATGGCTGGTCAGTCACTCACCAGCTATTTGACCTTGTAGGTTACTTACATCATATTGTTGAGGTTCATTTTTGTACTCTATGAAATCTGATTTAACTTACGCATTTTTCAGTGTTGTCATAGGGCTCAGAGAAAACATATAGGTAAAGAAGGCTGAAGCTCAGCAATGCCATATCTACAGTTAGTACATATGGATACTTTTACTGGTAATCCCTCTGTTTTCATAGTTGCATGGTACTCCAGTGTATTAAAACACCACAATTTATCCGTTCATATGGCAAAGGATATTTTGATTGATTCCCATTTTTTTAAAATATGTGATGAACATTCTTGTATATATCTTCTGATGCACATATGGAAGGTTTTACTAGAACAAATAACTGGAATTGAAATTGCTGAGTACTGGGCTGTAAGCACCTTTCCTAGATAATACCAGATTGATTTCTAAGTGGTTGTACTTATTGACACTTCCACTAGTAGTGTATAAAAGCTCTCTTTGCTCCTCATCTTTGCCAATAATTAGTGTTGCCAGATTTTAAAACTTTTGCAAATTTGATGGTTGATAATTGTATTTCATGTGGTATCATTTAGCATTTCCCTGATAAATTGAGCATATTTTAATATACTTAGGGATCATTTGGTTTACTTTTTATAAGAAATGCTTATTCAGATCTCTTTTCAAATTTTTCTGTAATGTTGTTTTTATTTTGCTTATTAATTTGTAGGAGTCTTTGATGTATTTTAGGATACAATCCTTTTTTCTTCTTCAGTCATATGTAATGCAAATATCTTCTCCCAGTTTTGAGCTTGTGTTTTTACTTTTTGTAAACAATGTCCTTTGATATGTAAGATTTCTCTTTTTTTTTTTTATGGTTTGCATTTTGTGTGTGTGCTCTGCTTAAGAAATTCTCTGTTTCCAGAAAGCATAAAGATAATTCCTTAGACTCTATTTTTAAGTTTTAAAGTTTTGTTTTTCAGTCTTTAAATCTCTTAGAACAGATTTCGGTGTATGATCAATGTAAGTTTTTTCAGCATGGACAACCAATTGTACCATCACTCTTTATTGAATAATCTATTTCCACACTGCTCTGCCTGGCTACCTCTGCCATATATTCAGTTTTCATGTGAGGGTGGGTCTATTTCTAGGGGTATTGTGTGTCCTTAGTCTATTTCTGTTCCAAATCCACATTGTCTTACTTAGCACAAATTATAATAAATACTGATATCTGGCGGCACACATAACTTCTATCATGTTCTTCTTCTGGTTTGTCTTTGCTTTTCTACATAATTTTTTAAAAGCCTAAGTTACAAACACATATACATAATATATGATTTTTCTTGAACTGCATTAAATGTATAGAAGGATTTGGGGAGAATTTCATTTTGTGATTTTTAGACTTCCAATCACCAAACAAGGATGCCTATTTATTGAAGTTTCAACTTACTATTCTTTTTCTTATCCTTTGGATTTTCATTATTACTTATTTTTATAGGATCACTAATGTATTTCTAGGTTTGCTTGTTGGTATTAATCCAGGATCTGAGGGTTTTTCAATGGAATAATAATACCTATTTCAGAATATCTAGTCTAATATCCTATCAGAAGTAGAGGACCTATGCAGAGTGTTTTTATATGCAGTTTTCTATTTAAATATGTAGATTACTTTGAGTTTGGTTTCTATGCCAACCTGTTTATGTATTCTTACAAGAAATATATATATATATATGTACACATATATATTATATTTACTTTGTAGGTGGAATAATGTTAACCAGAGAAAAAGCCCATTTTTGGTCAGGAGGAATTTCACGAAGTATGTCTGAAGGAAATTTGTTTGACACAGAAGCCCAAAAATTCTCAAAAAATTGCAATATTACAGGTACAAGAATTTATAATTATTGTAATTTTTTCCTCCACCACCACTAATTATTAGAGAACTACCTCTGAAAAGTGCTACAGAAGATTAAAAGAATGGTAAAATCTAAACTTTACCGTGGAACATCATTAAAAAGATGAGGAAAATAAAATAGTCAAACAACATATAATAAATATTATGAGGAGACAAAAACTAATTATTAAATGAGTGGTGTATTGCAGTAAATATAATGAATTTTGGGGTTAAAGAGATCTCTGTATGTTGGAGTGGGCTAATAAATACAGTATAAAAGAATTGAACAGATTCTCAGAGAAAAAGTAAGTTTTAAGAGAGTCCGATGGAACTGGGTTTGAAGAAAAGTGTAAAAATAAAAGAAACGCAACATTTATTTTTCAAAAAACGTCTTCTGATTTTTAATATATGACACTTAAAGCTCATTCAATCAATGTATAGTTCTATATATACTAAACAAAAAAGTCTGAAAGCTTACTTGAACTCATTTTTCTATTTTAGCTTTCAGTTTCTCTAAAGCAGCACCAGCTTCACAAAGTCCACAGAATCATTATCAATATTTTGCAAAATGACCAAGTATAAGTTGCTCTAAACATAAAAAAATTCAAGATTTTTGAGATATATAGTAATTCATTATAGTTGATATATAAGTATTTTAATGTGTTGCTGATGCTTAAAATACCCACTTTCCAAAGTAACGTGTTTCCATTTTACAGTGGTAATAAGCATGTTCTTTGCCATTTTAAACTTGAAAATTTTCAGGGAATCCCTTCAAGTAGTAAATCTAATGGTGGTCTATTTTTTTCAATGTTTATTTTCATGAAATGTTCATTTTTCATGAAAAAATTCAGTGTTATTAAAATTTATCATTACGAAGTTTTCAGAAAATAATCTAAGAAATGCATGATTGTCTAGTTCAGCATATTATTTTTTAACAAATTATTTTAGCTGTTCACAGATGTATTTGATATTTTTTACATATTGACTATTATCAGAAAAGAAAAACATTAAATGAATAATTTAGATGTAATGAGACCAACCATTCAATATTTAGAAAAATCTGGATAATTGACCAATTATTCTGTTTGTTCAGAGGTATTCTTTCATGAAAATGAAATATAAAACAACGCGTAGGAGAGAGGGGGAAGATGGTGGAAGAGTAAGATGTGGAGATCACCTTCCTCCCCACAGATACATCAGAAATACATCTATATGTGGAACAACTCCTACAGAACACCTACTGAACACTGGCAGAAGACCTCAGACCTCCCAAAAGGCAAGAAACTCCCCCCACATACCTGGATAGGGCGAAAGAAAAAAGAATAAACAGAGACAAAAGAATAGGGACAGGACCTGCACCAGTGGGAGGGAGCTGTGAAGGAGGAAAGGTTCCCACACACTAGGAAGCCTCTTTGTGGGCGGAGAATGCGGGTGGCGGAGGAGGAAAGCTTCGGAGCCGCGGAGGGGAGCGCAGCAACAGGGGTGCGGAGGGCAAAGTGGAGAGATTCCCGCACAGAGGATTGGTGCCGACCAGCACTCACCAGCCCGAGAGGCTTGTCTGCTCACCCGCCGGGGCAGGCGGGACTGGGAGCTGAGGCTCGGGCTTCGGTCGGAGCACAGGGAGAGGAGTGGGGTTGGCAGTGTGAACACAGCCTTCAGGGGGCTAGTGCACCACGGCTAGCCAGGAGGGAGTCCGGGGAAAAGTCTGGACCTGCCGAAGAGGCAAGAGACTTTTTCTTCCCTCTTTGTTTCCGGGTGCGTGAGGAGAGGGGATTAAGAGCTTAAAGGAGCTTCAGAGACGGGCGTGAGCCACGGCTAACAGTGCGGACCCCAGAGACGGGCATGAGATGCTAAGGCTGCTGCTGCCGCCACCACGAAGCCTGTGTGCGAGCACAGGTCACTCTCCACACCTCCCTTCCGAGGAGCCTGATTAGCCCGCCACTGCCAGGGTCCCAGGATCCAGGGGCAACTTCCCCGGGAGAATGCACGGCATGCCTCAGGCTGGTGCAACGTCATGTTGGCCTCTGCCGCCGCAGGCTCGCTCTGCACTCTGTACCACTCCCTCCCCGTGGCCTGAGGGAGCCAGAGCGGCTGAATTAGCGGCTTCTTTAACCCAGTCCTGTCTGAGCGAAGAACAGATGCCCTCCGGTGACCTAAATGCAGAGGCGGGGCCAAATCCAAAGCTGAGCCCCTGGAGCTGTGAGAAAAAGAAGAGAAAGGGAAATCTCTCCCAGCAGCCTCAGGAGCAGTGGATTAAATCTCCGCAATCAACTTGATGTACCTTGCGTCTGTGGAATACCTGAATAGACAATGAATCATCCCAAATTGAGGAGGTGGACTTTGAGAGCAAGATTAATGATTTTTTTTCCCCTTTTCCTCTTTTTGTGAGTGTGTATGTGTATGCTTCTGTGAGAGATTTTGTCTGTATAGCTTTGCTTTCACCATTTGTCCTAGGGTTCTATCTGTCCGATTTTTGGGGTGTTTTTTTAACTTAAAAAAATTTTTTTTTTCTTAATAATTATTTTTATTTTAGTAACTTTATTTTATTTGATCTTACTTTATTTTATTTTATCTTCTTTCTTTCTTTCTCTCTTTCTTTCTACTTTTCCTCCCTTTTATTCTGAGCCATGTGGATGAAAGGCTCTTGGTGCTCCAGCCAGGCATCAGGGCTGTGCCTCTGAGGTGGGAGAGCCAACTTTAGGACACTGGTCCACAAGAGACCTCCCAGCTCCACATAATATCAAATAGCGAAAATCTCCCAGAGATCTCCATCTCAACACCAACACCCAGCTTCACTCAATGATCAGCAAGCTACACTGCTGGACACCCTATGCCAAACAACTAGCAAGACAGGAACACAACACCACCCATTAGCAGAGAGGCTGCCTAAAGTCATAATAAGTCCACAGATGCCCCAAAACACACCACCAGACGTGGACCTGCCCACCAGAAAGACAAGATCCAACCTCATCCACCAGAACACAGGCACTAGTCCCCTCCACCAGGAAGCCTACACAACCCACTGAACCAACTTTAGCCACTGGGGACAGACACCAAAAACAATGGGAACTACGAACCTGCAGCCTGCAAAAAGGAGACCCCAAACACAGTAAGATAAGCAAAATGAGAAAACAGAAAAGCACACAGCAGATGAAGGAGTAAGATAAAAACCCACCAGACCTAACAAATGAAGAGGAAATAGGCAGTCTACCTGAAAAAGAATTGAGAATAATGATAGTGAAGATGATCCAAAATTTTGGAAATAGAATAGAGAAAATGCAAGAAACATTTAACAAGGACCTGGAAGAACAAAAGATAAAACAAGCAATGATGTACAACACAATAAATGGAATTAAAAATACTCTAGAAGGAATGAGTAGGAGAATAACTGAGGCAGAAGAAAGGATAAGTGACCTGGAAGATAAAATAGTGGAAATAACTACTGCAGAGCAGAATAAAGAAAAAAGAATGAAAAGAACTGAGGACAGTCTCAGAGACCTCTGGGACAACATTAAATGCACCAACATTCGAATTATAGGGGTCCCAGAAGAAGAAGAGAAAAAGAAAGGGACTGAGAAAATATTTGAAGAGATTATAGTTGAAAACTTCCCTAATATGGGAAAGGAAATAGTTAATCAAGTCCAGGATTCACAGAGAGTCCCATACAGGATAAATCCAAGGAGAAACAAGCCAAGACACATATTAATCAAACTGTCAAAAATTAAATACAAAGAAAACATATTAAAAGCATCAAGGGAAAAACAACAAATAACACACAAGGGAATCCCCAGAAGTTTAACAGCTGATCTTTCAGCAGAACTCTGCAAGCCGGAAGGGACTGGCAGGACATATTTAAAGTGATGAAGGAGAAAAACTTACAACCAAGATTACTC
Source organism: Lipotes vexillifer (assembly GCF_000442215.2). Lineage (NCBI taxonomy): Eukaryota > Metazoa > Chordata > Mammalia > Artiodactyla > Lipotidae > Lipotes > Lipotes vexillifer. The sequence goes on along the minus strand of NW_006782803.1, from coordinate 1,182,416 downwards.
TACCCAGCAAGGATCTCATTCAGATTTGATGGAGAAATTAAAACCTTTACAGACAAGAAAAAGCTGAGAGAGCTCAGCACCACCAAACCAGCTTTACAACAAATACTAAGGATCTTCTCTAGGAAAGAAACACAAGAGAAGGAAAAGACCTACAATAACAAACCCAAAACAATTCAGAAAATGGTCATAGGAACATACATATTGATAAGACACACACAGACCTAAAGTGAGGGGATGGCAAAAGATATTCCATGCAAATGGAAACCAAAAGAAAACTGGAGTAGCAATTCTCATATCAGACAAAATAGACTAAAATAAAGACTATTAGAAGAGACAAAGAAGGAGACTACATAATGATAAAGGGATCGATCCAAGAAGAAGATATAACAATTGTAAATACTTATGCACCCAACATAGGAGCACCTCAATGCATAAGGCAAATGCTAACAGCCATAAAAGGGGAAGTAGACAGTAACACATTCATAGTAGGGGACTTTAACACCCCACTTTCACCAATGGACAGATCATCCAAAATGAAAATAAATAAGGAAACACAAGCTTTAAATGATACATTTAACAATATGGACTTAATTGATATTTATAGGTCATTCCATCCAAAAACAACAGAATACACATTTTTCTCAAGTGCTCATGGAACATTCTCCAGGATAGATCATATCTTGGGTCACAAATCAAGTCTTGGTAAATTTAAGAAAATTGAAATTGTATCAAGTAACCTTTCTGACCACAATGCTATGAGACTAGATATCAATTACAGGAAAAGATCTGTGAAAATTACAAACACATGGAGGCTAAACAATACACTATTTAATAACGAAGTGATCACTGAAGAAATCAAAGATGAAATTAAAAAATACCTAGAAACAAATGACAATGGAAACACGATGACCGAAAACCTAAGGGATGCAGCAAAAGCAGTTCTAAGAGGGAAGTTTATAGCAATACAATCCTACCTTAAGAAACAGGAAACATCCCGAATAAACAACCTAACCTTGCACCTAAAGCAATTAGAGAAAGAAGAATAAAAAAAAGCTAAAGTTAGCAGAAGGAAAGAAATCATAAAGATCAGATCAGAAATAAATGAAAAAGAAATGAAGAAAACGATAGCAACGATCAATAAAACTAAAAGCTGGTTCTTTGAGAAGATAAACAAAATTGATAAACCATTAGGAGACTCTTCAAGAAAACAAGGGAGAAGACTCAAATCAATAGAATTAGAAATGAAAAAGGAGAAGTAACAACTGACACTGTAGAAATACAAAAGATCATGAGAGATTACTACAAGCAACTCTATGCCAATAAAATGGACAACCTGGAAGAAATGGACAAATTCTTTGAAAGGCACAACCTGCCAAGACTGAATCAGGAAGAAATAGAAAATATGAACAGACTAATCACAAGCACTGAAATTGAAACTGTGTTTAAAAATCTTCCAAAAAACAAAAGCCCAGGACCAGATAGCTTCACAGGCGAATTCTATCAAACATTTAGAGAAGAGCTAACACCTATCCTTCTCAAACTCTTCCAAAATATAGCAGAGGGAGGAACACTCCCAAACTCATTCTACGAGGCCACCATCACCCTGATACCAAAACCAGACAAGAATGTCACAAAGAAAGAAAACTACAGGCCAATATCGCTGATGAACATAGATGAAAAAATCCTCAACAAAATACTAGCAAACAGAATCCAACAGCACATTAAAAGGATCATACACCACGATCAAGTGGGGTTTATTCCGGGAATGCAAGGATTCTTCAATATATGCAAATCAATCAATGTGATACACCATATTAACAAACTGAAGGAGAAAAACCGTATAGTCATCTCAATAGATGCAGATAAAGCTTTTGACAAAATTCAACACCCATTTATGACAAAAACCCTACAGAAAGTAGGCATAGAGGGAACTTTCCTCAACATAATGATGGCCATATATGACAAACCCACAGCCAACATCGTCCTCATTGGTGAAGAACTGAAAGCATTTCCACTAAGATCAGGAACAAGAAAAGGTTGACCACTCTCACCACTCTTATTCAACATAGTTTTGGAAGTTTTAGCCACAGCAATCAGAGAAGAAAAGGAAATAAAAGGAATCCAAATTGGGAAAGAAGAAGTAAAGGTGACACTGTTTGCAGATGACATGATACTATACATAGAGAATCCTAAAGATGCTACCAGAAAACTACTAGAGCTAATCAATGAATTTGGTAAAGTAGCAGGATACAAAATTAATACACAGAAATCTCTTGCATTCCTATACACTAATGATGAAAAATCTGAAAGTGAAATCAAGAAAACACTCCCATTTACCACTGCAACAAAAATAATAAAATACCTAGGAATAAACCTACCTAAGGAGACAAAAGACCTGTATACAGAAAATTATAAGACACTGATGAAAGAAATTAAAGATGATACAAATAGATGGAGAGATATACCATGTTCTTGGATTGGAAGAATCAATATTGTGAAAACGACTCTACTACCCAAAGCAATCTACAGATTCAATGCAATCCCTATCAAACTACCACTGGCATTTTTCACAGAACTAGAACAAAAAATTTCACAATTTGTATGCAAACACAAAAGACCCCAAATAGCCAAAGCAATCTTGAGAACGAAAAATGGAGCTGGAGGAAAAAGGCTGCCTGACTTCAGACTATACTACAAAGCTACAGTAATCAAGACAGTATGGTACTGGCACAAAAACAGAAAGATAGATCAATGGAATAGGATAGAAAGCCCAGAGATAAACCCATGCACATATGGTCACCTTATCTTTGATAAAGGAGGCAGGAATGTACAGTGAAGAAAGGACAGCCTCTTCAATAAGTGGTGCTTGGAAAACTGGACAGGTACGTATAAAAGTATGAGATTAGAACACTCCCTAACACCATACACAAAAATAAGCTCAAAATGGATTAAAGACCTAAATGTAAGGCCAGGAACTCTTAAACTCTTAGAGGAAAATAGAGGCAGAACACTCTATGACATAAATCACAGCAAGATCCTTTTTGACCCACCTCCTAGAGAAATGGAAATAAAAACAAAAATAAACACATGGGACCTAATGAAACTTCAAAGCTTTTGCACAGCAAAGGAAACCATAAACAAGACCAAAAGACAACCCTCAGAATGGGAGAAAATATTTGCAAATGAAGCAATTGACAAAGGATTAATCTCCAAAATTTACAAGCAGCTCATGCAGCTCAATAACAAAAAAACGAACAACCCAATCCAAAACTGGGCAGAAGACCTAAATAGACATTTCTCCAAAGAAGATATACAGACTGCCAACAAACACATGAAGGAATGCTCATTAATCATTAGAGAAATGCAAATCAGAACTACAATGTGATATCATCTCACACTGGTCAGAATGGCCATCATCAAAAAATCTAGAAACAATAAATGCTGGAGAGGGTGTGGAGGAAAGGGAACACTTTTGCACTGCTGGTGGGAATGTGAATTGGTACAGCCACTATGAAGAACAGTATGGAGGTTCCTTATAAAACTACAAATAGAACTACCATATGACCCAGCAATCCCACTACTGGGCCTATACCCTGAGAAAACCATAATTCAAGAAGAGTCATGTAAAAAGAAAAAAAAAAAAAAAAAAAGTCATGTACCACAATGTTCATTGCAGCTCTATTTACAATAGCCCAGAGATGGAAACAACCTAAGTGTCCATCATCGGATGAATGGATAAAGACGATGTGGCACATATATACAATGGAATATTACTCAGCCATAAAAAGAAACGAAATTGAGTTATTTGTAGTGAGGTAGATGGACCTAGAGTCTGTCATACAGAGTGAAGTAAGTCAGAAAGAGAAAAGACAAATACCGTATGCTAACACATATATATGGAATCTAAGAAAAAAAAATGTCATGAAGAACCTAGGGCTAAGACAGGAATAAAGACACAGACCTACTAGAGAATGGAATTAAGGATATGGGGAGGCAGAAGGGTAAGCTGTGACAAAGTGAGAGAGTGGCATGGACATATATACACTACCAAACGTAAAATAGATAGCTAGTGGGAAGCAGCCGCACAGCACAGGGAGATCAGCTCGGTGCTTTGTGACCACCTAGAGGGGTGGGATAGGGAGGGTGGGAGGGCGACGCAAGAGGGAAGAGATATTGGAACATATGTATATGTATAACTGATTCACTTTGTTATAAAGCAGAAACTAACACACCATTGTAAAGCAATTATACTCCAATAAAGATGTAAAAAAAAACAAAACAAGGCAATGTTTGTAGTCTGGATCATTTTCAAGAAGATGTGTTAAATGATTATTATCTAAATTGCTATACATTTGTTTGTAAATCATAATGTCTTAACATAAAGTAACATTACATATGGTCAAATAATCTGGTCAAACAATATCTCTTTCCTCACAATATGAACATTTGACCAAATTTAACATTAATTTTGTAGTATTCATTAGACTGGAGATCAAAAAGCAAATAAAAACTCCTCAATTTTTTAGCTATAATAAAAATTAATCTTGGTTATATCTCAGAATGCCACTTCATCTTTGTTTTTCTTTGTTTTTGTTTAAATAACAACCAGACCCAGGTTTACCTCTCAATTGGCCCGATGATTTCACACTTCATGGCAATAGTGCTTCCAATGCTACGAATCCATTCTGGAATGAACTGTCTGCATCTAACCCATTTTTGGATGACATAATTCAGCTTAGAAATAACCAGAAGAGAGATAATATTTCCATCTTGAAGGAAGATCCTTTTCTTTTTTTTAGAGAAGTAGAAACTGGAAATTCTTTTGGTTCTTCTGGTGATGAACTTGACGTGCATCAGTTGCTTAGGCAGTCTTCCTCAAGGAAATCTGAAAGATCTAAAAGTGTTTCAGAACTTTTTGACATTTTAGATGACACAGCACACGCCCATCAATATATACATAACTCTGACCAGATCTTAGAACAAGACTTAGAATGTCTCCAAAATGATCGAGAGGCTTATAAAATGGCTTGGTTAAGTCAATGCCACCTAGCCTGCTCCTGCCTAGATTTGAATACAATTAATCAGAGTCCTGGATGGGCCCAAACACAAGTTGCAAAGACCACAATAGTTTGCAAATTAAACTACCAGGGAAGGTCAGTACAATTACCTGAATCAGATATCACTGTTCATGTGCCCCAAGGCCATGTAGCTGTGGGAGAATACCAAGAGGTATCTCGAAGGGCTTTTCTAGATCCTCCACAGATGCTAAACCATGATCTTTCATTCACTGTAAGCCCACTGTTGGAAATCATGTTAGGTAACCTTAACACAATGGAAGCCATTTTGCTAGAGATGAAAATTGGAGCTGAAGTGAAAGAGGATCCTTTCAGCCAAGTCATGACAGAAGTGGTGTGTTTTCACAGCCTGGGTAAAGAAGGCCCTTTCAAAGTATTAAACAATTGCTACATTTATAAAGACACCATCCAAGTCAAGCTAGTAGACTTGAGTCAGGCGATGTATCTAGTGGTTGCTGCACAAACTAAAGGTACTCAGTCACCAGCTGCCACCATTTAGGATTATATCCACAAAACCACCTCAGTTGGAATTTATGGGCCCAAATATATCCATCCCAGTTTCACTGCTATTTTCACAGTTTGTGGACATAGTTATATGCCAGGAAGGCTTACAATCTTTGATATTAAGAAGGGTGAGGGGCTTCCCTGGTGGCGCAGTGGTTGAGAGTCCGCCTGC
>NW_006782803.1:1154176-1176566 GCF_000442215.2 Lipotes vexillifer | reverse complement strand
ACCAAAAAAAAAAAAAAAAAAAAAAAAAAAAAGAAGAAGGGTGGGAAACACAACACATCTCCAGTTGTGTTTCAGCTCTGGGGGAAGCATATTCCTTCTTACTTGAAAAGCCACAAGATTTAAGTATTTCTGTCTTTTCATGTGATCCTGATTTTGAAGTAAAGGTAGAAGGAAAAGGGAAAAATTAAACAAAAGCAGTTGCAATCTGGTCAAGTAGTTCATCAACAATTTTTATTCTCTTTAGTTGACTCCAGAGAAATGCACTTGTTTGTTTTCCATGTTCAAGTGGAGCCTCCCAATGGTAGACCAGTTACACAGTTCTTTATTACTGCACCTGGTCCAGCCCTAAACCTAAAAAGCCTCTCAAATCTGCCAGGTGATTTGCAGAAGGAGAAGGAAATCAAGTCTGCTCCTTTATTACCAACAGTGCATGTTAAATATCCTACATTTCAAAACAGAAATTTGAACTTTGCCAACTATGGGGTAACCCTGAAGACAGTGCTAAGACAAAGCAAGATTGACTACTTACTTGAATATTTCAAAGGGGACACAGTAGCTCTTCTTGGAGAAGGTAAAGTAAAAGCCACTGGACGGTCCAAAGTGAAAGAATGGTATGTGGGAGTCCTGAGATGTAGGATTGGACTTTTACGTTGCAAAACTGTCAAGGTGACTGCAAAGGAACAAGTAATGTCTATGTCAGATAATGTCTTTAAAACCAGGAATCTTCTTGAACAAATTACCCTGCCTCTTAAAAAACTGACTTACATCTACTCAGTTGTATTGACCTTGGTGTCAGAAAAAGTTTATGGTTGGAAAGTTTTAGCTGATGTCCTAGGTTACTCACATCTGGCACTGGAAGATTTTGATTGAATACAAGCAGACAAAGAATCAGAAAAAGTTTCTTATGTTGTAAAGAAGTTAAAGGAAGATTGTCATGCAGATAGAAATACCAGGAAGTTTCTTTATGAACTTACTGTGGTGAGCATTGCTTGATCACAGTAATTTATTTACCATAGAGAACTTTATTGGCATTATTTATAAGTAAACATATGAGAGTAGTTAAAAAATTCTCAGCAGTCTCAAGTAAATTGAAGTCACTTTACAGCAAAATAGAGCTTTGCCTACAAGGTCATATAACTGGTTTCTTAGATTTGACATTCAATTGTGATTTTCCCAGAAACTAGGCCCCCAAGGATCATCCTTTAATGGAAGATTAAAGATTCTGTTTGTGCTAGAGCATAACAGTTAAGAGATCCCTTCTTTTCCTTTTTCAAATATTTAGATAGCTCTTAAAATATCAGAAAAGCTCCAATTACATGAAAGTAAATAAGAACAAACTGAAACACAGCTAGTTAACTTGGCCATTGGTATAGGTTCACTTTTTAGTGTTTTTTAGACATATCACCAATGTCTTTAACTTTAACAATTTAATATTCATCCTCTGTATGCAATGCATCACAATCCAAAAATGATATTGCTAATTCCCTTCTTAATCTTCATGTTTTAATAGGACTCTTAGGATTCTTTTTCAACATAGCATTCACCCCAGTGTAAGGCTCAGCAGAGATCTATAAAAAAGATGAAGAACTCTTTTGCCTTAAATGCAGAAATTCAGTATTTTATAAAAGTAAAAAAAAAAGATCAAGAGCATTATTTCTAAAAATGGCTAAACTGTGACTGTATAAATAATAATAATGATATATACCGCTTCTCTAGGGTTCTCTATGTGTTTGGCACTGTCCCCAACATTCTATACATGCTCTCTCATTTAGTCATTTTAACCACTCTACGGGGTAAGTCTAGTTAGTATCTTCATCTTCAAATAGAGGAAACTGAGTCTTGGGCGGTTGGGCAACTTGCCCAAGTTCTGACAGTTGGTTAGTATCAGAGATGGGATTTGAAACCTTTTTGGTTCCAGAGCCACACGTAAAACCACTATGCTCATTACCTCTCATAGCTCATGTTCAGCATGGAGCCATGAAAGTCTGAACTGAAAATTGCTTTCTTGTTTCTCTTAGTGGCAAAAAAGGTTATATTGGCCAAATTATCTGAAAGTTTAAGCCTGGTTACACCTGCTCTGTGTTGGTGTATGGTAATTGGGTAGCTTTGGTGACTAACTAGACAGTGCTGATGGAGAGCTCATTCAAGGGAGTAGTTCCTAAAATTTTATACTTTGCCTCAGTGGAGGCTTCAGAATTTCTGAGTGGAAAGAGCTAAGGCCTGGCTATCTGACCAGAAGACAATGAAGCATATTGTATAGAGACTATCCCTTGAAACTTTATTTGCATAATAAGTGTACTTACTTGGTAATTCATTTTTACTTATTGTTTCATAATGATAAAGCTTTTAAGTGCCATTAAATGATGAAGGGCTACCAAACATTTTTATCTGAACAGAAAAGAGATAGATAAATCTAATCTTGTACTTTAAAAATATATTCAAGGCAAAAGAGAAACTCATAGACTTGTTTTAAAACATGCATGGTGACTAACAAAGCTCAGATGCTTAATTAAGGAAGAAAGAGTCTGAAGGTTTTCCACTGTGCACTGTTGAAACCTCAGTGTTTTATATTTGATACCTTGAGATTTAAATTTAGCAAAACTACACTGGTGGTGAATGGAGAGAGTAAAGTTTTTTAAAGTCATAAATATCAATAGCTTTGTTCAAGGTTGTCAGATTGTTTCATTTTTTTATGCAATACACATGATTCTGGGAAGTTTTAAATCACATTTTGATTTAAAAAATAGAATAATGTACCAGCAAGTGTGTGCTCACTCTATAGAAATCCTATAGCCAGTCCTCTGGTAAGGAAAGTAATTACTGTTCATATAGTAAATAATCATCCCTGGGTTGATAAATTATTGACTGCTAGAACCTCAGGGTATCTTTGGGAGTGGCTAATTCAACTTCTTCCTTTTGTAATTAAGGATATTAAGAAATATATTAGTTCAGTGGTTTACTCAAGCCCCTATAATTAGTTAATGAGTTAGTCCTAAATCTCCCCTAATTCTGGTCTAGTTGTGGTCTCTGTACTTTGCTTGTTGGATTTGCTTAAAAAGTAAATCAACTCTTTGAATTTTAGAAAATTCAAATATATGTGTGGTGAGAAAAAGGATGCTAGTTTCCAGAATATGTAATGACAAATCTAATTTATAGAAAAAAGCTCAGATTAGTTGCTTTTAATTATGACATGCAATTGTTGCTGCAGGCTCTGCTGAAGATTGATTGCCAGGGGTTAGTAGCACATCTCGTCCAAGAGGCTTCTAGTCTGACTTCAGCTGTCAAGCTTGGGAAAGGCTGGAGGAAACTAGCTGAAAAGTTAGTACGACTCACAAAGCGACAAATGGAGGCATATGAAATTCCTCACCAAGGAAAAGCTGGAGATGTTGCTGTAGAGGTAAGATTTCTATTTGTCTAAATAGTGAAAAACTGCAGACCAGGTAAATCAAATGCAATCAAGAGTGCCCTGCGTACATGGATTGATTGAGTGTCCTAGAGGATCCACTAACTGAAGTCACTGCCCCTATAACCATTGATAGTATCTGAAATATACACACATCACTCTTTAAAGGTATTAAGAACCTTTAAAATATACTGATGTTTCTCCTATTGGATTGCATATCTCCATGGCCTTTTATCAAATAAATTGACCAAATTAAATAGGCAGTTAGTATGTAGGGCTATAATAACTTGAGGCAGAGAACAGATAAACTTTGAAGGGAAGAGTTGGGGCCCAGTCATGACAAGGAAAAAGGACATAATAATTAGTATTTATCAGCCTCAGGCACAGACTTAGTCATTGGTGGTAAATAATGTTTGGTGACAAAAAGCATTAAGAGAGTAGATGGTGTGGGGTTCATTGGTAATGATAGCTAGAGATATCTATGAGCATTATCTCCTTTACAATTTTGCATACAATAACTATAGACATCAAATACAGAATGACAGCATGTAGAACAAAGTAAATATTTAAAATGCTAATTTTTACTAATATTAAACAAAGGTATACTATTAGGTGTAAGTTAGATAAATATTTTCTCTATTTAATACCATAAAGAAATGTGAATCAGTTTTTATTGACTTAAATAAAAATATTGCAGTGATGAGCACATATAAAATGTTCTGTATCTTTCTCTTACATGAATGTAAACATTTTCAAGATATTTCAGTTAAGGAAAGATTATCTCTCTAGTTAGATGATGACTTGATAGGACGCAAAAGCTGTATTCTCTACTTCCTTTTTGAGCATAGAACTGGGTATTAATTTCTTGAGAAAATTTTCTTACTTTGAAGTAACTGTGTCAGCTGGGTGTGCAGGACAAGACAACCTTTTCCATGAAGGGTCAAGAGTCAAATCAAGTTAGTTGAATTCTAGCAGCTACAGTGGAAGTCTCAGCAGGCTGGCTTCTGGTTTCCTGAAACCTGACTCTCTAAACAAGATTCTTTAGCCACGACTAGCCAAAGGCTGAAGCCATATTTCCTCTGCATAGATTACATTTATCTCTATATACTAAGAAGGGCATTACAATCTACAGATCAGTTTTTACTGAATGAGACAAAAATGAGAAATCTTTAAGAAATAAAAAAGGAACAGTACTGTACGTGATATATGCTACTCTGATATTTTAGTTAACTGACTAAAAAATTGTGTAATTGAGATACCACTACATACCTATTAGAGTGGCCAAAATCCAGAACACTGACCACACCAAATACTGTTGAGGATATGGAGTAACAGGAACCCTCACTCATTGCTGGTGGGAATATACAATCACTTTGGAGCACCTTGGCTGTTTCTGGCAAATGAAACATACTCTTGGTATGTGATCCATCAGTCATGCTCTTTGGTATTTATCCAAAGGAATTAAAAACTTTTGTCCACACAAAAACCTGCACATGAATGTTTATAGCAACTTTAGTCGTAATTACTAAACCTGGAAGAAACCAAGAGGTCCTTCAGTAGGTGAATGGATAAATAAACTGTGGTACAATGGAATATTGTGTGACAATGGAATATTATTCAACACTAAAAAGAAATGAGCTATGAAGCCATGAAAAGACATGGAGGAACCTTAAGAGCACATTACTAAGCAAAAGAACCCAATCTGAAAAGGCTATATACTGTACGAGTCCAAATATATGACATTCTGGAAAAGTCAAAACTATGGAGACAGTGAAAAGATCAGTGGTTGTCAGGGGTTGGGAGGGAAGGATAAATAAGCAGAGCACAGAGGATTTTTAGGGCAGTGAAAATACTCAGTATGATACTATAATGATGGTTACGTAACATTTTATATTTGTTCAAACCCATAGAATGTACAACACTGGGAGTCAACCCTAGAGTAAACCATGGACTTTGAGTGATTATGGTATATTAGTGTAGATTCATCAGTTGTACCAAATATACCACTATGGTGAAGAATGTTGATAATGGGGAGGCTGTGCATGTGGGGGGGGGCAGGGCATAAACAGAAAATCTCTATACCTTCCTCTCAATTTTGCTGTGAACCTAAAATGGCTCTAAAAAAAAATCTTTTAAAAAACGTTGTCTAATTGAAATCAGGACTTATTTTTTTCTTAATAAGCTCTGTTTTTAAAAAGGTTTTATTTAGTGTTGTTTATCAAAGTGTTATTTATCGAAGAGTTTTTTGTTAAGTATCCAACTTCTCTCTGATTGTGGTTGTTTACAGTTTGTCCTCCCCGGAATCTTCATGAAGGCCAACAAACAGGCTACTTTTCCTTTATTTACTTTTGCACAGCCCAAATCACAAATGACTAAGTCTACGCCTGAGGCTGATAAACACTCAGAAGCAGAAAGGAAAGCCCCTATGTGTCTTTCTAGGGGCTATTGTTCAATCTATTGGGATTAACACTAACAATCATCACTTTGATGCATATTGTTAAATGTTTAGAAAATAATTCACGGCATATTGGCCTGAAGCTATTCCAAATAATCTATGAGAATCTTTACCTTTTAGGCCATGTAAAGTAAAGGGTAAATATATGCTGATTTCCATCTCTCTGAAAAAAAGATAGTTGTACAATATTTTTCTCCTAGGAAGGAGATGATTCTTAAATATGATCAATTTACAAGTTAAGCAGTTGATTTCAAAACATACTTATATTAGTTCTGGGTAGGGTGTACAGAGGGAGGGAATTGAAATTGGGGCAGGGAGATAACAAGTTCTTGTGGTTCCCATGCTGCTTTTATTTCCTTTATCTCACTTCCTCAGTGGGCACAAATTTAGAGAATTTCCTCCTATGTGTGCCAATGTCTACAATCAGGTTCTTTTCACTCACTTTCCTTGCTTTTCAACTTCTCCCTTTTTCCTTTGTTCTATTTTTATTTTATCTAATAGTTATGTGGCACTTACTCTGTGCCAGGCACTATTCCAGTAACATTTCAAAAATTAACTTATTTAATCCTTTCAACAAAAATTTGTGGGGCAGATACTAATGTTAGCTAAGCTGTAGGGAGGCTAAGTAACTTGCTCAAAAATGTGTAGCTAGGAAGTCATGGAACGAGGTTTAGAGCACAAACCTTGACTTTGGGGTCCTTGCACTTTAACCATTACACTCTGACCATCCAGTCCAAGTCCAATATAGTGGCTGAGTGGCAGAGCTGGGAGTTACGGTTAGGATGGAGAGTTTAAGCAACTCATTTCACTTTTCCTTTTTTCTTTTTTCAAGCTATGATAGGATACTATCAAAATTTGCCTCAACATCTTCATCAAGCCTTAGCCAATTAAAGAATGGATTATTAATAGTGTGTCAGATTTTTCTTCATTACTTCTGACCACTTCTTATTCTTTTCTTTTTTTAAAAAAATTTTTAATTTAATTTTATTTATTTTTTATACAGCAGGTCCTTATTATTCATCAATTTTAATACACATCAGTGTATACATGTCAATCCCAATCGCCCAATTCATCACACTACCCCCCCCTCAACCCCCGCCGCTTTCCCTTATTCTTTTCTAAGATGAAAAAAAGTCTCTCTGGAGACTTCTGAGAACAACACTTTTAAATGAACCGTCTCCCTAAGTAAAATTTTAAGAAAATTTTAAGAAATTTTCTAATGACATTGTAATTCCTACGTGAAAGCAAAATTATAAAACTTGGAATATGATTATAAGCAAAACATGTTTTTCAGAGTATTTCTTTTGGGAAAAAATCTATTTATGCTTATACACAGATGTTTAACTCTTGCCAAGGTTTTCCTGTGAAAGTTAGCAAAAATTCATTGGAATTTTTCTGAGCTTTAATTTTAAAAAATAGGTTATCAATAAAATATTAGAAAAATAGTGCATTTTAAAAACAGTTGTATTTTACAAGTGGAAATGTTGGGGATTTCAGGACCAAGATATTCACAGGCCCAAATTAGGTACTCGTTATTTAACCTTCTGGAGATTATTACCATATATGATAATAACTTTCATAGCAACTCTCTCACCTTGGTTCCCTGCCTAACAATAAAGATTATGCTCTTGCCCTCTTCTTCAATATGGACATTTATTCACTAAGGACACTAAGTGTTCACTTCCACTTTTAAATTACCTACTATCAGTGCCCACTGGGCTCCAATAAACCTGTTGAGGCTGATTCCTTATTTGACTTATCAGAATGGGCCATCCTCCCTATGAAAGCCCAATGAAGTGAACATTCCTAATTGTAATATGTTTTCATCTCAGAAACCACTCACCTATAGACAGCTGTAACCAGCAAGATATATTTATGTCTTCTTGCCATCTGTACTTAATCAGTGAGGATCTAATTCTCTGTTCTATCTTCTAGCTACGATCTTTTCCCTCCTCATTCTCTGACAGCTGTAGTGTTCAGAGCACTTTATTCTAAGTCTAGATTAAAAATGGGAAAGTAGGTAATCCTCAAACAGCTAATTTTATTAGTACTTTTATAGGTGAATAAAAATTCTATATGGAGTTCTTTCTACTTTTTTAGAATCTTGCCTCTGTATCCTTGCTTTCAGTATTAAATTAATCCATACAATTAATATGTTTTCTGGGATTATCAGTTCTCAGCATTATCAGTTCTCAGCATCCCTGGGAGCTGCAACAAACACAAACAGAATGAAAAATACGAATTTTTTTCTCTAAAGCCAAGTTTCATTTGGCATGGGAATTGGGATAAACTGTTAATGTTTGAATTGTTATATTTTAAACAAGTATATGATTAGATGCTGAAATAATATAACTAATAATGAGAATGATAATAGTTGTTGCAATTTATTGCATATTTACTGTGTGTCATCTAATCATTATGATCATTTTCTTTGTAATATCTCATTTACTTTAACAAAGTTTCTAAGGAAGACATTAGAACCATCCTCTTTTTACAGATATGCAAACTGACAGTGAATACATTTGGGTAAGCTATCCAGAATTACATGGCTGTTAAGTGACAGAACTAGGATTTAAATCCAGGTTTGTTTTACACACAGTTATTCTCTTGCTCTGCTGATGATAAATTCTTTCAGAGTTAACTAAACGAAAGAAGATCAGAGAGGCAGGAGCTGTCAGAGGGCACATCCTAGTCCTGAAGGATGGGTAACATCTGAATAATTGGAGAGGACTAGAAGGGGATTTCAGTGCTTCTGGATACAATGACTTCTAGAGACCACTGAGGAGAATATGTGGGCTTGAGGAGAGAGTGCATCTTATTAATTATGGGGAGACACAGTTGGATATATATATTTTGGAGAGTCTTGAATGACTGCCAGAGCAGAGGTTAAGATTCCTTGTCTGGATTTCTGTTTCAGCTCTAACATCTATTAGCCCTAAGACCTTGGACAAGTCATTTGACTTTTTTTAGGAATCTTTTTTTTTTCTGTAAAAAAATCATTGTTTTTGTAAAATCATTTTTTGTAAAATGATAGTAATAATACTATCGTATTCATCAGATGTTTGGAGGATTGAGTGAGATAATATATGTGAAATTTTGGGGAAAATGCTTTGCACATTGTAATAGCTAAATGTATGTTATCTTCTTATTATTTATTTTGTCTAAGAGGAAGAGGTAAATTTGACAACTGTGTGACACTGAGTGATTTTGGAAAAGTATACTAATTTTTTAGTAATATGGTGGAGAGTAACTATAGAAAGAATGTAGGTAAGGGGAAAGTCAGCAGTGATTTTAAGCCTTGTCTTCCGAGAAACTGGCAGAATGGTAATGCATGGAAAAAACGAGAAAAAAAAATCCTGGCTGACCAGCTTTTTCTTACTGGCTTAACAACATGTAATTTTCCTTGGAAAATATCTCTTGCAAAAGGTAAAAGGAATGTCCTTCAAGTCTTATGGTTTTCTGATTTTCCGACTCACACTGCAATGCCTGGATTCTGCTTACAGGGATGTGGCATTGTCTGGTTCTGTATCTGGGCCCGGCTCAGTTCTAGCCTTAGTACTTAAATTTGTGATTTGCTGTTCTTTTACAGTAAGAAGTATATTTATAATTTCTTAAAAAAGGGGAGAGTATTATATGGAAATTCATCTTCCATTGGTAAAATGTATAGAATAATTTCTCAAATCTTCATTGTTTGTATTAGAGATCTGGCACAGTGACATAATATTTAGATTATCATTGTTTATTTTGTACAGTACTATAATGCTTTGTGCTATAATCTTTAATTCTGAAAACATACTCCATTTTTTGAGATGATGGAATAAAGAAAAAAGGATATCACAGTGTAATACATTGGGGTAACACATTGTATTCCTATGATCTTTGGTTTAATTCTGCATTATATATCTGATTACCACACTGAAAATCAAATAGAAGTAATAATCATATTAGGTTAAATATTACAAAGGTATTTAAAAATGTATTTAGAGACACTAATATTTGAATTCGATTTTAGATTTTTCTTTTTTAAGATTTATTGTTAGGGATCACAAACAATAGGAAATTTCAGAAAACCAAAGCCCAGCTAATTATAAGACTTAAATTAGCATTTATTAAAACTGTTTACTACTGAAATAAATTTGTTGCAATACAATAGTGAGATGGCCTCGGATTTATAACCAGGTGACCTGCATTCTCTTCCTAATTAAGAATTGGTTGCAATAGCTTAGCCAGCAGGTTCTCCTAAGATGTTAGACTATTTTGATGCAGTAGTAAGGAATGGGTCCTCTGTCTTCCTGTGGTTCATGCTTAACCCCTGAAGTTTCAAGTGGTTATTTCTAGAGCAAACACAGCTGGCTGTGCCCAAAGAGACTTCCAAGAAAATCTTAGGTCAAGTTTTAACCAAGTCCAGTACCGTCTCCTTCCTAAGGAAATAGGGACCCCAGATATGTTAGTCTCCCTTCTATTCTAAAGATAACGGCAACCTCATTTCAATAATATTTATGTAGTTACCAATTACAAGTGATGGAAGGCCCACCTCGATATTGTAAATGATGCACTGAAGATAAAATGCATATAATAATCATTAATGAGACAAATTTGCCTTGATACTTCTTCAGATAATTGTACTTAAAATGAAACGTTGCTCCAATTGTTTTATGAGGAAAGCAGGTGGATTGTTAATCCTTTAATGTGGCAAAATGTAATTATCCAAAGGTAGTTAAAACCACTTGCATTCTTTATACTATTCATATTTTATGAGCTAAAAACAGACATAGAGTGCTTTGCTCAAATTTGAATTGCTTTTGTTCATGTTGCATTTCGTTATCTAGTGAGTCTGATTGGCCTTTGGAAACAAGCACTCTAAATTTAGAAAACTTTTTTTTTTAAATCTCTATTCCATTTCATTTCTTTTGGCATCCCACTTATTACTTTTTCATTGCTCCTTTACCTTCTTATTTGTCCTCTAGTATCTGGAAGATAAACCAAAGACATATTCCTACTATACAAATTCTGGGAGTTTAGAAACTGCTCAGCTTTGGTAGATTAAATGCCTACTGATGCTGCTGCCCTTTATGTAAAGAGATCAGAGCACATAGATGAGAAATTAATAACTCTCTGCTTTTATTAGCCTCATGCTTCTTATTCAGAGATGAACCCATAAACACCATGAAGTTAACATCAAAAAGCTAAGAGTAAAGGGGCAAGAATGATGCCTGTGTGTCAGATATTTGTGATAAAGATGAGAAGGCTGATGGAAGTTGTTTTGTGAACGGGAATAATTCAAGAAAAACAAACCTTGAAGAGCATGCTTTCCTTTTGATTAGTCAAAGCATTAGTGCAGCGTTTCTGCATATCTTCCATTAAATCATAACACTGAGCAAGAGAGGAAGAACTATTTTTAGACCACTGAATAGGTATAAGATAACGTAAACCTGGAAGAGATCTTGGCAGTCCACAACTCATTTCCAGTTTTAGATGACTTAACTTAGATCATTCCGGAAAGAAAATTGTTTATTCTACTCATTTTATTCATTCAAACTTTTCCAGAGAAAATGATTTCATTTTCTGTTTATTACAAAGTTTAGAATCCTTGTGGCCTTAATGTGTATGTATATTGGGACATAATTTCATAAAGTCTGTAGTTAATTAATGTATGGAAGTTATCTTTTGTGTCTTTGCCTGTGATCACATATGTTCACTTGCTGAGTACGAAAATAGAATGATCTTAGAAAATAAAAAAATGCTGAAGAAAAATGTAAGTATTTAAGAACTTGAGTCCAAACCGCAAAGGATGGCAAACAACTGATTAGACTGTTGCATTGATGAAAGCTGGACTTCTATCAGGCTTTGTTAAGGCAATCTCAGTATAGAAAAAGTTGTATTTACTCTGCCTGGCAGAGACTTGCTTATTGAGGGAAAACATAGTTCTTAATATTTCTCATCAGTGTATCAAGTTCATAACTACAACATATGCTTTTTTTTTTTTTTTTTTTGCGGTACGCGGGCCTCTCACTGCTGTGGCCTCTCCTGCTGCGGAGCACAGGCTCTGGACGCGCAGGCCCAGCGGCCATGGCTCACGGGCCCACCCGCTCCACGGCATGTGGGATCTTCCCGGACCGGGGCACGAACCCATGTCCCCTGCATCGGCAGGCGGACTCTCAACCACTGCGCCACCAGGGAAGCCCCAACATATGCTTTTGAACCCATTCCTTCTCTATTTTTCTTGATACTTGCCCCCTTAGTTTCATGCCCCAACTCCATAATTATTTTAATGTTTGTCTGTGTTTATGTCTTTTCTGTCTAAAGAAAGTTAACTTTTCTCCTTGAGTATGTTACGTTTGCTACCTCTCTAGTCCTCAACAACCCAAAATTCTCCATCTGGCTAAGTTAGGATTTAAACCAAACTCTCCTTTCAATTAATATTACTTTATACAGACTTTCTCCTTTTAAACATACTTTCATTTTCCACAGCTTCTACTTCTAACTTTGTCTCTCTTCCTTTAACTTCCAAATTCCAGACATGACCCATTTGTTCTGCGGCTTCCAGTTCCTTGGCACCTGCTCATACCTGCAGTCTGCCTTCCACCACTCTCTTGAAACTGCCTCCTCCAAGGTTACCAAAGTCCTATCAATTGCCAAAATCCTGAATTTTCTGTTTTCTTTCATGTTTCCACATCACTTGATGTTCGAGGTAGCAGAAGACATAACAGAAAAGAGATGTCCTCAGTGAGTGCCATGCTGGTAGATGTTTTACAAGTTCTTCAAGGGAGGAAAAGCCCTAACTTATAGCTTTTGCCCATTTCCTTGGTGTAAAAACTCCCAACATGGGTGATTTTAATCTTACAATGTGATGTCACTGAACATGGAATTGGGAGGCTATATGAACAATAGGCTGGTGTGAGCCAGCTCCAGCAAACCACTGAATGTCCTTTGGGGGATACTATCAGCCCTTAACTTTTGCAACATGAAGCAAAATCTGCTTCATTTTCTATTATTCTGACCCTGGCTTCTCTCCATCCTTTTATTGCTTCTCTTTCTTAGTTGTGGTCCCTAACTGTAGACTTAATTAAAGGTTAAATTTTTCATCCCTTTTTTTTCCTCCTTGGCATTTTCCTCTACTCTCATGCTTTTCACCATCATTTTAGCACGAGTGACGCTAAACTCTTGCCTGCTCCCTAGAGATCATCTCTCTAATCCAATTTCTTATTGGAAATAAGAGATAGCCCCTTTTTACTTCAAACTCAGTAAGGCTAAAATCCGCCTGCTTATCTTTCCCTCACCCAAAAAGTACCCACTTTCCACCATATCCTACTGAAAAGCATTAAATGCAAACAATATGCCAGACACTTCATGAGGTACTTTGGACACAGACGTGGAGATTATTATCCATATTTTATAGATTAAAAAATTCAAAGCTCAGATAAGTTGATAAATTTACTCTAACTGACCCATCCAATACCCAATGGAAATCAGATGTGAACCCAGGATTCTGAAATCAAAACTCATCTTTCTTTCTGTTACACCATAGTGCTTCTCGGTTGATGGAACTATCCTTTTTTTTCTTACACTGAATTAGAATGTGCAAGTAATTTTTGAGTTTTTCTTAATCATTATTTAGTATCAAACCCTGTCTATTCATACATTGGGCCAGTGTTTGTACAAGTATCTATCTCCCTTCTATGCTTTAAAGCTTCTTTAGAAGAGCCTAAAGAGCCCTGCGATATATCAACATTTTATTCCTTTTTGTAACAAAATTCCTTATAGCAGTAACTCAGTAATTTTGATTTAATAAGTGAAATAATTAATTAATGAACAACAATGTATTTCAAATATTTTCACTGTATGTGTACTACAGTGGTGTTTCTCTGTCATCTGTATTGAGAGCCACCAATGATGTTATATATAGCAGAACAAATTTTTCACTGAAGGAATATTCAGGCTTAATTTGCTACAAAGAGGAGCAAAAATGGGATGCAAAATGTGCTCATATTTTAGTACAAATCATGCAGTTTACCATTGCCATAGTATTTTTAGCCCAAAGCCACTGTACCTATTTCTAGGTAGCTTATGGTTTAGACTCCAGGGGATCTCCAATGAGTGTAGAGCAATATGCCTCCTTTTATTTCTGACTAATTCAGAGGACTCCTGGAAAGTCTTTTTACACTTTCAGAGGTCCTAATTAGGGTCCAGGACTCAGCAATCTTTCCACATTTCTCTGAATTGCAAGAGCTGACCATACTGTTCTGCTATCAGTACAAATTGCCAGACTTGAGGAGATTATGTGGCCCTCTGCCTACGTAAGTTGGTAAATGTATCTTTGGACTTCTGAATCTGTAGTTTCTAATTCCCATATCACCTTGGTGTATTTCCTGCTTCTGACAGCAGCAAGGGGCTGCTTCGTCATTGAGTATGCCTCAGGCCTTTTCTGTACATAGCAATGCACTGTGCTGCTGCAAGATATGTGATGCAGAGCTTTTCTACCTACCCAGGAAAGTTAGTGAAGGTGTGTACTTTGAATCTGCACTGTAGTGCACAACCTGTAAATTACCCGTTTGCAGTTCTTAAGAGACATCTGTTTTCAGTGATACGGTGCCATTATCTTGGTACTGAAATGCTCTCAGTTGCTATTTATCATAAAATATCTTCAAATACATCTTTTTGTCAGACTCAGTCACTAAGGGGCTTAGAATAAAGTCTTAGAAGCCTTTAGCTATAAACACTACTATTTTAAACAATATATAACAAGTTGAAAAATAATGTAACAGCTAGTTGAGCATCAGGGAATTTTAAATGAATGCAACATAGAATACAGGTCTCAAAGCTTTTACAGTGGGTCATGGGATTATTCCCACTACAGAATAATCTACTCATTTAGTGCTTTTCTGCATCTTAGCAGTGATAGGCAAGATTGAATCTGCCAAAAAGGCTCCATCAATATGCCTCACCTCATCTTCCATTGCAGAGTATTAGTGGGACTTACTCTTTGGGAGGTTTGGTTTCAATGTGAATATTCAGAAAAATAGATGAGAGAACACCTCATTCACAGTTCTTTATAAATCAGCTTGGTGAGGATAAAGCTTATATACAGAAATATGGGATGATTTCTGTTGCTGCATTATGACCACATAGATAGGGTTTAACTTTGATCATTATCTTCCATTCAATACCTTGAAGACTCGAGCTTTGTCTAGAGAGGTGAAAATATGGGTGTTCATGGCTTCCCAGGTATGCTAATTGGATAAATAACATCAAATTATCCTTTGAGCCTGATGCATAGCCTTTCATATAGATTGAATTGAAACATAACAGAACTCCTTATTTAGGTCTTTCATTCTTTTAACTTCAATTGTAGGGTATATGGGGGTATCAGTGGAAGGTGAAGGATTATATCCCAAGGTCCTTTATCATGTGATATTACTGTTAATTGAGTCTCTGTTTTAAGAGGGCAACTCTGTATAATGTGTAGCTAACAATCTGTGTTCCTGTACTTTGAAAGTGATAAAATCACAAATGAATTAGTTTAGTGAACCCAAATAAGTAGCAAGTAACAAAGTTTATATTCCAAATATTCCAATTACAAGTGCAGAGATCATTTTGTTGTTTTCCTCGAGAAAATGTATTTTAACCTGGGTGTGTGTCTGTGTGTGTGTATTCCACAATTTGTCTTATTTGGTCGGCCTTTGTCTCTATTCTCTCTGAGCCTGGTTGCCTTGGTTACCATTACATACACCCTTGTATGTGAGGTTCCTCTTTGGCGTACATTTATTTCTATGGAAACAATGAGGTCATTGGTATGGGTAGGTGCTTAGGGAAAGCATAATAAGTATTGAATATCTATCTTTATTTTGGTCATTAAAATGTATCATTAAATTATTTTTTAATTAGAGAATTATATTTTTTCTTTCCTTTTGACTTGATCGTGAAGCTACATTTTTCCTTGCTTATAGACTTGCTCAAATAAAATGACTTAAATCATTAGATATACTGTATACTTCCTTCTTGTTATATGTGGCATGGTAAAGATCTCCACAGACACATAACAATAAAAGAGTTATTATTTTAACCTTAAAAGTCTGTCAGCAAAATGTTTATCGCAATAACATCTGTTACAATAAAAAAATTGCACAGGGAATTTTGTATTGCTATGAAGACAATGAACAATGTTTAGATCATGAATCAAGAAAAAAAAAAGCCCTACTTATGGTCATTATTTTTTAAAGAGGTTTAGAAACAGGAATATAACAGAGGAGTGATAGTTATTAAAACATGTTTTCTGTGACATTAAATAAGTATATATGTAATTGGTATTCCATTTTCTTTTTAAGTTTTAAGAGGCTTTTAAACCTTTTTTTAAAGCATCTATTTTCCTCTCTGATTTATTTCCAAACTACTCCAGTTTAATGTTTTTTTCTTTATAGGTGATGTGGAAACCTGCCTGTGATTTTCTCTATACTTGGGAGTGTTCACTACGGAAATAGTTATAGAGATGTGTTACAAGACCTTCAATCAGCTTTGAACAGAATGAAAAACCCTGTGACCAAACAAAGGCGAGACTTAACTGGAGCTTTAAATTCTTTAGAGGTTTTGAGAGCAACTGCATTCTCCCACTTCTGAGGAAGTATAGAATTGAAGGGTATGTTTTGGAGGAGGGAGTAGGGGGAGAAAGGAAAATAAAGGTGTATGTGTGTGTGTGTGTGTGTGTGTGTGTGTGTGTGTGTGTGTGTGTGAAAGAGAAAGAAACTCAGAAAAGTACTACTTTTTTTCATGTTTGAAAAAATATTTTTTCCTGGTGAAAGCACATCCTAACACAAAATCCAAGGATGGGTTTTATAATCATATATGCATTTTTATATATGTTTCAAATGCAAACATTAAGCTGCTTTGTTGCTGAGAAGGGAAAGAAAAGCCCTCTCTCCCTTTCAAAGTTACTTTTAATTTCTTTTAGTTAAAACAAATGACAGCTAACATAGTTACATCACACAGATACCCAGATAATCTAGAGACTCAATGTGAACACTGGAATTTTGCCAGCAGACAGGTAGGGAGAGAGGAGAAGCAAACAATACTCTGTGGCCAGGGACAGGGCTACAGGCTTTCTATGCCTGATCATTTTTATTTCT
This sequence comes from Lipotes vexillifer, assembly GCF_000442215.2. NCBI lineage: Eukaryota > Metazoa > Chordata > Mammalia > Artiodactyla > Lipotidae > Lipotes > Lipotes vexillifer. Next base: position 1,159,588 of record NW_006782803.1, on the reverse strand, counting down.
CAGTGGTGTTTGCCAACATTATTCCCATTTTTCATGTGAAGAAACTAAGCACTGGAGAGGATGCTCAGGGCTCTACAGCCAGTGTGAAGGAGGTTTTCTGTTTGCAGAACTTGGTTCTGGATTTTTAAGAAAACATAGGACATAGGAATATAGTTTAAAAAAATCAAAATGCATATTAAAACTTATAGGGAAATGGTAATGATTTCATTTTCATTGGAGCTCACTGCTCTTTTGTACCGTCTCTTGAAAGACTGCCAGAAGGAACATAAGATTTATCAGAAATCTGTTGTCTGTACCCACCAACTGGAGTTTTCACCACCTTCCTCCAGCATCTTGAGACCTAGCTAATCCTGCCTAACTTTTGGACTTTTCTTCAGGATCATAGTGCAGAGTAGTTCTTTAACTCTCAAAGATTTTTAAAAACAAGGGTTATTTTTTAAAAACCTGATTTATCACTGCTGAGTGCTGTAGTCTTAACCACTAAAACCACTGATAACTGTGTGTGTGCATGCTCATGTGTTCATGTAAACACGTGTGTGTGTGTTTGTTTGTGTGCACCAGAGTGTCTTCTAAAGCTTTTGGAAGACAAAGATGATATAGAAATTTGGGCCAGTATAAATGCTAACTGTTGGAGAGTTGATAAAGAGATGGTCTGTGCTTACTCCTGTGTTCAGTCCTCTGCCGCGTGCCAGTGTTTATGTGTTTTAGACAGTCATTCATCTATTGGCATTCAGTTGACAGATGGAGTGTGTGTACCTGCTCTCTGGCAGACACATAGATGTTTGAGGTTAATAATGGGGAAAAAACAGCGTGATCGTTGACTTCAATTCTTCTGAAGTGATAGAGACAATAATAAAAAAATACACAGTTAAATCTAAAATGGCATCTGCAATACCAGCTGCAATGGAAAGGCTGGGAAGCTAAGAGATATAGATATTGGGGGACATCATATAGATCAGGGAGATCAGATAAGTTTTCCCTGGTAAAGAAAGGATGAGCCTGAAGGAAGATTAGACACTGTTTCCGGTCTGGGGATGTTGGAAGAGGCAGTTCCTCAATGCACTGAAGCCCTCAGGCAGGAGGAGAGCCCAGGAGATGCAGGGAGCCAGGATGAAGGGCTGGAAAGGGTGAAGGAGTGAAGGAAGGAAAGGCATATCCTCAAAGGTAATGTGGATGAGCTGAATAAGGATATTATTTAGGGATCCTGAATAAAACATGTCCATTTGGCTAAAAAGTAAAAGCAGAATCTTTTTAGAGCTTTTAATACACCTACCCTGGGGTATTTGGTATGCTGGCAAAGGTAATTTGAATTAGGGTTTAAGGCTTTTAATATTTATATTTGATGATAAGAGAATATAGCCTGCCCAAGGAGTTATGTACACACATTCAAGGACAGAATTTATTTTAGTTGAAAATGAATTCAGGAAGAAGAAAAAAAACAATTTGTAACTTCAGAACACAATCATTTTTAGTAGTGATTTTTCTTTTTTTAGAACATTCTTGGAATCTTAGTAGCACATCAGCAAACCAGAGAATTTCGGGAAAGGATAATCAAGAATTAATAACTGGGTTTTTCCAGGCTCTGAGATCTGAGATGGCAGAGATTTTGCTAGCTGATTAGGGCGGTAAGATTTTATAAATCACTTCAGGTTTATCGCATCATCTGTTGTGATTGTGGTTGGGAAGTTTAAGAAGTGTTTAAAAAACGAACAGCATGATCTCTGTAATTTAAGGATGAAACAACAGTTTAAATATTAATATACACAAAGATATTTTATAATCTTGTAACAAATCCTTTCAGAGGAATTTTAAACCCATGTCCAAACATTCTGTTCTTTTAAATATATTCTAACATTTTTATAAATCATTTCCACTTTTCTGAATTTTATATTTTTCTTCCTATAATGGATTCTCATAATCAGAAAAGATTAGCTCAGTAATCACGAATTGCCTTTTAAGATTTGGTGGCAAGTCAAGGGAATTAATAAGGCACTTAAATCCCATCCTTGACATCATTAAAAGCATCAAAAGCCATTAATATAAAACTTCTTTAAACATTTCGAAACTGGAAAAAGCATAGATGGTTCTTTCAGTTCTTCAGGCTCTTCCCCTAATGATGCATTAGGATGAGATTTTTGTTCAGTGCTCAGCTTGCAGTGTAGTAATTTTTCTATGTAAGCCACAGAGCCTCCACTTCCTTCTGTTAAAGCCTTAATATGAAAGCCAATTAATGAGGTGCAAGCAATAGTGAGTCATTAACTGTTCATGCCAGTCATGAATACAGCACACTTTCATGTCCTGTAATGTAGAAAATACCATATTAAGTTTTGAACTTGGGGATGACCAGGTCTCTGGAAGGAACAGAATGCATTACATTAATGGATGGTGTTGGTCTAAGAAATTTTGCTGCTACTAAATAGCATTGAATATGTTACGTGAAAATACAGGGGCTTCCCTGGTGGTACAGTAGCTGAGAATCCCCCTGCCAAGGCAGGGAACATGAGTTCGAGCCCTGGTCCGGGAAGATCCCACATGCCGCGGAGCACCTAAGCCCGTGTGCCACAACTACTAAGCCTACGCTCTAGACCCCGCAAGCCACAACTAATGAAGCCTGCGTGGCTAGAGCCCATGCTCTGCAACAAGAGAAGCCACCACAATGAGAAGCCTGCGCACTGCAACAAAGAGTAGCCCCCGCTCTCTGCAACTAGAGAAAGCCGGCGTGCACCCAGCCAAAAATAAATAAACAAGAAAAGAAAGAAAGAAAGAAAGAGGAAATACAATAAAGAAAATACATTCAAAATTGTATGATGCTATACATAATTGGAAGTTTCAGAACGAATTTTCATACTGTGCTACTGTAAATTATATTTTCCATAATTTTTTAATGTCCAAGGAATATTTAAGGCACTATAAAGGAAAAGGAGAATAATAAAAAGTATGTCTCTGAAGGCTTTTCTAATTAAAATAGATTTTTTTCTTTTTATATGTACATACTTCTTCCCCCCTCTTGTGTATGAAGTTTCCTTCATGTGCTGCTGTATAATTTAGTGAGTTCCAAAGTTCTAAAGAGGTGGGGTCAACCCAAAGACCTTCTTCAAAATAACATACTTGTTGAAAGTTGGTTTCTTGCATGCTTATTTACTAGTCCACAATACAAAATAAAAAGTGACTATGTTTACACTACAATATTTTTTATTATTTCACTAAATGTTATGGAAATTTGTGGCTTTTGCATGCATATTTTACCTTTTGTTTTTATGTATATCTAGGCTTATGTAGGCCAGAAAGCTTTAAATCTAATAGCTTTGCACTGTTGAATAATAGTTTATACATGAGGGAGTGCAGAAGGAGAGATTAATACTGGATAATAATTAGTAAGGGCAAAGGAGAACATTCCAGAGTAAGCACTGCTGTTGTAGTAGTGAGTACAACATGAATGGCTTCTTCTGTAAGATACTAGTCCAGGAGTTGAAGCTGTGCCTTCTAATCTTTGCCCATTACTTCCTAAGAGACTTTTGACCTGTCATTCAGCCTCCCTGGGTTTCAGTTTTTTCATCTGTAAAATGAGGGGCTTGAACTGGGTAATCTTGAAATTCCTCTTAGGCTTAAATGTCTATGAATGTATAATGAGTAGGATATTTTGTGGGTTTTGTATATTTATTTTGCTATGAGGGAAAAGAATGTGAACTAAGACTAATAGTTTGAATATCAATTATTTACATTAAAATAAGGTCCCCTCTGTGTGAGGCATAGCACACATAGCATGCACACAAAAGCACACTAATCACTTTACAGATACTATCTCATTTATTACTCACGTAGCCTACTGAAACTGGTTACTCAATATGCACAATTTTGAATAGTTGAAAACCACCAACTATTCAAGCAAACTCGAATATGAGTATGAGGACTGAGTTAGAAGGTCAGCAATGGTTTTACTAGGAGCTACCCAAAGCACATTGTCAAACATTCTCCCGTCTCATTGCAAAGGCCTTAGACCAAGCAACCTCTCTTACAGAGGTTCTTTAACTTTAGCAGCAGCAGAATCATCTAGAGGTCTTGTTGGAACATAGACTTCTGGGCTCCACCCCAGAATTCTGATTCAGCAGGTCTGGGGTGGGGCCTGAGAATATGCATTTCTGATAAATTCTCAGGTAATATAGATGCTGCTGGTCCAGGGACTGTACTTTGAGAACCACAGCATTAATTTCCTTGATCTCTATAAGAATAAAGGAATCTTTGCTAAACCAGAAAACCTTACTTCTGGGTAACAAATTTTTATGTCATTCCATCAAAAAAATAGTTTTTAAATTGTAAAACAAAAAAACCCCTGCAAATCAGATTATATAATGGCTCCATTTATATATATAAAGTGAACTTTTTCATAATGACTTCCTAAAAGCTTGAAGAATAATTTTTATTATAAAACTAATTAAAGGGCTTCCCTGGTGGCACAGTGGTTGAGAGTCCGCCTGCCGATGCAGGGGACACGGGTTCGTGACCCGGTCCAGGAAGATCCCACATGCCGCGGAGCGGCTGGGCCCGTGAGCCATGGCCGCTGAGCCTGCACGTCCGGAGCCTGTGCTCCGCAACGGGAGAGGCCACGACAGTGAGAGGCCCGCGTACACAAAAATAAAATAAAATAAAATAAAACTAATTAAAATAATTAATATCTCTACATCTCATTTAAAATGTAAACACATTTGAATAAAAATAGGTTAATAATTTGAGACATTTAATGTGTGTTAAGATGATTTTGCAAAATATATGCACTTTTTCTATAAAATATTTTTGGAGAAAGCCTTGTTTTTACTGGCCCATCACTTGTTAAATGTCTTGTTGAATTAATTTTTCTCCATTGGAAACAAAAAATGTTTCTAATGTGGTCAGTACAACTATCTCTATGCCTCACCTTCTTTGTAGAATTACAGTGATCACAGGCACTTGTTAATAAGGTAGACACATGTTCTCTTTCCAATGAGGAATTCCACATTTAAAGGGATGGTGACTCTGACAGGGGTGATGAGCTGAGCAACCTCACTTTGACATTAATATATCATACCTCATGCTCTGCCAAAATTTTCTTTTTAATTGTTCTTCTTTGGGTGACTAGGAGGATCTATGACTTACTTTTTCCTTCTTAGATACATTTGAGACTCTCCTTTTGGGCTTGGAAGCAGATTTTAAATGTTCCTAATATATAAGTTGACACTTAAACCCTTGGAATGTGCTGAGACATTTAACGTATTTATATAAATATGATTAGTAGTTGAACATCAAACTTAGCCATGATGATATTACTCCTTTTACTTAAACTGGTTCTACCAAAGTCAGTCATTTAAGCAGAATTTGGGGTTGACAAGTTTGGTATAATGTTGACCTTACACTTATTATGTTAAATGGCATAATAGA
>NW_006782803.1:1145889-1154166 GCF_000442215.2 Lipotes vexillifer | reverse complement strand
TCTTTCTTAGTATAGTAGAAAAATCCATTATAAGAGGAAAATATACTCTTTTACTCCAGAAAATATGTACTCAGCGCTCACTCAGTCCCCTTACATCATGGTGGAAAGCAAGGAAAGTGTGAAGGAGAGATAGGAAAAAATTTGATTGTGGTCTAATGAAAGGAGCAATGGAAACTTTCTCTCTTTTTGCATCTTTTCAAAAATGGAAAATATCTTTCATTGATTCTCCTTATCTGATTAATAATAAGATACAAATTAACTGTTGCTTGGTTTCTTCCAGGATGGATTAAATGCTACTAAAGACTGTTCCTTAACACTATTAAGAAACTTCAGCAAGAGCAAACACAGCAGCCCTGCGTTAAGATTGTCATTTAGCAGTGTTTCGGGAGCTAGTGTCAGAAAACCTATTTCAAACTGGCTTAAGCACAAAGAATTTATTGTCTCTCACAACTGAAAACTCCAGGGGTAGTTTCAGGCATTCCAGGATTCAGGGCTTGAAGGGTGTGATCAAATTGCTCATTTGTTTTTCACTCTTCTCTGACTTTGATTATATTAGTTTAATCCTTGGGCTCCACAAAGCAGCCCAGCAGCTCTGAGCTCTCTCTGGGGCAAGATGGCTGCAGCAGCTCCCGCCTCATATTTCTCCATGTTCCAGTTTCAGGCTGTGGTGGCTTTGTAATGTGTCAACTTGGCTAAACTAAACTATGTTTCCCAGAATTCTCTTCACTGAATATTTCTGGGTAGAGTTAGTTACAAGAGAAATCTGTGGAAGATTTGGAAGGTCACTGTGGCGCAATAGCCATTGTGACTCTTGGAAGGTGGATGTAGGTTAGGCTCCATTGCAGCTTCTGACTCAGCTTGTTGGTGGGCATCTGCAGCCAGAGCACCACTTGTCCTGAGGGTTATCCACAGCAGCAATGTTGCAGGCTTGGAGACAGAGAGGGACCAACAAGGGTGCGAGTAACTGACAAAGGCAGATTCTAGTTGTCGCTGCTCTTCCTCAGTCAGGTGTCCATCTTTTCTTTCCCTCAGCCTGACCTATGACTTCTGGCTCCACACCAGAGACAGAAGGAAGCACCAGGCCAAGACTTTGACCAGCTCTCACATATGTGTCAGGTCAAATCACTGCAATAAATCCTTATTGTATATCATTGCTCATGGTCCTGCTTTTCTGAGTAAACTTTGATTGATAGGTAGGGCAATACTGAGTATTTCCCTATAACCCCAGAAGAAGAGTGCCTCTGATTAGACCAGTTTAGGTTTTGTACTTCTCCCTCAGCCAGACACTAAGGGCTGTAACCAGCAATCCTTTGACTGGTCAGACCTGGGTCACAAGCTCCTTCCTTGACAACTTCCCCCCTCATTCAAACCACTGGGTTTGGGAGTCACTGGTCACCAGGTGAAATTGAGATCTGTTCCTGGAATTGGGAGGAGGTTGGTGTTGGGGATGTCAACAACAATTTTCCATTAAAAATGTGATGTGAGATAACCTCAGAACTATTTTTCCTGTACCAGGAAAACTTTTTCCCTCAAGTGTAATTCAAGAATCTAGTCATCTGAGTCCTTCTCACGAGACTGGGCAGTGGGCCTGCTTCTGTAAACTTCTGCACTAAATCAAACGCTAAGTAAGTGAAACCTCACCGGCAATCTACCCTTTACATACCAATTTATAAATTGCTGATGACATGACAGAGCCATCTATAACCCCATCAAGACTGAGTTCACCTGACCCAGGAGGTCCAGCGGTAGATCTCCTATTACTCCTAATTGTTCAGTCTCAAGCAGGACCTGTAACCTAGTCAATGCACCTCAACTGCTGCCAGAAAGAAGCTGACTGGGAGAGAGGGATAGAGGAGGAGTTCCCAGAGTGCCTGATTGAGAAAATTGTAAATATTGAGTGGCAGGTATCACCTGCCTGTGAAAAACATCACGGCACAATCCTTTGAACATTCTCTGAATGAAATTATGAAAGGAAGTCCAAGGTCAGGGGTATTTCTATCTTTCTCAGCCATCTGACTTTTCATTGGAGACCTTTATCTCTACTTTTGAATCAGTAATAACCTCTAAATGCTGCCCAAGGGGAAAGTAGAACAGCAAAGTAAATTAGATGATTCTAAGACATCAGTGAAAAATAGGACAAAATGATACAAAAGAGATACACTGACAAAGGTGGTGTATTTATTTGCTTGTTCTATATACAGAACAAATTTATTAAGATAAAGCTCATATTATACAATTCATTCTGTCCATTTTTAAGAACGTATAAACATTTTCTTTCTTAATACATAGTTCCTGTATAATATGTGTTTAATATGTGTTCAGTTATACTTATGATTTACTCTGAGTGGAGAAATGCTCTTCGGGAAAGACTATCATACTGTTGTTTTTCAGGTGGAGTGGAATGCTGTGGGTTGTGCTGAAATAAAAGATGATTGATCAAGGTTATCCGTGAGAAGATGAGACAGCGCCTGATGTTACATTCCTAAAGCTATTTTCAAGAGGTTTCACTGATAGGTTGGAAGAAAAAAATCCATACTCTTAAGAGAACCTTTCTATTTATTTCCATTTGGATTGCTGAGAAGTTTACTGTGTGCCTAGGGATAACAGTCCAAGTACTGATGTGAGAGCTGCAAACCCATGCAAGTAATTAATCCATATGCCCTGGGTTCTTGCGTTGAGCAAGGTTCTAAATCTGTATTTAATGAGAGCTCATTTTGATCACTTAGTATTTCTGTATTTATCCACCGGAAAATTTTATTAGTTTGCTTAGTGCCACCATAACAAAGTACCACAGAATGGGTGGCTTAAACAGCAAAAATTTATTTTCTCCCAGTTCTGGAGGCTAGAAGTCCAAGATCAAAGCTTTGGCAGGGTTGGTTTCTTCTGAGGACCATGAGGGAAGGATCTGTTCTAGGCCTGTCTCCTGGCTTGTAGATGGTTATCTTCTCTGTTGTCTTTACATGGTTTTATCTCGGTACATGTGTCTATGTCCTAATCTCTTCTCATATTGGATTAAGGCTTACCCTAGTGACTTCATTTTAACTTAATAACCTTTTGAAAGACCCTATCACCAAATCTAATCACATTCTTAAGCACTGGGGGTTAGGAGTTCAACATATGAATTTGGGGGAACACAATCCAGCCATAAATCCTTAACAGAAATGATATGGTCAATTTTTTTTAATTTAGTGAAATCATCTACTTTGTTTGAATGCATTTTAAACAATCCCACAATGAGCCTTTTAAAAATTTTTCTTCCTTGCTTCTCTATCACAGGCAAATCATAGATGCCTGAGGAATGATGGATGTTCCAGAGCCACAGAATGAATAGAATTATATTGAGAAGGCAAACCTAGACAGCTGGAACCTTTTCACTACATTGTCCTTTTACTTCAGGCAAGACATATCATCAAATTCTGCTTATTAGAACTAATGAAAAATATTGGTGTAGATAAACATACTCATAGATGATTTCCCTTGGGTTTTCTTTGTTGTTATTATAGGATCTGAGTGCTTTAGATAAAGAATACTCTTTCTACAGGTGGGCAACGTGAAGACAAAGAACAGAGTGTTGTGGGTAAGGATTATGACATGTATCTGGACCCGTTTTGGGGAACACTGAGATGCCTAGAAAGACGAATGTCTTTTACTGAGAAAACTAAAATAATGGAAGGCTTAGATCACCCAGAAAGCACGAGGAGCAAATCTGGGAAATCTGTCTTGAAGAGTGTGGTGGGGAGGAAAGAGAAGATATCCTGAGGGGGTCAAGTACATCATCCTGAAGAGAGATCTGAGAGAAGCAGCAGAAAAATCTCCAACTAGGAACTGCATTTGAGAGAGAAGCCTAAAAAGTCTTCCCCAGCTGTCATTTTTTCCAGTCCTTTCAGGGCAATTAGGGTAAATAAGCTTGGAACTGAGGGGTTTCCTGAGACTTGGAATTTCCATTGCTGAAACCAGGAAAGTCCCAGGCAAACTGAAACAGTTGGTCACCCCAGGTATAAAACACTGAAAGACAGTGCTAAAAATAAAAGTGGCAACTGGGAAGGATAACACTTTCAATCATTATCAGGCATTTTGCGCCATAGCTCAAATAATCACAATAGTTAAACCTTTGTTAGCGAAGGACATGGGATATTTTTATAGGTGAAGGGAGACATGCAGAACCAAAAATGTGTCACTGACTTGGGGACAGACTTTCTTGAGGAAAGGGCAAAACTTAAAGTACAAGTGCAGAAGGTGATAGGGAGAGATAATGAATGCAAACCTTGCTAATTACAGTTTTGGCTGAGGACCAGACCTGATAAAACTCATGCCACTTTGATGTGGGTAATCTTTGAAATGATTATCTGTAAGTGTGTTACTTAATTATCAGTTTCTCTGACTACAAAGCACACCAATTATTAACTCAGTTCAGTCAAAAAGATACAATGGTCAAAAAAATTTGCGACTTTACTGAGCAGTTTATGGGAAGGGTATTTGTCAAAGTGGTTATTTTGGTTTATAAAGACCAGTATTAGGCATAATCATTTGCACATTTAATTAATTAATTGAACTATAGTTGATGTACAATATTATATTAGTTTCAGGTGTACAGTGTAGTGATTCTGTATTTGTATAGATTATAATCCATTTAAAATTATTACAAAATAATGGCTATAATTCCCTGTGCTATGCAATATATCTTTGTTGCTTATCTATTTCATACATAGTAGTTTGCATCTCTTAATACCATACCCCTATCTTGCCCATCCCACCTTCCTTCTCCCCACCAGCATCCACTAGTTTGTTTTATATATCTGTGAGTCTGTTTCTGTTTTGCTATATGCATTTATTTGTTTTATTTCTTAGATTCCACGTTAAGTGATAACATACAGTATTTGTCTTTCTCTGTCTGACATATTTCACTAAGAATAATACTCTATAAGTCCATCCACATTGTTGCAAATGGCAGAATTTCATTCTTTTTGTGGCTGAGTAATATTCCATTGCATATATATGCCACATCTTCTTTATCCATTTGTCTGTTGATAGACATTTGGATTGCTTCCATATCTTGGCCATTGTAAGTAGTGCTGCTATGAACATTGGAGTACACATACCTTTTTGAATTAGTGTTTTCATTTTTGTTCTTTCAGATGTATCCCCAGGAGTGGGATTGCTGGATCCTATGGTAGTTCTATTTTTAGTTTCTTGAGGAAGCTCCATACTGTTCTCCATAGTGGCTGTATCAATTTACATTCCTACCAACAGTGTACAAGTGTTCCCTTTTCTCCACACCCTCTCCAGCATTTGATATTTGTAGACATTTTGATGATAGTCATCCTGAAAGGTGTGAGTTGATATTGTTGTTTTGATTTGCATTTCTCTAATAATTAGTGATGTTGAGCATCTTTTCATGGATGTTGAATTTTGTCAAATGCTTTTTCTGTGACTAAAGAGATGATTGTGTGATTTTTATCCTTCCTTTTGTTAATGTGTTGTATCACATTGATTATTTGTGAATATTGAACCATCCTTGCAACCCTGGAATAAATCCCACTTAATCATGATATATAATCCTTTCTATATATTATTAGATACAGATTACTAATATTTTGTTAAGGATTTTCACATCTATATTCATCAAAGATATTGGCCTGTAATTTTTTTTTTTGTGATCTTTGTCTGGGTTTGGTATCAGGGTAATGGTGTGCTCGGAGAATGAATTTGGGAGTGTTCTATCCCCTTCAGTTTTTTGCAGTAATTTAACAAGGATTGGTATTAGCTATTCTTTATATGTTTGGCAGAATTCCCCTGTGAAGCCATTCGGTCCTGGACTTTTGTTTGCTGGGATTTTTTAAATTACAAATTTAATTTCACTACTAATGATCTGTCTGTTCGAATTTTCTATTTCTTCTTGATTCAGTCTTGGCAGATTGTATGTTTCTAGAAATCTGTCCTTTTCTTCGAGGTTGTCCAATTTGTTGGCATGTAACTGTTTGTAATAGTCTCTTATGATCTCTTGTATCTCTGTGATATTGGTTGTAACTTCTCCTTTTTTGTTTCTAATTTTGTTTATTTGGGTCTTCTCACTTTTCTTCTGGATGAACCTGGCTAAAGATGTATCAATTTTGTTTTTCTTTTAAAAAACCGGCTCTTAATTTCATTGATATTTTCCATTGTTTTTTGGTCTCTATTTTATTTATTTCCACTCTGATCTTTATCATTTGCTTCCTTCTGCTGACTTTGGGCTTTGTTAGTTCTTCTTTTTGTAATTCCTTTAGGTGGTAGGTTAGATTGTTTATGTGAGATTTTTCTTCTTTCTTGAGGAAGGTTTGTATTGCTATAAACTTCCCTCTTAGATGTGCTTTTCCTGAATCCCATAGATTTTGGAAAGTTATGTTTTCATTTTCATTTTTCTCAAGGTATTTTCTGATTTTTCTTTGATTTCTTCACTGACCCATTGTTTTTTAGTAGTATATTGTTTAGCCTTCATGATTTTTAGTTTCATACTGTTGTGATTGGGAAACAAATGCTTGCTATAATTTCTATTTTCTTAAATTTTTCAAGACTTGTTTTGTGTTCTAGCATATGATCTATCCTGGAGCACTTTCCATGTGCATTTGAAAAGAATGTGTATTCTACTGATTTTGGATGGAATGTCCTATAGATATCCATTAAGTCTAACTGGTCTATTGTGGCATTTGAGACCACTGTTGCCTTTTTGATTTTCTCTCTGAATGATCTGTCCATTGATGTAAGTGGGGTGTTAAAATTCTTTACTATTATTATATTATTTTCAATTTCTCCCTTTATTTCTGTTAATATTTGCTTTATATATTTAGGTGCTCCTGTATTAGGTGCATACATGTTAATGAGTGTAATATTCCCTTCTTGTATTGGTCCCTTAACCATTATATAATGCCCTTCTTTGTCTTTTGTTATAGCCTTTATTTTAATATCCATTTTGTCTGTATGAATATTTCCACTCCTATTTTCTTGTTATTTCCATTTGAATGAAATATCATTTTCCATCATCTCACTTTCAGTCTATGTGTGTCTTTAGCTCTGGAGTGAGTCTCTTGTAGGCAGTATATAGATGGGTCTTGTCATGGTTTTTATCCAATCAGCCGCCCTATGTCTTCTGATTGGACCATTTATTTCATTGACATCTAAATTAACTATTGATAGGTATGTACTTACACCATTTTATTGCATGTTTCCGAGTTGTTTTTATAGTTCTTCTCTGTTATTTTTTTTTTGTTTCTTCCCTTGTGGTTGGATGATTTTCTTTAGTAGTATACTTGTGTTCATTTCTTTTTAGTTTTTGTGTATCTGTTGTAGGTTTTTGATTACTGGTTACCATGAGATTCATATGTGTTGACCTATAACAATATCTACTTGTTTTATACTGGTAGTCAGTTAAGTTCAAACATATGCTAAAAGATCTACATTGTTTATTCTGCTCTCCCATGTTTTGTGTTTTTGATGTCATATTGTACATCTTCATGCTTATCCCTTAACTGTTTGTTATACTTATAGTTACTTTTACAATTTTTTGTCTTTTAATCTTCGTACTAGCTTATTTAAATGGTTGATCCTCAGGCCTTACTCTATACTTGCCTTTCCTAGTGGGATTTTCCCTTTCTTATAGATTCTTACTTTTTTTCCACTTAGAGAAGATCTCTTAACACTTCTTTTAGGGTAGGTTTACCCTAAAAGAATTGATGAACTCATAAAAGTATTGATGAACTCTTTTAGTTTTTGCTTGTCTGAGAAATTCTTTCTCTCTCCTTCTATTCTAAATGATAGTCTTGGTGTGTAGATTATCCTGAGTAGCAGGTTTTTTCCCTTTCAGTACTTTGAATATATCATGACATTCCCTTCTTGCCTGCAAATATTCTGCAGAAAAATCAGCTGATATCCTTATGGGGGTTCCCTTTTATATGACTCTGTGTTTTTCTCTTGATACCTTTAGAATTCTCTCTTTATCTTTAACTTTTGTCATTTTACTTATGATTTGTCTTGGCATGGGTCTGTTTAGGTTCATCTTATTTAGGACCCTCTGTGCTTCCTGTACCTGGATATCTGTTTCCTTCTTCAAGTTTGAGAAGTTTTCAGCCATAATTTCATCAAATACATTTTCAATCACCAATTTTCTCTCTTCTTCTGGGACCCCTATAATGCAAATATTGCTTTGCTTGATGTTATCCGAAAAATCTCTTAAACTGTTTTCATTTAAATTTTTTTCTTTTTGCTCTTCTGATTGGTGATTTCCATTATTCCAGATCACTTATG
>NW_006782803.1:1139898-1145879 GCF_000442215.2 Lipotes vexillifer | reverse complement strand
TTTTTGATTGGGTTTTTTTTTTTTTTTTTTTTTTAAGGAAGTGGCTAAGGCAACTATGGGGGTTGGTGAGTCTGAAATCTGTAGACCAGTCCCTCTGTCTTTTCATTTTGCTTAACTTTCTCTGTCTCTATGAATTTAGGTTAAAAGGTTACCCATTGCAGATTTGAAAGGGTGTTCTTATGTAGGTGTGTCCCTGTAGAGACTGCTTGTGCCCAGTCTCTTTGGTTGGAAAGCTAGATTTAATGTGGATGCAAGTCATATCTTTCCTCAGATTATGCCTGAACCCATCACCTTGGTAGGAAGTGGGGCTGGAGATACAGTGGCTAGAGTTGGAACTGATTTTGAGGCAGGGCTTCCCCTCTTCTCAGTGGCTGTAACCATCCTATTGGGGACAGGGCAGATCCCAAGTTGCTGGAGCAGAAGTCCTGAGGGTCTGGTCTGAGCTAGCTCTGTTCTCTTTAAGTATGTGCTATCTCCATTCTTAGTACTGGGACTCTTGGCTCAGAGGGGAGCAGTGCTGAAGCAGAGGGGCCCATGCAAGTGCTCTCATGATGGGGCATGGGCTATGGTGTGTCAGCTGTAGTGGTCCAAGCTGCCTGCAATGTGCCACCTGTGTAGGCATGAGCAATTGTTGCCTTCACCTGGTTTAGACTCAGCCTCACATCTGAGTCCCCTTTATTCCACACAGCTGATCACTCCTAATCTCCACCATCCCTGCTCTGTTGTGAAGTCTCATCACAGTGCAGGTAGGGCCCACATGGTCTCAGTATTTATCAGGGTGTGGGTTATGGTGGACCAGCCACCATCAGAATTCCAGGCTGCTTCTGATGCACTGCCTAAGTATGTGCCAGCAGTTGCCACCCCCACCCCACCCAGACACTGTTCTGGGTCCAAGTCGCCTCTGCATCCCACAGCCGAGCTCTCTCTCTGGTGTTGGCAGCCTAGGTATAGTGCAGTGCTGGGACATGGAGTGATGGGGCTTGACCATTCATTCTGCTCAGGCTTGGGCATGTGCCAGGGCAGTCACTGGAAACCAAGCAGCCACTGGAGCTGTCTTCAATCTGCCCTCTCCGTCCTGCTTCAGGAGCAAGACAGCATGCACATGCTCCTCACAACCAAAGCCCAGCCTTCTGATAACCCTCCTGTTAGTCCCAGCCAACCAGCATAGGGGGCTCATCTTCCCTGTATAGGACCCCAGGGCCTGGCCACCCAATAAGTGGCTCAAACTGCTCACCCCCCAGGGAGGATCTCTGCCCATGTAACCTCCCTTTTCCTCTGAGCCTCCTCTCAGGGGCACAGGTCCTGACCTGATCACTTCTCTTCCCTTCCTACCTGATTCTGTGTGTATCTTTCTTACAGTCTTGGTTGTGCAGAAGTCTTTCTGTGTTCTTCAGTTAGTTTTCAGTGAGGATTGTTCCACATGTAGATGCTTTTTTGATGTGTTCATGGGGAGAGGTGAGTTCCATGTCCTCCTACTCTGCCATCTTGATTGATTTCTTCTGAACATTAAGTTTAAAACATGAAGAAGGTTTGAAAAGCTTTTGTGTCTAACTTTGTGATCTTTGCAAAGGGTTTTTGGAAATCCTTCTAAGATTACCTAGAACATGACCATGACTTCATATGGTTACAGTTATCAACTAAACTATTAATTAGCATTCAAGGAACACTAATTTGTGCTAAGTCAAGTACCATATGAGTGAGAAATGATCCAAATAAATTTAAATGGGAATTTATTGTTTTATTATGACCGTCTTGTCAGGATCAGTCTCCTCTGCTTATTTTTCATTCTCTTCCTCCTCCTCCTCCTCCTTATCCTCCTATTCTTTTTTTCTCGCTGTCAAAAAGAAGTAGACCTATTATTCTTAGAACAATATATGAAGTATCTACTTCTGAGAAAACAATGTTCATTGCTTGTCTATCAGGTCTAAAGTACTATGCAGGGCATGGAACACAAGCAAAGAAAATCTTTGTATTCTGACATCATTTTCTGTCTAGTGGAGGACTAGACATGCAAGCAAATAATTATAGACATAGCAGAAAAAAACAGTTGGTCAACACTTGAAGTGACATGTAGAAAGCCCTTGAATGAATGTTTACTATCCTAAAGTATTTACACAACATACTAACGTGAAAAGTAGTGAGACCGGTTGCCATCGTTACTGCAGTTCATTCCTGTTGCTCCTCCTGTGGTTTGTGGCATAATAACAGATATGCTTGTGTTAACCATAAGTTGTTCTTTTTTATATTTATACTTAGCTAGATTCAAAGCTCATTCGACAGTTAATTTCAACTTGCACATAGTAAAAACAGCGGACTTGGAAGACTTTACTTCTTTCTGGACTACCTACTTCTTAAATTCCATTTTTCTATGTGCTGAGAATGCAGAATAAGTACAATCCACCAGCTTTCCTGCCTTCTCAGCCCCATTTTTATATTGACAGTGTCTGTATTATTTAGAAGCAAAAAACACCTTCAAATGGAAAGTTTCTAAAATCTTACACAAGGTTCCTTATTAAATATTACAGTGACAGCTACATTAATGCACTCCTTGATTCCTTGGGAGCAAAGGGCACTTGGAACACAACATTTAAAGCTCTGGGTAAATTCAGGAATCTATCAGTAAGTCCTGACTCAACAGAATTAACTCAAGTTTACGGGCAGGGCTCTTACTTTAATAAGGGAGATTGTATTTCCAAAATATTCCAGTGTTTAAAATGTCTTGGAAAAACTGTAACCCTGCCTAAACAGTGCTCAAGTAGAAATAATTCTGTGACTAAGTACTTTGTACAGGAAAAGACCTTGGGAAGGGCCCAGTTATAATTAACTGTGAAGGTGTGACTTTGACAATTTTTCCTCTCTTTAGAAGAAAAATAAACATTTTAATGATTGGGATATAAAAAATACTTTCTGGGACATTGGATAAGGTATTTGGAAAGAATCTCTGGAGCAAGAAGGGTCAATGTAATATGTCTCCCTAAAGCACTCTAACAAATAAAATTTTAGACTATCAAAGCATATCTATGAATTGATTATCTAAAATTACACATTATATAGGATTATACTATAGGACAGCCCATTCCCATCTGTCTACATACTATGGCAAGTTTTAAATGGAAATCTGTAGTACAATAGATTTTTGATGTTTTCAATAGGCTATTTATATAAACAATTTTATTTTCCATACAAAAACATACTTTTTATTGTTCATAGCACTTTATGAAAAAAATCTAATAGAATACCTACTTTGAAGTCTTGTTATTGTCATGATGTCTTCCTTTTGGTAGTAATGATAGATTGAAATTTCTCTCTTTATGCTTCTTGTCTGGTGCTGGATCAATGCCATGATTTCCAAGAGGGTTGGATAAATTCACTGGTAGAGCAATTTGTGTGAATATCAGTCACATTCATATTGGGCATAATTATTAGAACCACTTGACCCAGAAAATATATCATAACTCATATGGAAGCATGGATCAGAAAACTTACAATTGTAGGAAGCCTGCTATTTGGTCATCAGATTTTATTTCAACTGTGTAAGTATTGAAAAGCTCATCACCCAGAAAGGCAGGTAATTCCTAAAGAATAAAGTGTTTTGAGGAGTTTGGTCAGACCAAAACATGAATAAGGCAACAAGTAAGAAGTATAAAATAATTTGTCATTAAAGGGAGGATGTTTGCAGGAGAGTGCTTGGGGCAGGTGGGGGGACTTGTTAGGAGTTTCGCTGGGTGGCAAGGTTTCAAGAGAAAGGAAGAGAAGGAGCTTCCACTGGCATCTCCTGCCAGGGCTAAAACTCAGAACTGTGCCAAGGGAAGATAAAGAGGCTTTGTATGCACAGAAGATGAAGGGAGGTGGGAACAGGAGTAATGGAGAGGCACAGGCAGTGAGTGGGTGATAAGCCTAAGGGCTGAGCAGGACTGGGATCTGAGAGCACTTGGAATTTTCTACACTTCTTGGTGCTTCCCCCTTATCCTAGATTCTCTAATGATGTTTTACAGCTTGATTCTCTGCATAATGCTACTGTTACATCTCCACTCCAATTTTATTATGTTAATTTCTCATCTTTTATTTTAGAAGTATACCACCTGCATTAAAGAGTACAAAATATATAATTTAAGATATACAATAGACTTTGCCTTATGGGGCTCTGCTATTTAAATATTTTTTAAAAAATTTATAATCATATCTTATGCTCGTACTTCTCATATGCCTGAACACCTAAGTATATAATTTATATACCTAAAGACAATGCTTTCTAACTAAAAGCTAAAACAAAAACATAATGTTGAGAGAGAAAAGAATGTAAGTCAAAAAAGGATTCATAAAGTATGTAGCCCTTCATATACACTCTAAATATATAAAATTATGATATATTATTTATGATTACATGTGTACATATGTAGTAAAAGTATAAAAGACATGCATGGGAGAATGCGTGGCAAATTCAGAAGAGCGATCACATTTAGAGAAAGGAAGAAACAGATGAATAGTGGGGCACTGGATGTTTCTATTACATTTTAATTTTTTCTAAATGGAGCTTTGAACCATATGTAGCAACATATTAGTGTGCACATTTAATCTAGTTCTGCATATAGATGCTTGCATGAACAATATATTCTGTACTCTGTGTTTGAAATACTTGATAAGTAAAAATAAATTTAAAATTAAAACAAAAACAAAGGAAAGCCTAAACTCCTATTTTTCTGCTAGGAGAAATCCTAGCAGAATTCCTCATCAAGCAGAATCTTGCTTAAAATGCTTCACTAAGCAGAATCTCAAATCACTCACCACTCTTGGTTACCCTCTCCACTTGGTAGTTGAAAAATACGCTTTCATTCAACATACAGTGATAAGGATGCTACCTTTAAAACAATTGGTTTTTATGTATTACTATTTTATAAAGGATAACTCATAAGCCATGAACTGAATATACCAGGGACTGAGAAACTTCAAGATCACTACAGTTTTCCTCGAAAATATTAAAATTGCATACAAATTACATAGTATATGGATTGCCTCCCATACAGGGAGGTATGTTATAGTGAAAGAAGTCTGAGCTTAGGACCAGAAAACTGGGTTCTAGCTCAGTTCTACCATTTAATAGTAGTTTGACCATGAGCAAGACAGTTAGTTACATTCTCTGCATCTTACCTCTTCATCTGTAAATTGAAGACTTGAAATTCTTCCTAGCTCTGGGTCCTCTCAGTAGGAGGCAAAGGAGCAGAATGTTTAGGAAGTAGGTTCTGAGGTCAGAGTGGGGCAGACTCTTATCCCTTCCTTACAGGGTGCTTGTGAGGACTGAATAAAATAATACAAGCATAGCCCTTAGAACAGTGCTTTGCAAATCTGAGATGGCCTAGCTCTTTTTTTGCTGTGATGAAATGCTCTGATTCAATTTGTCCAGAACCATGGTAGGCTGTGAAAGCTTATGATACCAAATGCTTTATTTTGGTTTATTGCATATAAAGTACTTTCACACTATTTCATTGCATCCCAGGGTAGAAGAGACCTGGGCTCTTGGTCCTGGGCCTTGAGAAGTTAGCATGCAGTTGAGATATAAAAAACAAAGTACATAGGATAATTACTAATACACATAAAGCTCTGTCAATGAAGAGCTAGGTGGTGAGTTTTATAACTAATCTAGGAGATGGGGGATGAGACAGCAGCAATAGAGCTTGAGCTGGAACAAAAATTATTCAATGAACAACATGGGAACTTAACTAAGTCCCGGTGTCCTTTGTTATCTTAGTCTTTTCCCAGCCATCGTCAGTGCTAGTTAACAGACTGGAATAACAAAGTCCTGAGTGCTTTCATCACCAGCGCCGGAAGGCTCTGGGTTCTGGGAAGAATCTCGCTTAATTATTTACAACTTGGGGCACGGATTGATAACTTCTTTCTTAAGCAAGAAGTTTATGTGCCAAAATTTTACATTCCTCCACTTAAAAGTATGAATTCCATTCTGTTCTAAAGCTCAAACACTCTTT
>NW_006782803.1:1115639-1139791 GCF_000442215.2 Lipotes vexillifer | reverse complement strand
ACTCTTTCCAAACATGCTATTTACTTTTTAATCCTCTCTGCCAGGAATCTTTCTGCATGCTCATTACTGATCTCCCGCTCAGTGAGGCAATGGTCTTATGCTTCTTAGGTTGAACCAGAGGAATCATTCAACCCTCACAAAAGGAGGAAGTAAGCCTGGAGCAGAGGCTTACTGCCCACCATTGTTGTCTAGAGTGGTCAATGCCTTCCCCTCTAGAAGCAAGGCAGCATCTATTTGGAGGGCTAGCCATTAGGTCCTTGTAGGAATGAGATCCCAGAGGAGTTTATCCAGGGTCTCTCTAGCTGACTGTAAAATGTGGTAAACTGCAATAAGCAAACGTTCACAGGCAGGTGGATCTCAGTTGGCCTCTGCCTCCTATAAGCTATTGAGTTTATTTTGGCAAATTACATAACTTCTCTGAGACTATTTTCTTATTTGTAAAATAGGAAAAAATAGATCTACCTCAGTGGATTATTGTATGGATTAACAAGATAATTCATGTAAAGTACTTAGCAAAATAATCAAAAAGGGTCATCTATGTGTGTGGCACACAGAATTAAAGATATCCATATTCCCATCACCTTGCCCTTTCCTCTCTTTTGATAAAATAAACAGCAGCATTTCAATATAGTGATATTTAATATTTTACTATTATTCTCTAGAAAATATAAAGAGGAAATTCAGATCTCAAATAATTGAAATAAAAACCCAGGACTTTAGCTGGTCAAGAGAGAGGACTGCTCTGAACAGAACAGATTCACACACAGTTCTTTTATGTAGCCCAGCCAATTTAAAGAGGTATGGTGTTTGTTTCCCCACCCCATCCTGTTGTCCACATTTATTAACATTTTGTTTGTGTGAGGATCACAACTCCCCTTTGCTAACACCTGTGGACATATCCTTCCAACATCTAAGTTTTTGTTTTGTTTTGTTTTATAGTTGCTCAAATTTCTCATGTTATTTGGTGTAAAAGGATTTTGAATGAAGAGGGTTTTCACTGAGCTGAGTCAGGTGATCTCAGAAATCTGATTTAGAATCCAAACTGAGTTAGTGTTTCCTTTTTAGTCCTATACCAATCATTTCATTCACTTCAGCTGGCTCACTAATCCACAAAACTAATCAAATCTTTGAAAAGCTTCCATCGCTTCTTTTGTGCTGCCTTTTACAAGGAAGAACAAACAGTACTATTTTTGAGTGAAAGGAAACTACACAGAACTGATAACTGACTTCTGTTTTTACATCATGGTTCTGTCTGTATTCTTAGTGTGGCATTGGTCTCTGAAGAGTAATGGCTAGAGAGTGGCCCCAAGCATCTGATAGCCTGCCATCAGTGACAGGGGATTTTCAATTTTACCAATGCCTTCCTTTTTTTTACCTTAGTGATTGAAATGTTTCAATAATGAAAGTTTATCAAGCAGTAACTGTATGCCAGGCATTTCTACTAAATGAAGTGTCTTAATGTGCATGGTACCTACCAATGAGGTGCAGGTGCTATTATCATATGTGCTTTACCAATGAGGACACTGAAACAGAGAAGTTAAGTAAATAGCTCCTGGTCACACAGCTTGTAAAATCAAACTTGAGTCTTTGGATTCTCACTCAAGCAGAACCATATTTGGAGAGTGTTCTCACGAAAGGCTGAAATTTGTCCAAGGATGCTGTTGCTCCCAGATGTTGTTTGGATTGTGTGAATAAGATAGTTTTGAAAAAGGGACTCCCCACCCAGATTCAGGCTCCATTTTGGACAGCCTTGCCTCAGCTACAGTTACTTCAGTGTTTCTCATATGCAGTGAGGCTCCCAACTCGCTTTCAACATCAGATTGTTGTAGGGATTAGTAGAAAAGACACATGATATTATGTTATTGATTGAGGACTTATTATAAGAAGATTATTTTCTGAACTTATTATAAATTCTCTAGTCATGTACTAGATATGTTTGCTATGTTAATGCCCAATTAATTTTTTTAAAGATTCATTATATTAGGAAGAGAAATAGTAAGTTGCTACAAAGAATATGTATTTTCACTCTCTTTCAATGTGTATATTTCATCATGTATATAAAAGGTAGACAAAATGGTGTTTTTTTGGGGGGTGATGCTAAAAAAAAAGAACTAAAGAAGAACCTTAAATCACAGAAATGTGTTATATGTAAGCAGGCCACAATGGAGAAATCAAAAAGGAGAGTGTGAATCAGAAATATTCACAAGAAACTTACTTTTCCCCCCTACTAGGTAATAGGCAGTGAAATAAAAGGGCTTTTCCAGTTATAGCTTGGAAGGAAATGAGTAGTGATATCATAGTTAATGCTAAGAGAGAAAGTGACCCTTCATTACTGAGAACGTTTCCTCCTTTTCTTGTGACACAATGCAAGACATTCTGTGGATCCTTTTTTAACAGGAATGTGCATTAATGAAAACAAACGTCCCTTTTCTCAAATCTTTTGTGGGAACTATGATGGGGCATGGACTGTTCTTCTGAGCCACCGTCTCCTTCAGTCAATTATCATTCATTCGAGCCACCATTTCCTTCAATCAATTTAATTATCATTCATTCTTACAACTGCATGGATTCCAATTTACCAGAGCACCTAGGAAGTCGCTATTTTCCTGATTTTCTTGCCTCAGTAGCCTTACAGGTATTTACAGATTTTAGAATATAGCTTAAGCAAACCAGAACTGTTATCATATATAGATACCTGACCCTATGCCTCTCTTTAAATATAAATATTATGAATTGGTATAGCTGAGAATAAAAGTTATTAATGTCATATATATTTATTTTTCCTTTGAAAAGGTATTGTCAAAATTCAGTACAATTAAGAAAGAAATATATGGTTCTTGGGGATTTGGAATCTTCCACTATAGAACAACTTATTTTTTTTATGTCAAGACTTCCAAATAAAGTAATATTATACTTATCTAGAATTATGCAATTCTAAATAAGTTTAATCTGTTTAGATAATAAAGTCTCATTCTTTATAAACCATTCCTTTCATGGTTTTTAAACATCTTATCACATTCTTTCTAAAATATTTTATAACATTTCCTGCCAATGTATACTAAGTAAACTCTAACCTTAATTTAACTATTTCTGAATGGTGTAGGTTGCTCTATATTCTAACCTTTTACAAAAGTTTAAAAACTCTCCTAGTCTCTTCATTTTCTGTTACCCAGCTTTTTATATTTCAATTCTTGCTGATAACCAGGGCTTATCTGTCAGCTTCTTTTTTCAAAGTTGCTATTTCTAATCTGTTATAGCCATAGAAACCATATAATAGTTCTTGTCTGAACTTAGAGTTAACAGGCTCTAAGTTAGGTCTCTCTTTGGTCTTTGTAACATTGATTTTAGCTTATTTGGGGGACCTATTAAATTTCATCCCAGATGGTAGTCCCAGTATTCTGGATGGTTGACATTTCCAGATATGAAACCTCTGATTCAGTTAGGAAAGTGAAGAGGTGGAGGTGGGGCATTTAGGCAGCCCAAGCAACATGAATAGAGGCAAGAATAGGTATTGAGAGTATGGTATGTAGTTTAGGAAGGCTGCAACCTCCACTGTAAGACAAAGAGAAGGAAGGTGGGGTGTGGCAATAAGGGACAAGGAATGAAGCAATAAGCAGGGGCAAAATAACAAACGTTCTTGTATTTCATGCTAAGGAGTTTTAACTTCAACACTGAAGTTGTAAGATGCCTCAAGTATTTTAGAGAAGGCAGCATCATGATCAGATTTGCATTTTAGAAAGATTACTTTTGTGTCACTGTGAAAATGTTGATGTAAATGACTAAGGAAATCACATTTGTATTAGGTATTACATTAGTTGGCAGCATTTGATTCAATAGCTGGAATAATGGTAGAGGGTTGTGTTTAACCCTTCTTTATAATATGACCTCATATTCATATCTAAAATATAATACAACTATGAAAACCTGAGTTAAAACTCAAATGTGACAATGATAGATTACCTCCTACAAGGAATACAGAGAAAAGAATCACTAATATTCTATATGGCCTCTTTAGAGAGTTCCAGAGTACTCTGGTGTTTTTTGGCATCTGGTATATATCAGTAAAGTCTGGAGAAAGGTCTAGAATGCCCTCCTTCATGTAAAGCATTCTAATTGAAAAAGAATGCAAAAAATGTAGAAAGTTGAGTTGAATGAAATATCATGAAAAGCCAATTACCAATTATTAAACTTTTTCATCATAAATATCATTATTACCATACATATGTAGTAATCATTATCTTAAATTTTAAGTGATAAAAGAGGTGTTAAGAAGGTGGCTTGCTTAAGAAGTATACAGCAAAGATAAATGTACAAGTAAGTCTTCACCTAAAGTTATGTAAGCATTTGGTCTTTAGAATGAATTATTTCCTTTGTACTGGTCAAAGACAGTAACCCCCAGGTAAGCTAAATTGCCTGCTCTAAGAAACTGAGAATGGAACTCAGAGAAACCTTCTACTGTGTTGTCATGAACATGGTAACAATAATAACAATGAAAACATGATGATGATGATGATGGTGATGGAGATAAGGATGATGATTATTTAGTTTCACTCGCTGGTAGCTGTGTCCCTTTTTTTTCAGGTATGGAAAAATCCTTTGAAAAGTATAGGAGGAGCTAAATAGATGAAGTTGATTCCAATCTGCTTATTATTTAAAGAGCTAGATGAGATCATTGAATTCCATCCTTTAATTTTGCTGATCAGGAAACTGAAGCTCAGAAGATATAACAGGCTGCTTAGTTGGACACAGAGTTTCAAAGCATCCTGCTTTACATACTTCAGAATGCAGTACATGTTCTCATGTATTTAATATCCCTTAAAATAACTGGTATTTTGGGACTCAGTCCTTAAATCAATAGGAATAGTGAGGGGCGATAAGATAGAAACGGTTTAACAGCACTGGAATCTATTCCTACATTGATTGTTTCCTTGAGTCTACTTAGCAGCTATATGGACATCCTGAAGCATATTTCACTTCTCTGCAGAAGGGAAGGGAATCCACTAATCAACAGAGGGATGAAAGGCGTAGATTAAATGCCCAAGACTTACAGGTCTGTGCCTCATATCTTTTTGCTTATGTGTTTCTTTAGATGACTTCAGGATTTTGCTAGTCAAATGCTGTATGTTTGATCACCTAATGGTACCAGTGTCTTATGGCAATGTTCCAGGTTTTATTTTATTTTTTAATAGATCTTTATTGGAGTATAATTACTTCACAATACTGTGTTAGTTTCTGTTGCACAACAAAGCAAATCAGCCACATGCATATACATGTCCCCATATCCCCTCCCTCTTGATTCTCCCTCCCCCCTCCCTATCCCACCCCTCTAGGTCATCTCAAAGCACCAAGCTGATCTCCCTGTGCTATGCTGCTGCTTCTCATCAGCCAACTATTTTACATTCACTAGTGTATATATGTCGTTGCTACTCTCACTTCACACCAGCTTCGTCCTCCCACCCCTTGTCCTCAAGTCCATTTTCTATGTCTACCTCTTTACTCCTGCCCTGCAACTAGGTTCATCAGTACCATTTTTTTTTTTTTACATTCCATATATATGTGTTAGCATATGGTATTTGTTTTTCCCTTTCTGACTTAACTTCACTCTGTATGACAGACCCTAGGTCCATCCACCTTGCAACAAATAACTCCATTTCGTTCCTTTTTAGGGCTGAGTTATATTCCATTGTATATATGTGCCACATCTTCTTTATCCATTCATCTATTGATGGACATTTAGGTAGCTTCCATGTCCTAGCTATTGTAAATAGTGCTGCAGTGAACATTGTGGTACATGTCTCTTTATGAATTATGGTTTTCTCAGGGTACATGCCCAGTAGTGGGATTGCTGGATCATACGGTAGTTCTTTTTTTAGTTTTTTAAGGAAGCTTTTCTATTTTTTAGTTTTTTAAGGAACTAACTCCATACTGTTTTCCATAGTGGTTGTTATCAATTTACATTCCCATCAACAGTGCAGGAGGGTTCCCTTTTCACCACACCCTTTCCAACTTTATTGTTTCTAGACTTTTTGATAATGGCCATTCTGACCAGCGTGAGGTGATATCTCATTGTAGTTTTGAGTTGAATTTCTCTAATTATTAATGATGTTGAGCATCTTTTCATGTGCCTCTTGGCCATCTGTATGTCTTCCTTGTTGAAATGTCTATTTAGGTCTTCTGCCCAGTTTTTAACTGGACTGTTGTTGTTTTTTTTTTTTGATATTGAGCTCCATGAGCTGTTTGTATATTTTGGAGATTAATCTTTTGTCTGTTGTTTCATTTGCAAATATTTTTTCCCATTGTGAGGGTTGTCTTTTTGTCTCATTTATGGTTTCCTTTGCTGTGCAAAAGCTTTTAAGTTTAATTAAGTTCCATTTGGTTATTTTTGTTTTTATTTCCGTTACTCTAGTAGGTGGGTCAAAAAAGATCTTGCTGTGGTTTGCGTCAAAGAATGTTTTCCCTATATTTTCCTCTAAGCGTTTTATAGTGTCTCGTCTTACATTTAAGTCTTTAATTCATTTGGAGTTTATTTTTGTGTATGGTGTTAGGGAATGTTCTAATTTCATTCTTTTACATGTAGCTGTCCAGTTTCCCCAGCACCACTTATTGAAGAGGCTGTCTTTTCTCCACTGTATGTTCTTGTCTCCTTTGTCATAAATTAGGTGACCATGTGTGTGTGGGTTTATCTCTGGGCTTTCTATCCTGTATCATTGATCTATATTTCTGTTTTTGTGCCAGTATTATACTGTCTTGATTACTGTAGCTTTGTGGTATAGTTTGAAGTCGGGGTGCCTGATTCCTCCAATTCCATTTTTCTTTCTCAAGATTGCTTTGGCTATTTAGGGTCTTTTTGGTTTCCATACGAATTGTAAAATTTTTTGTTCTAATTCTGTGAAGAATGCCATTGGTAGTTTGATAGGGATTGCATTGAATGTGTAGATTGCTTTGGGTAGTATAGTCATTTTCACAGTATTGATTCTTCCAATCCAAGAACATGGTATATTTTTCCATCTGTTTATGTCAGGTTTGATTTCTTTCATCAGTGTTTTATAGTTTTCTGAGTACAGGTCTTTTACCTCCTTAGGCAGGTTTATTCCTAGGTATTTTATTCTTTTTGTTGCAGTGGTAAATGCAAGTGTTTCCTTAATTTCTCTTTCTGATTTTTCACTGTTGGTGTATAGGAATGCCAGAGATTTCTGTGCATTAATTTTGTATCCTGCAACCTTACCAAATTCATTGATTAGTTCTAGTAGTTTTCTGGTGGCGTCTTTAGGATTTTCTATGTATAGTATCATATCATCGGCAAACAGTGACAGTTTTCTTCTTCTTTTTCAGTCTGTATTCCTTTGATTTCTTTTTCTTCTCTGATTGCTGTAGCTAGGACTTCCAAAACTCTGTTGAATAAGAGTGGTGAGAGTGCACATCCTTGTCTTTTTCCTGATCTTAGAGGAAATGCTTTCAGTTTTTCACCACTGAGTATGATGCTTGCTGTGGGTTTGTCATATATGGCCTTTATTATGTTAGGGTAGTTTCCCTCTATGCCCATTTTCTGGAGATTTTTTATCATAAATGGGTGTTGAATTTTTCAGAAGCTTTTCTGCATCTTTTGAGATGATCATATGGTTTTTATTCCTTAATCTGTTAATGTCATATATCACATTGATTGATTTGCATATATTGAAGAATCCTTGCATTCCTGAGATAAATCCCACTTGATCATGGTGTATGATCCTTTTAATGTGCTGTTGGATTCTGTCTGGTAGTATTGTTTTCAGGACTTTTGCATCTATATTCATCAGTAATGTTGGTCTATAATTTTTTGTGTGTGTGATATCTTTGTCTGGTTTTGGTATCAGGGTGATGGTGGCTTCATAAAATGAATTTGGGAGTGTTTCTCCATGTGCAATTTTTTGGAAGAGTTTGAGAAGAATTGGTGTTACCTCTTATCTAAACGTTTGATAGAATTTACCCGTGCAGCCATCTGGTCCTGGACTTTTGTTTGTTGGAAGATTTTTAATTATGGTTTCAATTTCATTACTTGTGATAGGTCAGTTTATATTTTCTAATTCTTCCTGGTTCAGTCTTGGAAAATTGTACCTTTCTAAGAATTTGTCCATTTCTTCATGGTTGTCCATTTTATTGGCATATAGTTGTTCGTAGTAGTCTCTTATTATCCTTTGTATTTCTGCAGTGTCGGTTGTGATTTCTCATTTTTCATTTCTAATTTTATTGATTTGCGTCCTCTCCCTGTGTTTCCTGATGAGTCTGGCTAAGGGTTTATCAATTTTGTTTATCTTCTCAAAGAACCAGCTTTTAGTTTTATTGATCTTTGCTATTTCTCTTTGTTTCTATTTCATTTATTTCTGCTCTTATCTTTATGCGTTCTCTCCTTCTACCGACTTTGGGTTTTCTTTGTTCTTTCTCTAGTTGTTTTAAGTGTAGGGTTAGATTGTTTGAGATGTTTCTTGTTTCTTGAGGTAGGATTGTATTCCTATAAATTTCCCTCTTAGAACTGCTTTTGCTGCATCCCATAGGTTTTGGGTCATCGTGTTTTTGTTGTCTTTTGTTTCTATGTATTCTTTTATTTCTTCTTTGATTTCTTCAGTGATCCTTGGTTATTTAGTAGCACACTGTTTAACCTCCATGTATTTGTGTTTTGTACAGTTTTTTTCCTGTAATTGATTTTCAGTCTCATAGTGTTGTCGTAAGAAAAGATGCTTGATATGATTTCAGTTTTCTTAAATTTTCTGAGGCTTGATTTGTGACCCAAGATGTGATCTATCCTGGAGAATGTTCCAAGTGCACTTGAGAAGAAAGTGTATTCTGCCACTTTGGGGTGGAATGTTCTATAAATATCGATTAAATCTATCTGGTCTATTGTGTCATTTAAAGCTTGTGTTTCTTTATTTATTTTCTGTTTGGATGATCTGTCCATTGGTGTAAGTGGGGTGTTAAAGTCCTCTACTATTATTGTGTTACTTTCAATTTCTCCTTTCATGGTTGTTAGCAGTTGCCTTATGTATTGAGGTGTTCCTATGCTGGGTGCATAAACATTTATAATTGTTATATCTTCTTCTTGGATTGATACTTTGATCATTATATAGTATCCCTCCTTATGTCTTGTAACAGTCTTTATTTTAAAATCTACTTTATCTGATATGAGTATTGCTACTCTAGCTTTGTTTTGATTTCCATTTTCATCGAATATCGTTTTTCATCCCTTCACTTTCAGTCTGTATGTGTCCCTAGGTTTGATGTGGGTCTCTTGTAGACAGCATATATATGGGTCTTGTTTTTGTATCCATTCAGCCAGTCTGTATCTTTTGGTTGGGGCATTTAATCCATTTACATTCAAGGTTCTTATTGGTATGTATGTTCCTATTACCATTTTCTTAATTATTTTAGTTTTGTTTTTGTGGGTCTTTTTCTTCTCTTGTGTTTCCCACTTAGAGAAGTTTCTTTAGCATTTGTTGTAAAGCTGGTTTGGTGGTGCTGAGCTCTCTTAGCTTTTGCTTGTCTGCAAAGCTTTTGACTTCTCTATTGATTCTGAATGAGATCCTTGCTGGGTAGAGTAATCTTGGTTGTAGGTTTTCCTCTTTCATCACTTTAATTATATCCTACCACTCCCTTCTGGCCTGCAGAGTTTCCACTGATAAGTCAGCTGATAACATTATGGTGATTCCTTTGTTTGTTACTTTTTGTTTTTCCCTTGCTGCTTTTAATAATTTTTTTAATTTAATTTTTGTTAGTTTCATTATTATGTGTCTTGGTGTGTTTTTCCTAGGGTTTATCCTGTATGGGACTCTCTGTGCTTCCTGGACTTGGGTGACTATTTCCTTTCCCATGTTAGGGAAGTTTTCCACTACAATCTCTTCAAATATTTTCTCAGATCCTTTCTTTTTTCTCTTCTTCTGGGATCCCTATAATTCAAATGTTTGTGCGTTTAATGTTGTCCCAGAGGTCTCTGAGATTGTCTTCAATTCTTTTCATTATTTTTTCTTTATTCTGCTCCTCAGCAGTTATTTCCACCATTCTGTCTTCCAGCTCACTTATTCAGTCTTCTGTCTCAGATATTCTGTTATTGATTCCTTCTAGTGTATTTTTCATTTCAGTTATTGTGTTGTTCATCTCTATTTGTTTGTTCTTTAGTTCTTCTAGACCTTTGTTAAACATTTCTTGTATTTTCTCAATCCATGCCTCCATTCTATTTCCAAGATTCTGCATCATCTTTACTATCATTACTCTGAATTCTTTTTCAGGTAGATTGCCTATTTCCTGTTCATTTGTTTGGTCTTATAGGTTTTTACCTTGCTTCTTCATCTGTGAGATATTATTTTGCCTTCTTTTTTTTTTTTTTTTTTTTTTTTTTTAAGGTGTGGGATTGTGTTCCTGTCTTACTGGTTGTTTGGCCTGAGGCTTCCAACACTGGAGTTTGTAGGCTATTGGGTAGAGCTGGGTCTTGGTGCTGAGATGAGGACCTCCATGAGACCTCACTCCGATGAATATTCCCTGGGTTATTCTGAGGTTCTCTGTTAGTCCCATGGTTCGGACTCAGAATTACCACATCAGGAGCTTCAGCCCGACCCTGGGTTCATGAACAAAGATCCCACAAGCCACCTGTGGTGGCAAGAAAAGAAAAAAAAAGTGAAAAATAAAATTAGACTAGGAAATTAACAGATATCTTAGAAGAATATAAAAATAAAAATATAGATGAGTCAACAACCAGAAAGTACATTAGTACCACAATAGTAAAAAAGAGGAGGAGGGAAAAGAAAAACAGTAAAAGTGGGGGAAGGGTCTTGGCTGTGGAGGGTGATGTTTGGGTGGTAGGTGGGGCCAATGCTCGGGACCCACAGGGCTGGAAAAGGCCCTGGGGGATGTGGGGGGTGGGGCTTAGGCTCAAGGAAGAGACGGGGCCCAGGTGTGTCTTCTACCCCTGGTCTCAGAGGGCAGGGGACCTCACCTGGGAGCCCAGCAAACTTCCTGGGCCCCAATGGGTGGGGCAAATGCCCTCCTCTCCTCTCCTGCTGCTCTGGTCTGGGAGGGCCCCTCCCCTCTGCCTTTGCTGATCTCCCTAGCCTCCCTCCTATGCCCCGAAGGACCTTTTTGGCCTGGAGGGGTCTCTGGAGGGCAGGGGACTGGTCTGGGAGCTCAGCAGGCTCCCCTCCCTGAGTGGGCGGGGCGATCACCCTCTGCTTCTCTCCTGCTCATTGCTGCTTCTCTCATCATTCCTCCGGGATGGCTCCTCCTGCCTGCCACTCCTGATCTCCCCAGCCTCAGGGGTATCGATCCTGTCTGGCCTCCACTTCTCCTCCCCCCTCAGTCCCCCTATGTTCTACCAGTTCACTTTGGGGTTCCTCCCGTCTCCTTGGGCATCAGAGCCCCCCACCACACCAGAGGCCGGCAGGCGCCCTAGTTGTGGGGAGACGCTAACTCCACATCTTCCCACACCGCCATCTTCTGAATTTGTTCTAGGTTTTAGATTTTGTGAGCTTGGTGTATAATCTAACCCAGGAATACCTGCTTTTGCTCTTTGGATATTTTTTTTATTAGTCTGCTCATTTTCAACCTAGAATGAGAGTTTTGATTTATTATAAAACCATTCTAGTACAATAGAATCAGCTTGCTTTATTTCAGTTAGCTTATAGTTGTCTCTTTGCCTAACTAGGAAAAATCCTGAGAAAATATTCAGGCAATCAAAAAGTATGACTAAAAATTGTGTGAATCTAAAGATTGTATGAATCTGAAAGTTGTATGAATAATTGTGTCTAGGATTCTGCTGAAAATGACTCATAGAGATAATGTGTGGCCATCCACAAGACGTAGTGTGTTCCATATTATAAGTTGTAAAATACAAATGTTATACATACCGTGAGTATGAAAGCTTGATAGATATTCTTAGGAACACATTTTCATGAAATGCATGAATTGTGTGTACCGAATCAGCCTGTCTAAATGAGATAAGGAAAGCTGAATCAGCTTCATTCTAAACCATCAACATCTGTGACCTTGGAACAAATCAATAGAATCTATTCAGCTTGTCTCTGGGAAGTGGTGTTAATTCAACTTCTAATTCAAGTCAATTAATATCTATGGATCTCTCACAGTTTTCCAGGCCCAAGGGATACAATAAATGGTTAATTTTCTTCTCCTGCAGTAGCCCACCATCTAGCTGGGAGACAGATTTGTACATCCTGAACCAAAATACAAATGTGGGCTATGACCATGACACAAGTAAAGAATTAAAGGGAAATAGATGATAACTGAAGGTTGAAGAAAACTGAGGGAGGGGAAAGATTCACAGAGGACATGAAATTTAAGTTAGATATTTAAAGAAAAGTACCTTTTTCCTTAATTTTTACAAAATGCTCAAAAATCCTATAGAGTCACACATTTTTTCTTCCTAGCTGATCAGATATTTCCAGTTTTCTAATATGTGAACTACTTTTATTGCTAGAAAAGCGATGAACTAAATTGACTTTTTAAAATGTAATCATCCTGTCTTGTATTTATTTATAAAGACTAGAGTTGGGAGGAAATAGATGTTCAAATGGGAAATATGAGTCAAAAAATTTTCATTATCATTCAGTGGAAGACTAGAAGAGGATTGGCATTTCTGTCTCTGCAAAGAAAACACTGTATTCACTGGATATTTTTGTTATCAAATCAAAACAAACTAACAACAACAACAAAAAGCAAGCTTCTCATTTAGGTTTCCTAAACATTTATATATTTGAATATAATTTGCATATGCAAGAGGCATTTTAACCAATTCTGTTCAGGTTCAGTTGTCAGATTAGGACCAGTGATTTGTTTCTTGGTTTGGGCTTCATAACAGTAAAATTCTAACAATGAGTGGCTCAAAATTCAAATGGAGTGCCTTGTAAAATAAATAGTTAAGGCAAGAGAGTTCCATTCCACTGACTAAGATTAAGTAAGATGACTGGCTCAAACATTAAAAATAAAATGATCAGCTAAGATAGGAAAATGAGCAAAAAATACCATTTCTTTGTCTGAATCATTTAGAAATGTTATATATCCACAAAATATATAAAAAGATAGGTTGAAAAAACTGGGAAATCTTTTTCCCCCTTCCATTATGAATTAAGAACCATCTGAGCAAATACAAACTATTCTATCGTGCAGTAGATGAAATGAGATGTGTGGATGTATATGCAGATTTCTTTGACAAACACTTACAAAATATATTTAAAATGTGCATTTAAGACATCAGAGGTAGGTGTAGATTAACCTCTTCAGTGTTTAGTTATAATTTTGCTTGACATCACAAGACTAACATTTGTTCAACCTAGAGACAAGCAAAGAAACTGAACTCGAATTTTAGCCAGATTGTGCTGGGCATCATTTTTCAGACCAATGAAAATGAAATGCTGAGTTGGATTTTTCTATTAATAAGGATTGATTTGATATTAACTGAGATTGGATGACTTCTAAGTTTCTTCCTATCAACCATAGGGAAAAGAGGACTTGTGTTATTTCTAACATTCTTTCCTGGTCAAAGGGAAAAGAGGTCTTGTAACATTTGGAATATTATTTCCTGCTATGTCTGTTGACCCTAGAGATCAGACTCCTTGTATTTCTACACAGGGCTCTGACAGCGTTTATTGGCTATTACCTCTTATTTTCTCTGAGCTTCAGTGATAATAGATTTGGTGGTAGATATAGAAGGGTTTGGACGCTTTTCAGTTCTAGATATTTGGTTTTGAGGATACCTAAAGCTCCCTGGTACCTTTGCCAAAAAGACTCTCTTTGGCCTCTCACACTCCCAACTAATGGCCTTACATCCTATTTCTCTTGTTGAGGGCCACCAGCACAATTGTCCTAAACTTTCACTCTCTCCACTTGCAGTCTCTCTTCATAGAGAAATATGTCTTCATCTTGACATGACTCTAGTCATTTTCATATTTTTATCTTCCCTACCGAAGATTGTAATTGACTTTAGAATGGAATTATTTTCTATTTCTTGTTTAGTGTGATTCCCTACATGTAGCTGTCACCAAATGGTATTGTCAAAATACACGAGGTAATTTTGGTAGGAAATTGGTGAGAACATTGTTTTTTAAACTCATCTCATTTCTTTCTTTCTTTCTTTCTTTTTTTTGTGGATTACTATATGGGGCAGTCAGAGGATGTCATAGATATAATACATCTGGTTTTAATGAATTGTCATGTCATATCCTTAAATATAATAAAAGAAACATGAGCTCAGTGATAGCATAGTTAGGTAGATTTTTAGCTCACTGAACAATTAGATTCTCAGTCTCTTGATCACTGGCTCAATGGAAGACACCATTCTGGAACTTCTCTACTGGAGTTACACAAATCAGAACAGCATTCTAGAAACTTGTTTGTATCATCATTTAAAAGCGCACAGTATATATTATTAAAGTAGAAAATTCTTTTGTATCTTCATATCTTCATGTGAAACAAAATAGATCATTTTATAAGATACTTTCTAAGTCAGTGTGATACTTCTTTTCTTTCCCGGGTCACATGTTGGCCAGACTATTTTGCAGACACTACTGGGAAAATAATGGAAGACATGAAAATAACAGTGAAACTATGGATTCAATATTTATTAATTTGGGACATTGCAATAGCTAAGTGGTAACCCAGGCTCAACTCATGGTTCTTGGTATGTGGTGGAGTGGCTAGTGAAAGAGGGAACCAGTCAGAAAGAACTAATATATGCTTCCCTTTCATTTTCTCACTCTTGTTAGATAATTAAGTCAAACTGTAATACAGGAAACTAACCTATGGTAATACACTTCAGAAAATAATTCTCTCTGTGGATGGTGATAACTGGAAAGGCAGATGAGGTAGCCTTATGGGGTGTTGAAAATATTCTGTACCTTGGCATGCGTGGTAAGTACATGCATTCACATATATTAGATAAAAACTGAGTAGTTTGTGCACTGAACTGTATTTGCTTTATTCTTCATTTTTAAAAATTAGAATATGATGATTAAAGGCCTTAGGCAGTTTTAAGCAAATAACCAGACATTAAACCAGTTTGGTTTTGGTTTTTTTTTATACAGCAGGTCCTTATTAGTTATCCATTTTATACATATTAGTGTATAGATGTCAATCCCAATCTCCCAATTCATCAGCATTAAACCAGTTTGACTAGACTGAATAGTAGGCAAATGGAAGGAAGAGTTGAGAATATTGTTTTACCCTATGTTCTTAGAGTTCTGAATGCCATGATGAAGAAACCAAACTTCATTCCTTATATCTGAGGCAGTTTTTATGGATTTTATTCTTGAATACTTAATCCTAACCTTATTGGGGTCAACTGATGACTACGTAGTTGGTTTGGGATCCTCTGGAAAGCAGATTGTTATTCCTACAGAAGGACACCCTCTAATGGGCACAATTCCTGAGTGGAGGGTCAGAATCACTGACCTCCACCTCACCTTGGGCAAGAGTGGGTCAAGAGTTTCCTCCAAGAGATTTCAGGATCTTCAGTAGCTGGTGTTAAAATGAGCCAAGTCTGAAGAATTAAAGGCCTAGAGGAGAAAATAAAAGGGAATGGAAAGAGGTAGCTCCTGGGCAAATTCCTGGGCAGAGGAACACGGCAGAGGCAATCCAGGACCACCTGGGAGCAGTGGCCTTTCTGCATACGATGGTTTTCTCACCTTCTCCTCTCAGAATCTAGGGACTCGTTTTTCTGAGATAGGGTCAGCGCATAGTAGGCATTTCCTAAAGTTGTTTGAATGAATGAAGATCGAATAATCCCCGCTAAAACGCTACAATTTTTACAAAAGAGTTATTTGCTGTTTTGGGGTTTATTTTGCTTTTCTTTTTTGCGGTACGCGGGCCTCTCACTGTTGCAGCCTCTCCTGTTGCGGAGCACAGGCTCCGGACGCGCAGGCTCAGCGGCCATGGCTCACGGGCCCAGCCGCTCCGTGGCATGTGGGATCTTCCTGGACCGGGGCACGAACCCGTGTTCCCTGCATCGGCAGGCAGACTCTCAACCACTGCGCCCCCAGGGAAGCCCCTGTTGTTTTGTTTTTTACTGGCAAGATTGTTTAAAAATTGTGACCACTCTAAGTTAACATTGTATTTCCTTGCAAAAATATGTTTTTAGTGCCAGATGTAGCAAGAATTTAACAACAGATTTTATTGACAGGTGTGTATGTGTGTAATAAATACTGCATTAAATAGTCATAAATTGCATCCCAATTTCAGAACTATTAAAAAATGAAAAATCTTACATCTTAGAAATGAGAGAGTGAACATGCATAAGTTCCCTTCCCCCACCCTTTCTAGAAGACCTATATCACACATTCACGACATACTCGTCTTTCTCTAACGTCTTCCATGACTCTCAGGATCAGCTGTAGATGTCTGTATTCCTGCAGACTCCTTGGGAATATCCACTAGATCAAAATCCGAGAGAGAAAAAGGTCATCACACACTTGCTCTGCACAATTTATGGGAAATTGAATGCTGTCCCAGAATTTACACCTTAAAAAAAAAAAGATGAAAAAAAAACTACAATTGGGAAAGAAGGAAAAACTTGGAAGTCCTCTCCTCTAAGATTTTATTCTTGGCAAGAGAATTATATGATTATTGTTATTTGCTTGAAAGTTGAGTTTTTCTGCACATACACTTACAGTAAAACCTTCCAGAACATAAACCGTCAGTCTTGACTTTACCTTGCTTGTCCTTATGTAGATTTCCCACCGTGAATTTACCCTTCTCTGTTTACTACTGGAGCCTCATCACTATTCATTCCCTCAGCTTCTTCAGGGCTTTGGCTCAGAAAAATGAGATTTCATAGTTATATTTAACAGTAATAATATAATATTATACTATAATTATATGGTATATATAATTACTATATATATAAATATAAACCTGCTTTACAGTTTAAAAAATACCTTCATACACCATTTTATTTAATGTGAGTAGGGCAGCTATTATTAATTCTAAAGGTGAAAAAATGGAGGCATATATTAAGCAACTTGCCCCAAATCACACCGCTATTAGATGGCAGCGGAGGCACTAGAACTGAGGGTATGGCAAAGCTTTGACACGTACATGGGAAAAGCTTCCTGCTCTTTCTTATTCCCTTAGCTATGACTTTCTTTGTGATTGATTATTAAAGGAACCACCTAATTAAATAAAACAAATGCATCTTACATCCCCCATTAATGTTGAATGAGATCACCATATCCAATCATTTACCAATTCAGGTTACTTTTCCTCCTAACCACCTCTTGAATCAAACCACTTTCCATTATTTCCAGGACACATTTCTAATTCATGCCATCACCTCTCTGCTAAGATGTCTCCAGTAGTTATCTAACCCACCCCCGTATTTCCACACTCTCCTCACCTCTAATGCTCCTGTCTTTCTCTGTGCACCCCCATTAAAACTACTGCAGTGCTTCTCTCAGCTTTTGAAACAAAGATAACTTATCTATCTTCCCCTGCCCATGGTCTGACCCCTTCAGATCTCTCTGGAATAATTTTCCCCCTGTTTTCTATCTTGTTCCTCTAGTCCAGCCTCACCAACGTGTTTCAGTTTCTTAAGCAAGCCTGCTCCTTCCCAACCCACATGCTATTACCTCTGCCTGGAGAATTCTCTCTCTCCCTCTGTCACCTAGTTAACCCTTACTCTGCCTTCAATTCTCAGTTCAAATACCACTTTTTCATGTCAACCTCTGACTCCCCGGACATGTCATTTCCCCCTTTATAGCAGCATGCACATTCCCTCGGGGTGCTCACCACTGTGGTCGGTTTACTTTATGTGCTTGTTTGATCATGTGATGAAAATGAAAAGGTTAACAGTGGGTCTGTGACACATTCTTTCTGCCTTGGAAACGCCTGAGATAGTTTTTTCTTTTAATCCCACCACACCTTGTTGCAAATATTAACTGATGAAATTCACTAGCTCCTGATTACTGAGCTAGGAATGCTTTTAACAAAATGCACCTGATCTGTCTGGCATGCTTGTTGTAAATGTATCTGTAATTTATGGATTTATTAACAGCAGCTGTGCTGATGAATACAAATTAATCACATGGCAAGAACTGGACTGTGAGATGATGAGATGTATAAGCTGTGAGACCACAAACCCTAAGAAGCTTCCCTTTGCTAATTCAAGCCATGCAAAGTAAGTACCCTTCACTCCAAAACCAAAACTCATCATACTGCAGAAAACAAGAGGCTGCATCTGATGGGTTTAGGTCTGCCAGATATTGCTGTAGCATATTTTGTTGATATTCCTTTCTAATAATTTGAAAAGATTGATGCTGGGTAAAATTTGTATTTCATGTGAGTTACAACTCTGCCTTTTGTTATTATATAAGTGGAATATCTGTATTTCCTCCTCATTGTCTCATGAGCTCCATGAAAGCAGGAAGGTAACTGTTTTATCTGAAAGCTAATTCCTGTTTTCTGGCCCAGTAGTTAGCACATAGTATGTGCACAGTAAATAGTTGTGTGGCAGAGATCGCTAGAGCTCATCATATCCAATTCTTCTTTCCTTCCTGTACTCATGAGAAAACATCCAACTTCCCACACAATTAGGTTGGGTCCCTATGGTTAATTTTGGCCAGCGGACTTTGAGAGGAAGTAGCATACATAGCTTCAGGGTAGAGGCAGGTAGATCAGATGTAAATTGTCCACACTATTTCCCCTTCTCTAGGAAATGCTGAAAACTTGTGTTGATATGGTTGTATGGAAAGACAGCAGAGCTTCTGTTATTTCTGGGTTCCTGACTAATATGTAGAGAATAACCACCCTCCTACCCATGTTGGATGTATACCACGAGCCAGAAATGCCAACTGATTTTGTGAAGCTCCTGAGATCTTGAGGTTAATTTGCTACTTGTATGTAACATAGCTTACGCTGTCTAATGCATGAATGAGCAGTCGGCAGGCAAGACGAAGTCTAAAAGCACTGTGGAGCACACTGCCTTCTTCTCTTCTCTTGAGTCTTCCATTCTCTCCCTTCCTTCCCGAAATACAAATTAGTAAGTGAGGAACAAGAGAGCTTCCAGGTTAACTATTTAGTGGCAATATCTCACTTCTCTGTGCCACGTCAGTTAAGTATTAGAGGGTGATCTGGACCACCTGACCTTGAGGAAAATTTAAAAGAGTAGGAGCTTTTCACTTGTAACTAACAAGTACCTCCTATGTTCTTGGTCTCTATCCTCACAGGGAATTCAACCACATCTTTTATTGTGGCCCTCAAAACTTTTGGTATGCATAAGATTCATCTTAATAGTTGGTAAAAGTGCCAATTTTAAGCTGTCTACCCAAGAATTCATTAGATTTATGTGAGTCTAAGGGATTTGATTTAAATAGCCCACCCTATGTGTTCTGATTTCCACAGTTCTCAAAGCTCACTTTGGTAAACACTACTATAAACAGTAGTTTTAAAAGGTCTAGCCACCATTTATATCAGTGGTTCTCAAACCTGACTATATATCAGAACCACATGGGGAGCTGTGAAAACCATATCAATGCACAGGCCAAACCATAGACTAATTATATCTGATGATGTATATAAATGAATTTATATCTTGAAAGCTATGGCAAATTATTGCTTAGAAGGTGTCCTACTTACTGTGGCATTACAGGAAATCGGTAAACAGGTCCTATGTCAGTCAACAGCTCCTTAACTGAGAACCATGGTGCAGAGTATCCTGGGACGAGGCCAAACAAATGCCAATTTCTTAAAAGTTTAGAACCCGAAGAGCAAGGTTCTTGGTAATATACTGACTTCGTGCATCTTGGTTCCTCTACTTCTGACTCCAACCCATCCAAGCTGCTGCGGCAAGCAGAGGACAGGTAGAGGCTAAAAGTGGGAGCCTTGGGCTCTCAGATCCATGACAGATGCAGCTCCAAGTTGGGAAAAAAGGCAGAAGTCAGAGTTAGAGAACCCATGGTGAATATCTGAAGGCTGTGAGTCCTTTACTTAGCTTAATGCGATCCTGTTTTGATGAGGGTGTATGTGTGAGAGTGAGGATAAAGAGGCCCAGATGAGTCCACCTGAGTGCTTCGTTTCTTCGGGTTTTCACAAGTGGAGAAGTAGTTGGAGTGGTAGGTTGTATTTTCTATCCCTGAAGATTAGAGGCCTGTGGACACCAGGGAACAGAAAGACTTCCTGCTGCAAGGGAGGGCAACCTGGCACCTGCAACACGGCCAGCCTGCATGTTCAGAGTCTACCTCCTGTGGGAGTACTGTCATCTAGTGTTCCCCAGCAGCTGGACTTTAGCTGCAATGAGCGGAACCCAGAAAATTACAACTCACCTACAGGGGCCCATCAAATAGAGAAAAGAACAGATCAACGCCTCCAATCAGGTTCCTGATATGGCACACCTGCTGGATATTTCAATATAGAAATGATAAAAGCATTTAAGAAAATTTAAGTACAGTCCAAAGCAACTTAGTGGAGCTTCAATAACACCATCTTCAAGTTTAGAGGTTCAGCGTGTCAAGAGACAGAGAAGATATTTACTAGTGACTACTGAATTAGTAGCTTAGAAGAAAAAGTGCAGGAAATATCACTGAGTAAAATGCACTGGGATAAAAATTGTAAGGGAAGAGTTAAGTGACATTAAGGAAACTGTCAACAAACAGGAATTCCAGAAGAAGAAAAAAAGGGGAGATTATGTTAGGACGTTAATTAAATAACAGAAAAACTTCCCTGAGTTAAAGGAAGCCCAATTTAAAGGACTTTCCAGGTTCTAGTCAGAATTTATAAGAAAGCAAGGTAAAAATCCCCAAATCTGGGGCATGAAGAGAACCTATTAAGACTTGCAAATAGAAAGAACAGGTAACTTACAAAGACAGGCATGTCAGAATGGGATTGGGCTTCTCATCTCCCACGCTAGCGACCACAGTACAATACTGTCAACAGCAGAAAACAATCGCAGTAGAATAGCATCCACAAGATTGCAACCCTGGCTGCACTTCACAATCGGCTGGGGAGCTTCAGAAAATGCTAATACCAGGCTCCATCCCAGATGAATTAAATCAGAATATCTGGGGGTGGAACAAGGAATTGGTATTTTTAGCTCCCCAGGTGTTTCTAATAAATAGCTAGCATTGCCGTCTGATCTATAGACTACTGGGAGAAAAAGGAATGCAATCTAAAAATCCTATGTCCTGCCAATCCTATGCCCAGCCAGTCCTATTTCCTATTTGTGTGCCAAGGCGAAGGAATGATAATATTTGCAGATATATATGTTTTTAGAAAATATATCACTGTTTACCTAATCTCAGGAAAAGAGAAGCTATCTACCCAAAGAGCAGATAAATGAGTGTAGTCAAGATGGAGAAAGACAAGAGTATAGGAAGAGTGGTAAGCCAGGAGCCATACAATGCCTGTTTACATCTGAATGGACAATGATAGAGGTAGTGATTGAAAGCCTGCTAGTTTACAAGAGACCTTAATCAAGGTTCTTGAAATAGACGGGACAAATTGTGTGGGGAGATTCTAATAACAGTTTGGAATTGAAAGTCTCAGGTTTCTTCAGTAAAATTCAAAAGTTGGGTTAGGCTCGTGATAAGAAAAGAGAAGTAAAAGGATTCCAAAAGTTTCCCCTAGGGGTTAAAGGAAAAAACAGGGGGTGGCAGGGGAGGGAGGGTGCGAAAAGGAGAAGAGTATTCTAAAGTTTTCATCTTTTATGGGTGGGATATCCCAGGGGAATAGAGAATTTGGGGGAGGAAATAGTTGGTATATGTTTTCATACATATTGATAGGGTATTTTTAAATAAGCATCAGCAATGGAAAGGTAATCATGAATAGCATGGAAAAATAATATATAACCCATAACCATGGAAATAAAGAGCACTTTGTCTAAAAGAGCAAAACCTCAGTAAAAGGGTATTTGCAGTCCCATAACTTCCCTTCCTACTTCTTAGTGTAGATGATGTCTTGAATATCTAAAAGTGCACTCTCTACTTGTGCACTGGGGCACATCCCCTCTATCTCTTCAACGATATATTTCCAGAAATTTCCCTTTCTTTCTTATATTACCACTATTTCACTATCTACTGGATCTCTCACATCAGTATCCAAACATGCTATTATATTTTTCCATATTTAAAAATATCTTCATTTCACTTCCCCTGTGAGTTGTAGTCTTGTTTATATACTCTGAAATTCCTTCTCTTCTAAGCTTTAACTGAATCAAACTTTCTGCACTCCTCCAGAGCACCAGTATTTGGGGTCAAATTTCCATGTCACTAAATCCAACATTCGATTCTCAGCCACATTTTACTCAGTCTTTCAGGCACACTTAACACAGGCAATCCCCCTCTCCACTTGATAATCATTCTTCCCTTGCCGTCTAGGACACCGTAGAGTTTTCCTCCTCCCTTACTCCTCCTCCTTCCCTGCTCTTTAACGGTCTCATTTGCTGTGTCCTCATGCTTTCCCCAACAACTTTATCCTGAATTGCCCCCAGGTTCAGTTCTTCCACCTCTTCTCCAGCTATATGCACAGTTTTGGTGATCTCGTCCCATCTAATCACTACTGATTCCCAAATTTTTATCTCTGGCCAAATCTAGACTTGATATCCAAATGCCCACTTAACATTTCCACTTTGGTGTGTAATACACATCACAAATCAATATGTACAAAACTAGTGATCTTCTTGTTTCTATGTGTAGCCTTCCCCACCTGATTTAATGTCAATTCATCCTTTCAGTTGCTCTTGCCAAATAACCCATTTGACTTCATTACTTCTTTCTCTTCCCCTTGCTCAGTTTTCTCAATGACACTGGCTCCTTAGAGTTCCTCAGATTTGTTATTCATGTTTTCTTAGGGCCTTTTGCCTGGCCATTTCCTCTACCAGGACCACTCTCCCCTCAGATATCTACAAGGCTATCTCCACGATTAGTTTATAGACTTTGCTCAGATTCCTTCTTTTCAATGAGACCCACCCTGAAGACCCTATTTAAAAATGATTCCCACCCTCACATCACAACATTTCCAGTCCCCCTTACCCTACACTATTTTCACAGTACTTATCGCCATGTAAAATACCACCATATAAAATATTATATAATTTATAATTTTGTTATGTTTATTATGTTTCTCCTCCCATTAGAATTTGCTGTCTTAAGGCCAGGGATCTTAATTTGGTTTCACTAATTTATTTATCCCAATAGCTTAGAACAGCACCTGGTACTAAATGAGTCAATAAATATTCATTAAATTAATTAATTAAATATATATATTGTATATAAGTACCATGAAGAAGAATGATTCTTGGGATATAATCAGAACCCAATTTTATTTTAATCTCTCAATAGCTCCTTAACATTAATTAATTCTAGGAAGCCCCTCCTCTGCCCCTGCATGAAAACTCATTCCTGCCCCTAAGATCACTTTAATGCCAACATCTTTAGGATAATCTTGACAATGAGTATTTAATCCATGTTGTAATGTGTTCTTTTAGGGTGAAAATAGTCATTTTCAAAGATAAATTCCGTTCATGCTTTTGGTACCAGGATGCCATTATTTAATGAATGCACCTGAAATCCAGAAAGAGAAACCCATGGACCATCCATCCCACTGACTACCTCAGACCTATGGCTTTGTTGGATCAGGCAACCCCCCTCCCCCCCCAAAAAAAAGCTTGGTGCTCAGGAAGAACAAACTGAAGATAAAGGAACATGTTTAATAATTCTGTGACATAATTGCCATTATTTGCCTCTAAATTCACATCTTGATTACCTTGGATTTGTGTCAGGAACAACTCAACAATGAATATTTAATTCTAGAAAACAATTAAAAGACTTTTTTTTGTGGAAACCAAAACCTGCTTTATAAGACCAAATGGCCATCATTGGTTTTTCTGCTGAGATATGAGGTGACAGCCAGGCAGACAAGTGACAGAGCGTGAATGTTCTTCACCTTCTTCCCACCTCCACCACCCCTTCTTCCCACCACCCCTCCAGCCCTCCAGATACCCATCTCTGCAATTTAACCATTTAAAAAAATACTCTGCTGTGGGGCAAGGTGGACGGGCTGGGGGCTCAGGCTGGCTGCTGACCTGTTCTCAAGGAGCTAGTGCTCCTGGGCAGTGGCTGGTGGAGAGAGGCCAATCCTGGGCTCACAGCAGCTAGAAGGGAGTTAAATTTGTAATAAATACTTCCCTCAGCAGG
>NW_006782803.1:1113843-1115610 GCF_000442215.2 Lipotes vexillifer | reverse complement strand
AGGAATGAGCTGTAGGACAGAGCCTTCATTTGTGGCTGGTTGCTTCTTAACGTGCTGGCTTGCTTTATTCCCACTAGCTTGCTGTTCTTACTGACTTGTTCAGGATTGTAACACCAAGGGAGATGGTGAAGGGAAGGATAGAAAAAAGTTCTCACTTGACAGGTGCTGTCAAATGCAGCTTTGTGCTCTCTCAGCCTGTCCATGTGTGAATCTGGTTCTTTCTAGGGCACTTTCTTGGGCTCTTCAGGGGTTCCTCAG
Source organism: Lipotes vexillifer (assembly GCF_000442215.2). Lineage (NCBI taxonomy): Eukaryota > Metazoa > Chordata > Mammalia > Artiodactyla > Lipotidae > Lipotes > Lipotes vexillifer. The sequence continues at coordinate 1,115,352 of NW_006782803.1, read as the reverse complement.
ACTACAACTTATTTTTCAAGGGAGAGGCAGTCTTCCTAGCCTCAAGTTTTATATTGGTTTTCTGGGTAATATTGGGAACACTGCCTTTTTAAGCTGTACTCTCTGACAGAAGCCAAAATAACTCCAAGTCTACCGTCTCCTCGGTAGCTTTCACATGTACCCCATGCCCTTTTCACCATTGGAGGGGATTCCGTGTCTTCTCGGAAGCAGCCCTATTTGCTGCCCCAGGCTACTTTTAGTTTTCTCTGAGGTGAGTCACACACCAGTTCTTTCATTGCTTAGCTCAGAGAACACATGCTTGCCATATGGCAGTGTTTTAGCCTCTCTTGACAGACCCAAGGTTATGAAATGGTCTTCTGTCACGGAGCGGCTGGGCCCGTGAACCATGGCCACTGAGCCTGCGCGTCCGGAGCCTGTGCTCCGCAACAGGAGAGGCTGCAACAGTGAGAGGCCCGCGTACAGCAAAAAAAAAAAAAACAACAAAAAACCCTCTCCCTATTTCCAGACTCTTCATTTTTTATGGCCTCTTTGTGGTGAATTTTCAGGGTCATATTACTAGTTCTCATCTCTGAAATTTCCTCAAAAGATATGCCCTTAAACTTGAAATTTTATGTCCATTGTATTATGGTATCCCACAGGAAACTGTGTTTAACATCTTTTAATATACCTTTGTGTATATATATATATATTTCATTTTTATATACATGTATTTATATACAGTTAATGAAATTTAATATAAGCTTGCTAGGTTGTTTACATGGGTTACTATGAATCAGGTGAGGGTGGGGGGATGATTCAGGGAGAGGAATGAGAAAAGTGAAAGATGGAAGACATTCAAGAAAAAGTTGAACGAATAACGTATTTCCCTAAAATCTCCCAGCATCTTATGTGATTACCTTTATAAACTACTGCTGTGTGTATTAGTATGTGTGTACTTGTATGATCAGGCCACCCAAGATGCACATTCTCTTGCTCTCTGTACATCCCCTGCTGGAACAGTGCCTGCTTCACCTACACCCTGCTCACCTGACTGACATTCCTACATACCTGCCTCAGCCCCAGCTAATGCTTGTTCTAACCTTGAGTTCAGAACATCTCCACCTGATAGCTTATCAAAGGGGCTGTGAGGGGCGGGACCCTCTGCTTGTTTCCCTGGTAACCAACAAGCCAACCCGGCGTCAATTCCCCCTATAAGTGGTAACCTCCCCCTCTTCCCTGGGGCGAGTGAAGCGTGCCGCCATTTCCTCCCGGTCCACTGTGCACGTTGAGATGTCTCTGCAGGACCTTGCTTCAGACAAGTAAGCTCCCCTCATCCATTAGACCATTAACGTCTCTGTTGCTCACTTCAGGTATTCTTTGTCTTGAGGCTGGCCGAGTACAGGGCTTGCAGGCCTGCGGGGGTGCAGCCCAACAGTATTCATATAATACTTTTTATTTCTTTTTTTTTTTTTTGCCGTACGCGGGCCTCTCACTGTTGTGGCCTCTCCCATTGCGGAGCACAGGCTTCGG
>NW_006782803.1:1109522-1113830 GCF_000442215.2 Lipotes vexillifer | reverse complement strand
AGGCTGAGCGGCCATGGCTCACGGGCCCAGCCGCTCCGCGGCATGTGGGATCTTCCCAGACCGGGGCACGAACCCGTGTGCCCTGCATTGCAGGAGGACTCTCAACCACTGCACCACCAGGGAAGCCCCATAAAATACTTTTTTTTTTCTTTTTTCTTTTTGCGGTACGCGGGCCTCTCACTGTTGTGGCCTCTCCCATTGCGGAGCACAGGCTCCGGACGCGCAGGCTCAGCGGCCATGGCTCACGGGCCCAGCCGCTCCGTGGTATGTGGGATCTTCCTGGACCGGGGCACGAACCCGTGTTCCCTGCATCGGCAGGCGGACTCTCAACCACTGCGCCCCCAGGGAAGCCCCCCATATAATACTTTTGAGAGAAAGAGGTCTTAAGGGAAAATTAGGTTCAGAGTGCTGTTCAGATTGCTAAAAGTGATTCTGTTTAGTTAAAATAAAAATCTCCAAATGTATATAGTAATTTTTAATTTTTTTTGGTAAGAAGATGTGGAAGAAGTCATAGAAGTTGGACGGATACTAACATTGGTGACTTCAGGAAAATGGAATAGGAAATATGAAATAAGAGGAAGGTTTTATCTTTTGTGATGTCTTTATAATTTTTCTTTTGCTATAAGTAACATGTCTTGTAACCGTATGAATAACCTACAAGTACTGGGAGAGTAGTTATGGGAATCACCTGTTACTCATCTTCTCATACAAGTGGGTAGAAAGGTCATCTGCTGACTAACAAGACAAAAAGGATGGATTTCTGGATGTGAGTAAAATGGGGGCAATCTGAAGTAACAGCAGAGGGATACTAAATTGATTTTGAAGGGAGAAAAGACTAGGGTGTAAATGGATGGGATGATCCTTAAAACGTTCTCAATTTACTAATGTCTTTTGTTCATTAGCAACCAAAAACTTTGGGCTAAGAATTTTGCACATAATACAAAACAAAATAAATTACAGATCATCTCAGTTTGGGGGATTGACTGGGGTAGGTAAGGAAGTTGAAATGTCATAGAGTGTTGATGAAAGTTTGGTTGATTTAGTTGGTCATAGGGATGCAGGCTGAATAGGGAGACAAGAAAAGCATTAAAGAAATTAAACTAGGAAAATAGGTAAGGAGCAGGTGTACTTAATGGTAGTGGAGAACATGTTCAATAGGACTGAGAGAGTAAAAAGACCAGAAAGAAGAGTTGTCTTTTGTTCCAGTTTGCTTGAGATAATTCCAGTAAAATTATGAATAAGGTCCTATTGCACTCTCAGAAATGTCTTTTTGTGCCTGATAATTTAAATGAGATCTTTGGAGGGAAAAAAATGATCATCGAGCATAATAAGCAACACAGGACTCAGGAGTGATCACACCTGCTTAGGAAGAAGAAGGTGGGGGATCTCAGCTGACATTGTCCACTATGGGACAGAGCAATCAACTACGTAAAACGTGGTTTACACTAACTTTTGTGTAATGAAGATTCACAGATGGGATATGTGCTCTGGTTATTTTAGACCATATTTCTCAAACTCTAAGATGATCTTCAAAGTTCATAAAATTTTGAGAATTTTCTCAGGCACTTAGTAACAAGTCAGAGCGATAGGTTCCTTCATACATTTCAGAACTATCTGAAAAGGGAATCTGCACTCTAAGAGGACTCATAAGTCAATAAACATGTCTTTACCTTGATGTTCCATGCTTCTGTATCTTTCAAAATATTGCCTTTGCTCTCCAGTTGTCCCATAAAATACTAGGTATCTGGAAGTTGTAGTCCATAGTATGTGATGATTTCAACCTTGTGGATGAATAAAAAACAAAGAACTTGAATTTAAACTAAATGTGATAGGGACCTTTCCATTCAGGATGACAAAGATTAGAATTTTAGCTGAGCCACCTATGAGCTATATGACATTGCATAAATTACTTGAATTTTTGTGTTTCAAGGTCTTGAATATCTAAAATATCATTTTTTTAGAATTTTTGTAAGCTATAGATGACAGTATATGTAAAGCAAGTGGCATGGTGGCAAGCATACGACAAGCGCTCAAAAATGTTACTTCCTTTATTTTCCCTGGTTGTATTTAGAATTATTTTTTAACCGATTACATTTATTTACTCAGCATCCTCAGTTTTTTCTTTCGCAGAAGTGAGTATTGAATGTCTAACACCCAAGGCTAACACCACTGTAACCTTTTTAAAATCAAAATCATGTGCAAGAAAAGTTATTCCCAAAATAGGGAAAATAAACTCACCACTCCACATCATTTCATATATTTGTTTTAAAGAAATTTTCAAACGGACATTGCAACATTTACATCTTGCCTATTTTCATAAATTGATTCAAATCAGTTTGTTTTAGATTGTTTAGTTTTAAGAGAATACAAAGACTGAAATTATGTTCAATTTTTTTTCAGACTCGACAGTAGTGTTTATTTTTATTATTTTAAAGCCTACATTGCTGAAATTTAACTGGAAATAAAAGGACATATTTCATTCTAGTTTATCATTATATTTATTTTCTATTGCTGTGTAACAAATTATCAGAAACTTAGTAGCTTAAAACAACATCCATTTATTTTCTCAGTTTTTGAACATTGGCAGTCTGGGCACAGAGTAGCTGAGTTCTCTGCTGTAGTTGTACAGAATTGCATTCAAGGTCTCAGCCAGGCTGCCTTCTTATCTGGAGCTTGGAGTCTTACTCCAAGCTCATTCATGTTATCGTCAGATTTCATTTCCTTGCAAGTATATGCTGAAGCTCTCCCTTGCTAGTTTTGCCGTGGAACTTTTCTCAGCAACTAGAGACTGCCCTCAGTCCTTGCTGCATGGTCGCATCCTCTCTCGGCATGGAAGCTGGCTTCGTGGAGGCCAGCGTGAAAATCTTTCTCTCTGAATTTCTTCCTTCAGAAAAGGCAGGGTCTCTTTTAAAGGCTTACCTGCTTATGTCAAGCCCACCCAAGGTAGTCTCCTTTTTGATTGCCTCAAAGTAACTAATTTGGGACCCTACCTGATCAGAAAAATCCCTTCACCTTTGTGATTTAGTATGATTCATTTGTTGTACATATTGTCAACCATGGGAGTGAATTGCATCATGTTCAGTGCCTCCCACACTCGAGGACTGGGGTATTACGCTGGGAGCACACTTAGGGGTGGCAATCTTGGATGCCACCTCAGAACTTGCCTACCACAATCAGATTCAGGTTAAATATCATATTAATACTGTTTTCGTAGCAAATGACCATTGTATCATGTGGAAAAATCAAACTGAATATGTGTGATGTGATTATATTGTACTTCTTTCCCCTGTTACCATTCTAATAATTCACAATTGAAAACACATTTTTCCCTTTTTACTCCATGCTTAAATCTCCCGTCGCGGAGCGTAGCACAGGCTCCAGATGCGCAGGCCCAGCGGCCATGGCTCACGGGCCTAGCCTCTCCGTGGCATGTGGGATCCTCCCGGACTGGGGCACGAACCCATGTCCCCTGCATCGGCAGGCAGACCCTCAACCACTGTGCCACCAGGGAGTCCAAATAACAGTCTTTTTATTGACTGGTACCTATGCAATTTAGACAGAAAAAATATCCTATAGGAGCTTATTACTTATGGTCATAGTTATCTTATTTTGCTGTAGAATATTTAAGAATGGCAAAATTATTTCCATTTATTTTCCAGTCATAAGGAGGGACATAAATTAGAAGTTTAAAATTTCATTTTTAGACGTGTAGAAAAACAGACATTATCCCATTAGATGAATAGTGTACATGAGAGATTTGTTTTTAATATTTAGCATTCTTAATTGTTGCAACATTTTTACCATTACTTCTGTTCACATCAGTCATTAAATTTTAGGTATTTCTGTCAACAATATTGTTTCTCTGGAATTTAGCATTTATAATACTAATAAAAAGTGGTTAGAATTTGTATTGAAATAAAAAACCAGTTAAAATGTTTAGAAATGTGTGTTATTAATATGTTAAATTAGCCCAAGAAATACTCTAGACCCCACCATCAGTTAATTTACTTGCAAAATATGACTATTTTTCTTCTAAAAATTATCTGTAAGACCACTGATAGAACAAATCAGGCAATAGACTCTCTCTTCATTTTGAATTTATTATTTCTAAAGGGAATATATTTTTCCTTTTTAAAGAACTATAATTATCTGGAATGATTTAGGTTTACGGTTAATTGTTATGTATATCAGGAAGTCCTAATGTCTTAATTTATGCTCCCAGAAAGCATAGCAAGAGAAAAAGGCTTGCATGAAGGTAGTTTGTTTTGCTCAAAGATTCCAAGGAACTGGAGGGGATGAGTGGAAAGA
>NW_006782803.1:1104307-1109498 GCF_000442215.2 Lipotes vexillifer | reverse complement strand
AAAGAGTGAAAGCGGAAAGGAGGAAAAGCCATTCCAAGAGCATGTTACTGAGCTGATCATAACTGTGAACAACTGAAAATCCACCACACTACAGGCCTTTTAAGGTCCTGTGTATAATGCACCTCAAAATTAACTGCCTAAGGGATAAAGAACTGTTTATTCAGTAACTCTCACCCACTATCAGTCAAGTGTTCCCTCATAAGGTATAAATTTCCTGGCTTGTGTATGCGTCAGAATAGCTCAGCAAGTTCTTGCATGCCTCCGTGTGGTGATAGCAGAGAAGCCTGAGGGCAAGTGAGCAACTTGTGGTACCGTTGAGGTGAGATACCATCAGATTACCCCTGCTTGCAATTGATTATTTAGAAATTGCCAGAGTAAAACACTGGGAGAATCTTTGGTCATGTGTCCAGTTTTTCAACTTCTCTGCTCTAAAATGGGTCCCTTATTTTGAGGCAGTGTTATGTGTGAACTCATACTAGTAAACCAAGCGTTCTGTAAGCTTCCCATATTGATGATGTTAGAGTCACTAGAAGCCGGGAAGGAAAAGTTATATCCAGAACAGGTGTCAACTCCATTAAGGATGAATTGCTGTCCCTTCTCGGGCTAACATATTTCAATAATACTTTATTCGTAGTGTCAACATAAGAACTTGTTGCAGACCTCAGGATTCTCTTGATTATTTTAACACACAGTAACTAAGTAATCGAAGGAGTTTCCAGGCCTCATCAATGCCAGGGACAGTTTCACATTAGAGACTGACCAGTGTGGCGTTTCCACGTTCTTTAACACTGAATGCACTCATCATAGAGCAACTTGATAGTTGCAGAATTTTATTCTATAAAAGATGGTTGCTGTTTGTTTATTTTTGTGACTACATTGCCATGGCCTCACCAGAGACATTGAGGGGAAAAATTATTTAATTAACTGCAGCTGCCAATGTTGAGTCACCTGCAATCTCTCTATATATTAGAGGAAAACATGCCCCTTTACTAGATAAAAGTTTGTGGAATTCACTCAACATCCAGTAAAGTTTTAGTAGGTGTTCACTGTATGCCAGTAGATACAAGCTTGTATGTGGGAACACAGCAGTGAATCAGAGAGAGATGGCTCCTGCTCTCTGGCAGCAGATAATGTGCTTATGAAGAAAGGAAGTTCATATATGTGATTAGGTGGTGGTTTGCAGTGTGGATGGTTTTGTTTTTTTAATGGATGTAGTGTGTGTATAATTTAGGGTGTATGTGAAGACTAGCATTGGCCTTAATGAATAACTAACTCACTGGGCTGATGGTCTTCCAAACTTTGATTATTGCTATCCAAAACAACATATGTTACTCAAGGATTCCTCAAAAGAGAATACATGTCATTTCCTGTCAGCAGTCAAATATGTTAGAAAGAGGATGTGAAAAGGCTGTTGGAGGTCAGACTGCCTGGTCTGGTCTTCTAATTTTCTTAATTTTTTTCTGACAATTTCTTTGTCTTTTTGCTGTACTTTCCTAAGGATTCTTACTTGTCTGTTTTATAAAAGCCACCTGAAGCAATTTAAGCAATATCTTCTCATATCTGTGCATATGTGAATGATATCGTTTGTTTTTGTCCCTTTTTTGATTGCTTACAGCATCATAGTCCACTTTAAAGGCATCTCTTCTCTCAAAGGTCAGTCAAGACTTGGCATTGTGCTCATGGGTAAGAGTGGGAGACAAAAACTTGACTGGAATTCCTATATGGCTTAAGTTGCTCTCTAAGCTTTTCTGAGTGGGTTGTTTCTGAGGAAACTCTAGGGTCAATATGTTGGGACAGTGAGATTGTTCAGGGTTCTGAGTTCCGAAGTTTTGGCAGCCAACTGAAGGGGGCGCGCTGGGGATGTTTTTGCCTTCAATGTTTGGAGGTGACTTAATCCTCCTGTTGCAGAAATACATCCTCCAAGATCCACCTGGAGCTCCCAATACAGAGACCCTCTTTTTCCTCTGGGCCAGAGACTAAACCTGCAGACTTCTGTTGGGGATGGTGAACTTCTGTTCAATTCCCCTGACGTGTGGTATGAGAGAGGGACCCAACTTCTCAAACAGTGTTCACTGTAGTCCCTTGAGTTGTTACCCACTTTCACACTTAGTGCCGCTGCCATGGTGCTTCTTGAAATACAAATTGTGTTGGTTCTTTGTTTTCCCTACTGCCAACTTTAATTTTGGCCTTTTTGGGTGTGCTAAGCCAGTTATTCTTGTGAATTAGAGAAAAGTGTTTCTCCAAAATACACAGGTCTCCCTGGGTGAGCATACAGTGAAGAGCTGGATTTTACATCCCACTGGCCCTCTTCCCAGCCTCTGTCATACACAGTGGCCATTGTCAGCACAGGCCCACCTGCTGCGTTTACCTCATCCTTGTGAAAAAAAAATTTTTTTTTTAAACTTTCCTTTGCAAGAGCTTAAATGAGTGTGTGTTTTTCGGAGGAAGATAAATTACACATATTTATTTGACCTGCCATCATAACCCAGAAATGGTATTTAGGAATTTAAAAAGTCAGATAAATAGAATATTCTGGAGCCATTATTCAGAGATTTATGTTCCACCTCTGTGGGTAAGTAGAATTATCTGGTCAGAACTCTTAAGACAGATCATGTAGCAACTGTGATCAGAATATTGCTGCATAAGCAACCCTGAAGAACATACTATTTGCAAAGCAAATTCAAAACCACATACTTGGCTTGAATCAGATAATGAAGCTTAGACGTCAGTTAGGAGAAGCTTGATATTTAAAACTAATTAAGGAGTTGTGAAAATTGCACATAAATATATTACTCAGCATGCCTTGCATGGCTCAGTAATTGCAGAGCATTATTCATCTCACTTAGCGACCTCCCGTTCAGCGGTGAAAACAGTTTTTTTTCCTTCTCAATGATGGAAGCCAGGAGCTCTTTACTCTTAAGCTAAGAGTTCCCACACTCCAGCTCTTCTAGTAGGTTGGAAATTAGTACAGTCACAAGGGACTCTGAACTTTCTCTTTCACAGAGATGTGTAGGCAGGGATGCATAACATGGATTAACCAGGAATGCATAACATGGATTAACTTTATCAGAATTTAGGAATGTATTTTAGACAGAAGACCTGTATAAGAGGCAATTCTCTCATATTCTCTCTCCTTCCCTCCCTCCCTCCTCCTCCTCTCTCTCTTTCTAATTTTTTTTTCTTTTTCTAATTTTATTTTTCAGGTTAGAGAATGCTTCAGTGACCACATTCTCTGCCTGCAACCAATAAGTGTCATTACCTATGCCCACCTCTACAGTTGCCAGCTCCCTCACACAAACTAAAGCTGATGTCCTCCTATAGTAGCCCATTACATCACAGTGCTCGCTCTTCCCCTTCAGAAAAACTTGCCCATCTGTGTCCCATGAACTCTGTGGGCCCCGTTCTGGGCATAGAAATATCTTCAGCCAAATAAAATTTTCTGAAGTATGATTTATATTTGTTTTATTTTCTCCTTATCACCTGTCCATTAAGGTCTGTATTCATTAGCTCGGCTTCTAACACTCCCAGAATTTGCCTTCAGTATAGCTTTACCATTTACAGTCTATATCTCCACCAAGTTGGATGACTTGCTATTTCTCTAAAAATGTACACTTCCCTGATTTCATAGATTAGCACTTGCCAACCTCTCCCTCTGGAATTTCTTCTCCTTGCCCATCTAAATTGTATCCATCGATTAAGTCCCACATCAAGAGTCACTTCTTCAGCCAAACTGGTCTTCTGACTTTACAAACTTTGCAACACTGAATTTGATCTTATGCACAATATTTTTATATAATTCCCCTTACTCAATTTCAGTCACTTTAGACAAATTCTTTAAAAAAAAAAAAAAAAAAATTCCCTCCAGGCAAATAGTAGATACTGAATAATTCTTTCCTGAATGAGTGGCATACTGAGTCTCAGAGTATTATTTTTTTTTGGCAGTTAGATTTATACTAGATTCTATTTGGTTAGAGAGAAGACATTTGCTTTATAAGAGAAAGTTTGTTGGTTTTGTAACTTAAAGGTTTAAGTGGGCATGTACATTGCTTCTTCATGATGAGTGTGAGATAAATTGTGAATTGGTTGAATTTCCTTTGTACCTGATTGTCGGGCAAATTCTTGTAAATATTCCACAAGTGTTTGAAAACAATGTGTCCTGTTTCTCTTTGCTGGAAACAAGTTTATTTAAGAAATATCGAAGAACTACTATATGCCAGGTACTCTTTCGGGCACTGGGAAGTATAGTGTCATACAAGTACTCATGGAACCTTTTTTCTAGTTTAGGGATAGGCAAACAAATGAATAAACATATAGTATTATGTCACATCGTGTTAAATGCTAAAGGCGATTATAAAGAAGTGTTAAGGAAAGTGGTCAGTTAAGTCTTCTCTGAAGAGATTTTTGAGAATAAATCTAAGTACAGTGAAAGAGCAGGCTATGTTATGCTGTGGATGAGTATCATTCCAGGCAGAGAGGACAACCACAGCAGTCGCCCTGAGGGTGAGATTGAGCTTGGAATGTATGGCTAGAAATGATTAATCAAGAGGGAAATCGGGAGGAGTCAGAGATAAAGGTGCAAGGTCATGTAGCATTTTGTATGCTGTGGAAAAGAACCTGGACTTGACTTTGAATGAGATGGAAGCCACCGAATGCTTTCAGCAGGTACGTGGTATGATTTAATCATAGGGGCTAGGCACGGCACTGGGAGATCAGTTGTAAGTTGATTTCAATCCTTTAAATGAAATGTGATGAGGTCATGGGTTAGGGAAAGGGCACTGGAAGTGGTCAGAAGTGTTCAGATTCAGGAGACATTTAGAAGTTGTAGACAAGCAGACTTATTCTGATGATTGAATAACATCGTAAATAGGGGACTGAAGCATGACTCAGAGGTTTGGGGCCTAAACATCTTAGGAAATTTGTCAACCACTTAATGAGCTAGAGAAAACTTGGGAAAGAGCCAGTTGATGAAAAACCTGCTGTCAAATCTTTCCATTTTAATGACTGGTTTTACATTTTTTTATTTGTCTTTTGTCTACTAACTTTAACAATGATGGGCATAGGTACAGATCTGCTTTTTTTTTTACCCTGCTCAGATTATCCTGTCTATGCTATAATAACTTTGGTGTTTTTTTTGCAGTCTTGGGACATTTTTTTTGAACGACAGCCATTCTTGCTCTTTTCCTTTCTAAAA
>NW_006782803.1:1049672-1104252 GCF_000442215.2 Lipotes vexillifer | reverse complement strand
TTCCTGCTGCAAATATGGATCTTAACTCCCTATACTCCATGCTCTGAAACATCTTGAATCTTTGAGCAGATTTTTATGATTTTAAGTATTTTATTTTTCAATTTATAAATTTCTTTAGCTGGCTCTAATCAGTTACTTTTTTGGAAGTTCAACTTGGTTTTTGTAAATCTCATTGCTTTTTCCCCTTATTGTATCCTTTTATTCATTATGGTTTGCATTTTCTCTTTTACTCTCTAATTCATTTAAAATACTAATTTATAGTTCTCTTTGAGATTCTTGTGTGCTCTCCAGTTCTTTCAGTTCTCCTACACTTCCATCTTGCCCTTATTATGATCTCGCCCGCCTCCTCCTCCTCTTCCTCCTCCTGCTTTTGCGATTGTGAACTCCCCCTGAGTAGGGGATATTTTTCCTATCTTGGTTCCATGTGCCTTAGGCCATGAAATTGTATCTATACAACACTTTTTGCCAAGACAAAAGGGGCATAGGGGCTCACTAGACCAGAACTGGTTTTTATACTAATTTCTCAATTTAGGTTTTATACACCATCCATATAAGCAATTCTACCCATGTATATGATAAAAGCTTGGGGGTCTTGATTTACCATAAATGACTTTATCCTTTAAACTACAGCCTTGAGTAAAAGAAAAACTTTTCATTTTTTTGGGGGGCCAGTGGGTAGAGTTTTCCGGGAAGAGGCAGTAAGTTTTCTAGCACCCAGGATCACAAGTTTCATTTCACCTTCAATGGAATTAGAATCCTAGCCCCAGCCTCTATAACCTGTGTCTATTCAATTGAATACGTTGAAGGGACAGTGCAATACCAGATTCAACCCACCTCTCTCAGTTGAATTCCCAACATATTCCTGGTACACAGGCATCTATTTTCTTCTTTTTTTTCCAGTTCAGACTTTAATTTAATTTTATTGTTGCACGTTGTCCAGCATTTCCAGTATTTTTAGCAAGAGGGGATTCATTTCCTGTCAACTTAGGACACTATGTTGCCCAAAGTCAGAAACAACTGTGATTTCCACATAGCAGAGTGTTCAGGAGGACTCCTCCACGCCCTGAAACCCTGGAAAATAAACGTTAATCCTCAGGTCCTTAGACCAATGTCAGATTGCCTTTGTTGGATGGTCTAGCCTTAGGTACGCTAATATTCCCTTGAGAATGAACAGCAAACCAAATGAACACTTCTTGACATCGAAAGTCTATGGAAGAACTGAAGACAAGGGAAGAGATATCCCTCATCTTGCTGTTAATAGCTTCATCCAACACAGCACCAGGAACAAAGGATTTTCCTAAAGCCACGGGTGGTTCTTAAAAATAGAAATCATTATTTATAATTCAAGAAAGAGTAGGTTGTCTTTTTATAACCTTCACTTACTTGTTCTTCATAAGATTGCTAAAATTCTTGAAACAGGTTTTCTTTCCTTAGTTTTACATGAATATCAAATAGTAAATGTTTTTTCAAGTTGTATAAATTAGTTTGTAGTTCTATCCCCATTCCCATCCAAAATCCCACTCAAGAAGTACTATTTAAATGATTAAATCGATTTCATTCTTAAGTATCCCTTCTATACAATCATATGGGACCATTTTAGTAAAAAAACCAAAAAAACAAAACTTCCAAAGTCAAGCATTCCTGGTCTCTTGAGTCCATAAATATTCCTCCCCTGGTTGAGTAGAAGGGAAAGGAAACACATTTTTCAGCCCCCACTATGAGTTGAGCACTTTACAAACATTATTTTATTTAATCCCCACAACCACTAATGCAGGTAGTTACCATTACTCTCTTTTGGTGGAAATGAGGAAATGAAATTCATAGAGATTAAATACCCTTCCCAATGTCTAAGAGTTACTTAGCAGTTGGGCAGAGTTAGGACTTAAGCCCTATACTAATACCTTGGCCTTATGAAGTATATAACAAGAGAAATGCAAAACACATATATAAAATCTGACTAGTGATTTCAGGTCATTGCTAGGAAAAAAGATGGATGAGTAGAATCAGAATTAAACATCTTAACTACAGCATGCTTCGTTTCTCTTAATTTTCCTCTTCTAGTAAATGGTAGTACCTTTTGAAAATACTTTTCATTTCCATGAACTGCTTCAGAAGTATCAAATCCATAAAACCTTTTTTCTTAGGTATTCTAATCCTAAAATCCAAGCAGATAGTCTTCTTGTACATGTACCTTCTTTTGCTCATATTGCAAAGCAAGAGTTTTATCGGGCTAATCATAGGTGACTGTTTGAGCTACATAAATATTTTAATTGGTTTAATATTTGCCTTAATATCCTGAGATACAATAGTAATAAAATAATACCTTTCAATATCATAATTACTACTGTTTACTTTGTGATATCATACACAACACATTTTCTAGGCACTCTACACAGGTTGTCTCCACACCAGGGGTTTATTGCAGCGGTCCCCAATCTTTTTGGCACCAGGGACTGGTTTCATGGAAGACGAGTTTTCCCCAGACCGGGGGGCGGGTGTGATTCAGTGGGTAATGCGAGCTATGGGGAGCGGCAGATGAAGCTTCACTCACTCGCCTCCTGCTGTGTGGCCCGGTTCCTAACAGGTTGCGGCCTTGGGGTTGGGGACCCCAGATTTATTGGACAATCCTCACTTTTCAGCCAAAGCTCGGCAGTTAGATAATTCTTCAAAGTTAGCCGGATGGTTAGTGGAGACTGCAATAACCTGATCTGACTCCAAAGCCTAAGTTAGTGCTCCTATAGTACATCGTATAAAAGACTCTTGGTGAGAACACTTCTATTGGAATATCGTTCAGTCTCTGAACTCAAAGTGGTTATTCTGCTCCTGTAGGTTTTCGTGAACCTGAGTAAAATATAGATGCAATCCCAATTGATATTTAATACAAATGCACAGGGAAGAGTGGGTGGTTACTGCCCTCTCCCTGTGTGTTGCCAGTGTAATCTAACTACTTTGCCTTTTGTGGAGGAGGAAGTGTTCCTGTGTTACTGGAAGCCATTACTGGCATGTACACTATGCATCATATAAAATAATAGTAAAGCCATTCTTTTTTTTAAAATAGTGGGCTTTATTTTATATTTTGTTATCTGTGAGGTATCCAGCGTTATAATTTGACATCTGTACCTACTGCAGAGCGATTACCACAAGTCTAGTTACCAACTGTTACCATATGTTTGATGGCATTCTCCCATTCCCCGCCCCAAATACCTTCCCGTATGGTAACCACTAATCTATTCTCTGTATTTAGAGTTTGTTTTTGTTTTATTTTGTTTGTTCTTTTTTTTTTAAGCTTCCATAATACAGAATTATGTTTACAGAGTAAAATAATACAGAATTTATCTTTCTCTGTCTGGCTTATCTCACTTAGCATAATACCCTCAAGGCTAAAGCTGTCCCTGTTAGGGGCAACACTTGACAGTGCTTGTTCAATGTTATTAATTTTTCCAATACCTTTGTTTCATTGAGTTAATATTTGCCAGCCAACATCTCAGAGCTACACACAATGAGACTATGAAAGTTGTACATTCAAGCAAGTTTGGTAAAACCAATAATTCTTTTCAGCTTGTCTAACTTGCCCTGCTCTTCAATTTTGTTTTGTACCTTTTCCTTTCATCATTGTGTAGGTATTAGATTAAAATAATTGGATCAGAAGTTTCTGTGCATATCTTTCTCTAATTGTAGATGTAATTTGCAATGTCCAAAAACAAAATATTCCATACAGTTTTGTTTCTTTATAACACTTTAACCATTTTAAATTTCTTTCATTAGCTATTAGTAGAACTTTTTTGTTTGTTTGTTTTGCGGTACGCGGGCCTCTCACCGCTGTGGCCTCTCCCGTTGCGGAGCACAGGCCCTGGACGCGCAGGGTCAGCGGCCATGGCTCACGGGCTCAGCCACTCCATGGCATGTGGGATCTTCCCGGACCGGGGCACGAACCCGTGTTCCCTGCATTGGCAGGTGGACTCTCAACCACTGCACCACCAGGGAAGCCCAACTAGAACTTTTATTCAGGGGTATAATCTGGACAAAGTTTAACTTAGTGGGGTTTTTTCCTAAATTCAATGGAAGTCACATATTTGAATACTAATAAAAGTATTATTTTACTTAAAAGGAGGAGAGAGATACCTGTTTTTCTACAGTTAAAGGTAATACAACTAAGCCATAAAAGAGATTTTTTTTTCTGTTTGTGGCACTAAAACAATAAAACTTAAAAGTATAACGTAGTTCTCTTCTCCCCAGGACTGTGGAGGTTTTCTTCCCCAGTAATACATTGTTTTCCTTCCTTTTATTGATACCTTTAATCTTCTATACACCCTAAACCCCACCTGACACTTTTTCTTCTTTCTAATCTTGCTTTTTTTGCACGTGGTCTTTGGACTTCATTAGCATTCTAATTGCATGGGTATGTGCAAGATAGTCTGGGTCGGCTATCTGCAATAGATCACAAACTCTAGATATTTAAATACTATTAGTCTTTCTGGACAAAGCTGGTTGAAATATGGTACTGTGTCCACGGAACTCCTGTGTTTTTGTTATCCCCTTGGTGACAGAGGTCTGATCTTTATGTCTCTCAATAGCTTTTATTGATAACTATTTTATTGAAAAAATACTTTATTTTATTCTGCAGACAGTAAGTACTCAACAAATACTCAACTTAGTAACCTAAACGTCTCCGAAACACCTCGTTAGTTTTTGAGGAAAGTGAAACCATACTTCTTGATTTAAATTGCTATGGGAGCAATCAGTAGAATCTGGCTCCCCAGCAAGAAATTAGATGTATTAAAATTCAGGCACTTCTGTAACTGACTTCCTTGTCCATTGGAGAAAAAGCTGACAAGGATGTGTCTCTATTAATGCTAACAAATTTTGTTACTTTTATACTACTTCCAAAGCACAAAGCAAGTAAGGTTTCTTTATGTTAAGCTTATTATATATTTTGTCAGTTTCTAGATTTATTTATTTAAGAAAACAGGGTTTTTTTTGACAAAGTAAGTTTTTTAAAAAAATTCATTGTGTTCAGAACTATTCTTGATCCAGACTTATTATGAAGTGTAAGAAATGAGGCATTTTGATACATGGTGTCATTTCTAACATGGTCACTGAGATTTTACAGGAGAGCATGTGCTTTCCCATTGTTATTTTTTAAAATTTTATTTTAAAGTAAGATATTCTAAGGATTTTGGGTGAAGACTCCTCTCTGTAAAATCAGCACATAGCTGATGAGGTTAGTTAACAATGAACAGAAGTCATTTAAGAATAAGTCCATCTAGGAAAGACGACAAGGGAGATTTTTGGTCAGTATTTTTGTTTCTAAGAGATATGCTATCAGAGAGACTGTGCTTTGTAGAGCAAACTTGAATATTGTGGTGACTGAATTTAGAAATCTCTTCAATATCAATGAATAATTTGCTATTCTATTTAATACAAGTTCTCTTGTGGGTTTCATTAGAGCTGGTCAATCCCCAAGAGACTGATAAACCCAAAGTATATGGACAAATTCCTACTTCTTATATTGCAAAGCTGGGAATTATAACTTGGTTACTCCACCAAGAAAACACAGCCTGTAAGGACCACCTGTGTAAGGTGACAAGCCTGCTGTTGCAAATGACATCTCTGTTTCATCTCTCCAACTATGCAAACACCAGATAACAAGTAAGTTAAATCATCCCAAATAATTTCTCCAAGCCATATATGAGGAAAAGTAATTATAAATGGAAGAAGAATCAGCCCATCAGTTATTCAGAACTCTCTTTTAATTCCTTTTATTGATAGCTCTCAGCTGTTTGCTGTACTTCTGTTAAGAGCTAGAAAAATTCATTAATATGAAACCTATGTCTTGATTATCGTAGTTACTCTGTGACATTTTCAGGAGAATGTGGATCCTTGAGAAGAGGTTATGGTTGAAAGAAAAAGAACCCACAAAACTTCTGTTTTTAGAAATGATAAGTATTAAAACCTGTAATAAATTGTCATTCAAAGAAGAAAATAATTAAACTTGATAGCAAGATGCACATAGGACCCTAATTAACAAATTTGCTCAAACATCATAATAATGATTCTTAGGTGTGGATCAGTGTCATCTGAAGAGTTTGTCAAAACAGATATTGGTGGGCCTCATCCCCAGAACTTCAGAAGGTTAGGAATAGGGCCCTAGAATTTGTATTTCTATAGGATCCTGGAACCACACTTTGAGAACAACTATATTGGAACAGTGTGATATTAGTGTGTTTTTATCCTAAGATTATTTATTATGCTATTGAAAGAGGGATTTACTTTGGCATCTCTATAATAAACACTTTTGAATAGAATCCAAGTGGAAATCCCTCTTATGAGTTTGTTTGTAGTGAACAGCATTGTATCTTTAAAAATCTTAGCCTAAGTTTATTCTTTAGTTATAACATGTTACATATTATAAATAACGTTGCTAATTTATTGGGAGAAGAGATTTTTGGCAATATCGGTAAGCTGGAATAAATCAAGAGGTGCACAACAAATGAAGATTCATCAGTCTGTGAGGAATGTGGAAAATAGGCAAACCATAGTAATTCCCATTGTCTGATTATAAGTCTAACCTGAAGGGAAGGAGCAGTGCTGAGTTCCATTCTAGTGAATGGCAAGAAGTGTAAGAGAGTAGAGCAAAAGTTCAGAAAAATTAAGAGAAAGTTGGAAAGAGGGAGATTAAAAACAGAGAACTAATGATAGCGAAAAGAAATCTGGTTAGAAGAGGGAGGTAAGAAAAACGTAGCATTGGGCTACAGAATTGAATAAATAGTTCAATATGCCTTGCCAGCCCTTGAGAGAAGCACCAGGTCAATACCAAAAGCACAGAGAAAATGAAATGCTGCTATGTCCTGTGGATCATTTAGTGAAAAGGCAAGCTAATATTCTCTAAAATATTTGGTTGTAGCACACTAATTGTTGACCTTGACAGATAAAGAAAATTTGAAATGTTTGGCATACACTGTTCACAAGATAGTGAAATATGTAGCATACTTTAGATTTTTCTATACATTCTATTTCAATAAAAATTATTTTAAACTGCTAAGTGTAGTGTTAAATTGCGCATGTATAAGTAGTTAAATGTTGACATGTATGCTAGACAAATAACTTCTAACCCACAAACATAGAGTAGGGCTATGAAATTTGCCAAAGTCATGGAGCTAGGAGTAATAAAGATAAAAATAATGAAGATGGAATAATAACTAACATTTGTACACTGCTTGGTACCAGTCATTATTTTAAGTACTTTACATATATTTTATTAATCTTCATTATATATTTTTTCAATTAATAATTATAATCTTCAGAGTAGATAATGTTACTATCCCTATTTTATAGATGAGGACTCTGAGATACAAAGAGTAATAGCCCAATGTCACACAGCTACTGAGTGGCAGAATGATGATAAAAGTCAACATCATCTGCTCCAGGGATCATGATCTCAAAAACTATGGTTTACTGTCTCTCTCAGTAGTGGAGCTGAGATTTCAAAGTCTGTCTATACTTTGTTCCGCTCTTTGAGATATTAAGTTATGTGGATCACAGAGACCAAACAACACACACATCATAGAAAAATAACGGTAAATAAATGTCAGTGTGTGTGACAACTGATTGTTAGGCAAAAACTGCCTGGAATGCTGTGTTGAGAAAGATCCTGAGGCCATGTTTGGACTAGTAGAAAATAGTACCATGGTCAGCTAGTGACATCTGCTAGAGATATGGGGGAGGAAAAGGGTCAGAGGAGTGTCATGAATTGCCATTACTATAGTAGAATAGAACGAAAGTTGGAAACTGTATAGATCATGGTGAATGAAATGAACTTGTTTTTTTAATTGAAAAGCTTTCCCAAATGAAAATTGTTTTATTGAGTTCCATGGTAGCAAGGCAGTGGTGGTGGAGGATTTTATTTTCTTACATAACAGGTAATCTACTTTATTGAATAGAAGAGTATCCTTTGCAAATTTGTTGTACTTTAGTGAATAAAATGTTAATTTCTACATGCTTTTGAGAAGTGGACACATGGAGATAGCTTTCTAATCTTCCAACCTGAAATGAGATTCCAGGTCCTACTGTTAAATTGAGCAGAGCATTTATGGCCTGTGCACAATGGGCTAGTGCTTACTTACCACTAAATCAGAGCATTCTCATTTTACAGATGAATTATGTGAAGTGAAGAGAGGTTAATTAATTTACCTGTGCTAATTACTTGATTTGCTAATGATTCAGATGTTATTATGGATCCTATATATGTATGTATCAAGATATTTTTATAGATAAATGCATACATAGCGGTCACTATTCCATAGCAATTCTGAAATACAGATGGACACTTGTTGTCAGGCCCTTTATTAGCGCCCAGTACTCCTACTTGGTAATGATTCTTTGACACTTAGCTATGCTCGTTCTTAACCTATGCTCTCAAAGCTCCATCCTCTGAGTCATTCTTCCTTTTCCATAAGAACTGGTACATGTTTGCACTTAGCTAGGGTAGCTCTTTCTTACTCTGTAAGGTTGGGTTCTCCAAGATGTGTTTTTTTTTGTTTGTTTTTTGTTTTTTTTTTTGGCGGTACGCAGGCCTCTCACCACTGTGGCCTCTCCCGTTGTGGAGCACAGGCTCCGGAAGCACAGGCTCAGCGGCCATGGCTCAAGGGCCCAGCCGCTCCGCAGCATGTGGGATCCTCCTGGACCGGGGCACGAACCCGTGTCCCCTGCATCGGCAGGCAGACTCTCAACCACTGAGCCACCAGGGAAGCCCCCAAGATGTGTTTTAATTTTGAACTGTCTGTGTCCCTTTTAGTCCATGCCCACAGTGCTTCTAGTGATGTCATTTTTTGTAAGCATTGTGGGTTTCCTGTGAATCTCATTGAGGTTAAATCCATAAGACAAAGGCATTCTTTGAAAGAAGCCTCTCTACCTTAGGCTGAGAATCAAGGTATCATGGGACAGCATCCTTAAGATTTTTAGAAGCTGTTCTGAGTAGTTGAGAAGGTCTATAAGGCACCTTAAGTATTTCTGTTGTCTCAACAGAGAGTCTCATAGTCACACGTTAGATACGAACTTTATCCTGAAGCCAGGGTTTACTGGTAGTGCTCTTGCTCTGATCCTTGCTCTGAGGCCACTTACTTTGAGTCTTTTGCTGTCTAGAGAGGAACAGTTTTTTATTAGCCCAGGAAGTACTGAATACTTCATATTTTCTCTATATTCTTTTTGAAAATTGGACAGTTGTGACTCTGACTTCCCTAAAACTGGATCCAGATTCAAAGGTGAAGTAACTTATGGTTAAGGCTGATCAGGTGCTGGCACCATTGGGCTATAGGAAAGTAGAAGAAGGAAGAAACCTGGTGCCTATTTTATAAAAAAAATTAAGTAAATAAAAGAGGAGAAGTTTTACTTACTCCAGCTCTTGAAACATGAAATTTGTGAAAGAGCCTTTGCACTTAGTAGAACATCTAGGGTTTAGAGATATAAAGTTGAAAAGATAGCATTAGAATTAAAAGGAAAAATATTTTTTACTTCCCTGGAACACTGGGACTAAAAAATAATGATTATGAAGTGCTTTGAAGATGTAACTGCATTGTATAACATCAGCTGTGGTGCTAACCTCTAGTAGGATTCACAACAAATCAATTAGTCCTTGGTCATCCTGGCAGCACTGCCAAGTATCATTAGTGCTGAAAGCAATAAACAGCCACCAAGGACCTACCCATGATTACTTCCTGGAAGTCTTAGTTTTCAGTCTGTGGAATGGAGCTGGCCCTGACTGCACATTATAACGAAGTAATTATTCATCAAAACTTGTCTTGCTGCAAGCGGTTTATTCCTCTCACCGCAGATGTCCCCCATGCTGACCCAGAGCAGCCTGAATGTAGGCTAAAAATAGCTACACAATGCAGCAGGCGGCCATGGTGAGACTTCATTTAAGTGGTTCTTATGACCTTGGTTTCAGAGCACTTTCCTCACATGAATTAACCCTTAAAGAAGTCGTGGAAGTGAATATTATGTTATCCCCTCTTGTGCTTTAGTCCTCGGAGTTATACATCACATTTATTTTTGTGAATAAACTCTGCTTTGCCTAATAGGCAGTTCTTCCTTTCTCTGTCTTTTATGCTTTTACCATTTCTTGTTTTCTCCTTTTTCCATAGCTGAAATTGGAAAATGGGAGTGTCCGTTCTACAACTGTCACTCCACTCTCTCATCACACCACATACTCAAAAGAGCATATTCATTAACACCTATTATGTGCAAGTATGTGCTAGGCACTGTGGAGGATAAACATAACCCTTATTCTCTTATCACATCAGCCTCAGGAAAATGAAATCATTAAAGTAACAACCAGAGAAGCATTTGATTCCAGTCTTCAGTTTTGCTAATGCGATTTTAATGTCCCTTATCTCCTTGCCCTGTTTAGTTTAACTGTCGTCTAATGTGAAGGTCTAGTGAAAGAATCCTGATTTTAGGATACCATCAACATCATCCAAGTAAATCCTGTTAACAACAGTCTTCTACCATCTTTTGCTGACACATCTTTGTCCTGTTGATTCAGGGAGCTGACGCAAAATCCCCTTCACAATTACTCCAAAGTGCCTGGATTCCCTCATGCTAATACAACTGCTGGACATCCCAGAGTTTCTAAGATGCTTAGACTGGTTAAGCTCAACTCTAAACCCTTGAAAAGGAGGATGATGGATAAATGTGGTCTCTGCTCTCAAGGAATTTGTAATCTTGCCGTGTATGCTGAATGGTTATGGTGGTTATGAATAACAGCATCTCATGTAATTCATTTGATTTTTAGAGGTTTAAGACTAGACACTTTATTTATATTGTCATTCAGTCTCCTTGATGAGTGTATTGATAGTAATTGTTCTTTTTTCCCCAGTTTTATTGAGATATAATTGACATGTAACATGTAAGTTTAAGGTATACAATGTGATGATTTGATACACACGTATATTAAGAAATGATTGCCACAATAAGATTACTTAACCCATTCTTCACCTGTTATCCACTTTGTTGTTGTTATGGTGAGAACGTGTACATCTCATGTAATTCCATTGCCAGATTTTTGGTGGGTTGATGGACAGTAAGATGGCCCCTAAGTTCCAGTCAAGACCAATAATGGAACATGATCTCTACCTTGTGGTTCTTGCTTAGGCAACTTTTCTTAATATTAATAGTTAACACTTTTGAACACTTACTATGTAGCAGGGACTGTCTTATGTATGGTTAGTCATTTTATACCCACAACAACCATATTTTTATCATCTCCTTTTGAAAGATACCCTTGATGAGCGTGGGTAGTCACTGGAATCAGGAGAGGCTTCTGGGCTTCCAGTAATGCTCTGTGTTTTGATCTGGATGTTAATGGTACACATATATTCATTTTTCTGAAATTAATTTAGCTGACAGAAATGACATGTATACTTCTCAGCATTCATATACACACAGGAGAAAAAAGTAGCAGAGTCAGGATTCAAGCCCATATATTCTAATTTGACAACACTTTTTTTTTTTTTTTGCGGTACGCGGGCCTCTCACCGTTTTGGCCTCTCGCGTTGCGGAGCACAGGCTCTGGACGCACAGGCTCAGCGGATATGGCTCACGGGCCCCGCTGCTCCGCGGCATGTGGGATCCTCCTGGACCGAGGCACGAACTCATGTCCCCTGCATCGGCAGGCAGACTCTCAACCACTGCGCCACCAGGGAATCCCAACAACACATATTTTAAGTATAATAGTAAACAGCCACAGTTGGTATTTCATTTCTAGAACTACCGTGTATATTCATTGAAATATTAGTGCTTTAGAATGCTGTTTGAAAAAGGAGGTTCTTGGACTTATGTTTGAGAAACATCACATATGCCCTATATGGGATTCATGGCACATTTTTACATAGTAAAAGCTTATATATAAATACTGCGTGGAGGAAAACAGTTTAACTTTGTATAACACAACTTTCCTAATCATTTTTGCCTACAAACCATCTTTCACTACATAGTACTTTAATATACTCCTGAAAAAGAATTTTGAAAAATCCACTTTGAGAATTAATGTCTTGCGATAAGGAATATAAAAAAAAACTCTGAAAGATTCAGTGATAAAATGAGAAAGATTTTTACAAATCAGGAATTTGAGAGAAGTTTCTGTGTTATGTTTCAGTAAAGCATGATTTAAATATTAGCTGACTGGGCTTTTTATTTCTCTCTACCTCTGTTCCCATCTGTAATTCATCTTGTCTTTCTGAAAGGTATGTTTCATGTTGGTCCTGTCTACACGGAGAAGGCAAAACTTTCTTTATATATTTATTTTAATGTAAAATGTTTAAAGAAGAAAAACATACATTTAGAAAAGTATACATATCGTATGTGTCAGGTAAATTAATTTCGGAAAGTGAACACATGTGTGCCATCAGCATCCAGATCAAAACACAGAGCATTACTGGAAACCCAGAAGCCTCTCCTGCTTCCATTAACACCCATGCTCACCAAGGGTAACCACTACCTGGACTTCTTCTGCACACGTTTGATTGTTTGTTTGTTTACAGCTTCATTGAGGTATAATTGATATCTACTAAACTGCCTATATTTAAGGTGTATTTTTATGAATTTTATCATATGTGTCACACACAATCAAGGTAAGAATATATCCACCATCCTCCCAGTTTTCCTTCTGACCTTTGTAATTTTCCATCCTCAAGCAACCACTGGTGTGCTTTCTGTCACTCTAGATTAGTTTGCATCTTCTAGAATTTTATATAAATGGAATCATACGTATGTACCCTATTTTTGAGGGGGTTTATTTCACTATGCATAACTATTTTGAGATTCTTTCATTTTGTCTTGTGCATTAGTTTGTTCCTTTTTATTGCTTAGTAATGTTTCATTGTATGGATATATCACAATTTGCTTACCTATTCACCTGTTGATGACCATTTAGATTGTTCGGGGGCATTACAGATAAGGCTTCTCTGAATGCTTGTGTACAATTTTTTTTGCATAGGTTTTCATATCCTCTTGTGAATACTTAGGAGTAATATGGCTGGGTCATATGGTGGGTGTTTGTTTAAATTTTTCAGAAACTGCCAAACTGTTTTCAAAAGTGGATGGACCAGTATGCATTCCCACCAGTAGTACATAGAATTCCAGATGTTCCATATCCTAACCAACACTTGATACGTTTAGTGACATTGTATTGAGGTTTTAATTTGCATTTTCTTAACAGCATCCTTTCATGTGCTTATTTGCCATCTGTACATCTTCTTTGGTGAACTATCTGTTCAAATATTCTTCCCTTTTTTTAGTTGGGTTGTTCATTTTCTTTTTATTGATACATGAAACTTCATTCTCTATCTTGGATACAAGCTCTTAGTTAGAAATCCGTCTGGGAAAAGTTTTCTTCCAATCTGTGGCTTGCCCTTTCATTCCGTAACAGTATCTTTTGAAGAGCAAGTGTTTTTAATTTCTAGTAAAAACTAGACTTAGGGTCTACGATTTTGATTGTTTTTTGTTTATTGTGAGGTAGAGTCAAGTCTTTTTGTTTGTTTTTTGTTGTTGGTATGAAGTTATCCAGTTGCAGTACCAGACTTTTCTCCCATTAAATTGCCTTGGTCTCTTTGTCAAAAGGCAAATGACCATATGTGGTGTTGGTTTATTTCTGGATTTTCTTTTCTGTTCCATTACCTATTTGTCTATCTTTACACTAAAAAAACAGCATCTTAATTACTCTATAGCTTTACAATAATTTTTGAAACCAGGTACTGTACTTCCTTGAGAGTGAAGTTCAACATTCAGGGCCACACAGGAAAGCAAGTAGCAGAGGCAGGATTCAAACCCAGGTGGTCTAATTTGTCAGTACACATATTAACTGTATTCTTTTACAAAGCTGTTTTAACTGTTTGAGGTCCTGCGTATTTTCTTTAAAATTTTAGCACCAACTTGTCAGTTTCGTTAAAAAAAGAAATGCTTTCTGGGATTGTACTGAGTCTGTAGATCAATTTGGGGGAGAATATACATCTTAAAAATATTAGTCTTCTGATCCACATACTCAGTATGTTTCTCCATTTGTTGAAATCTTTAATTTATTGCAGCAAATTTTTGTAGTTTTCAGTGTTTAGGTCTTATACATCTTTCATAAAATGTATTCCTAAGTGTTTTATATTTTGATGCTACTGTAAATGGTATTTTAAAATTCGAGTTCTTATTATTCATTCCTAGTATAACATAAATTAGTGTTGCCTGCTTGACAAGGCATATTATTTTCTGAAACATTAGAGAACTCATTACCGGTATCTGGGCTGTCATTTGTAATATTATTATATTTTAAAAATATATTTTGCAAGGGAAAATTACAAAAAAGCTCATTGTCTTTGAGACAATCTGTGAATCATTGTTATATTCACTCATTCATATTTTACCCATTTATTTATTCCTATTGAAGTTTATGAAGGAAAAGTTTTTCTTCACCTGTTTTTGTTTTTTTTTTTTTGCAGTGCGCGGGCCTCTCATTGTTTTGGCTCCTCACGTTGCGGAGCACAGGCTCCGGACGTGCAGGCTCAGCGGCCATGGCTCACAGGCCCAGCCGCTCTGCGGCATGTGGGATCTTCCCGGACCGGGGCACGAACCCATGTCCTCTGCATCAGCAGGTGGACTCTCAACCACTGCACCACCAGGGAAGCCCATGAAGGAAAAGTTTTAAATATTCTTAAATGTTTTAAGGAAACTTAAGCTCAGAGGTGAAGAGAATTTCTGTGAAAAGAAAGATAGCTTCAAGAAAAAGACCATTCTTTGGCTTTGGAGCTAAGCTTGCTATTGACCGCACACAGATGGCTCAAACTGTACTATTTATACCATGAGTTATACCATTACGTGAGTCTACTAATTGATCGAAAATCTTTCCAGTTGGCCTTGTAAATATCTTAGTAAAATTTTAACATTTTCACCTATTCTAGAAAGTCCTACTATAAATATTTTGGCAATATTAAATGCTTTCTCAGAACTCCTTCCCCCAACACACACACACACACACACACACACACACACACACACACACACACACACACACACACACACACACACACACACACACACACACACACACGCTGCTATGGACTAAATTGTGTCCATATTCAAATACTGAAGCTTTAAGCCCCAGTGTGACTATTTGAAGAGGTGGTCTTTTGGAGGTAATTAAGGTTAAATGAGGTCGTAAGGGTAGGGCCCTAATCCAATAGGACTGATGGTCTTATAGGAAAAAGAAGAGAGAGATCTCTTATTCTCTCTCTCCAAGTACATACACGGAGGAAAGGCCCTGTGTGCACACAGATAGAAGGTGGCTATCTACAAGCCAAGAGGAGAGCTGTCACCAAAATAGATCACGCTGACATCCTGTTCTTGTACTTCCAGCCTCCAGAACTGTGAAAAAATGAATTTCTGTTTTTTAAGCCACCCAGTCTGTGGTATTTTGTCATGGCAGCTCCAGTAGACAAATATACAAGCCAAATCTAATCACATTTCCTATAGCTTTCCTTGTTATATGATTGTTTAATCTGCTGCATGCAGTGACTGTGCTGATTACTCTGGCAGATTTAGGATTCGTTTACAGGTAGCCCATTCTGATGATCCTGGTGTTTTCTCATTGATTTACTGCTGAGTGATTGTTATTATTACCACAGGACCATCAAACTGCAATTCACTCAGCAGTTTATTAAATGACATCTCTTCCCAGAGTGTGAAAATATGCAACCCTTCTTAAAACAAGACATTAAAAAAATAAACTTTTATAATAGTTTTGTAGAAAAGTTAGATTTGTAGAAAAGTTACCAAGATAATAGTGTTCTCAGGTGCTCAGTACTCAGTTTCCTCTGTTGTTAAGATCTTACATTAGTACGATAGATTTGTCACACCTGGTAAACCAACATTGATACATTATTATTACCTACAGTCCATACGTCATCCTGATTTTTTTTTTTTTTTTTTGGTGCTGTACGCGGGCCTCTCACCGTTGTGGCCTCTCCCGTTGCGGAGCACAGGCTCCGGACGCGCAGGCGCAGCGGCCATGGCTCACGGGCCCAGCCGCTCCCCGGCACGTGGGTGGGATCTTCCCAGACCGGGGCACAAACCCATGTCCCCTGCATCGGCAGGCGGACTCTCAACCACTGCGCCACCAGGGAAGCCCATAATTTTTACCTAACATTCTTTTCCTGTCCCAGGATCCTATCCAGGGTAACAGAATGTTACATTCAGTTGTCATGTCTCTTTAGGTTCCTCTTCTTGGCTGTGACAGTTTCTCAGACTCGCCTTGTTTGTGATGAACTTGACTGTTTGGAGGAGTGTTAGAAATGTATTCTGTAGAATGTGCCTTAATTGGGATTGTTTGATGTTTTTCTCATGATGAGATTAAGATTATGGGTTGGGGGGAGGAAAGCCTCAGAGGTAAAGTACCATTCTCATTCCGTCATATCAAAGGTGAATGTTATCAGCACCTATCACCTGGATGAGGTTGTGTTTGTCAGGTTTCTCCACTGTGAAGTTACTCTTTTTTCCTCTGTTTCAGACTGCACATGGAAGTCACTAAGACAACCTACACTTATGGTTGTGGAGTTATGTTCCATCTCTTTGAGGGAACAATATGTACATAAATTATTTGGAATTCTTCTATAGGAGAAATTTGCCTATTTCCCTCTTTTACTTATTTAGTCAATCATTTATTTATATCAGTTTGGACTCTTGTATATTTACTTTCTACATTTGGTTATAATTCAATACAAGTCAACTGTTTCTTTCTTGTTTTACTAAGGTATAGTTGATGTACAATATTATATAAGTTTCAGGTGTACATCGTAGTGATTCACAATTTTTAAAGGTTGTACTCCTTTTATGGTTATTATATCATATTGGCTATAGTCCCTGTGTTGTAGCTTATTTATTTTATACATAGTATTTAGTACCTGTTAATCTCATAACCCTATCTTGCCCTCCCCCTTTCCCTCTCCCCACGGGTAACCACTAGTTTGTTTTCTATATCTGTAATTCTGTTCCTTTTTTGTTATATTCACTAGTTTGTTTTATTTTTTAGGTTCCACACACAAGTGATGTCTTTCTCTGTTTGACTTCTTTCACTTAGCATAATATCCTCCCAGTCCATCCATGTTGTTGCAAATGGCAAAATTTCATTCTTTTTTATGATTGAGTGGTATTCCATTTTATGTGTATATATACACACATACCACATTTTCTTTAACCATGCTACATCTTCTTTATCCATTCATCTGTCGATGGACATGTAGGTTACTTCCTTATCTTGGCAGTCGTAAACAATGCGGCTGTGAGCATTGGGGTGCATGTATTTTTTTAAATTAGTATTTTCATTTTTAAAAATAAAAACTCAGGCGTGGAATTGCTGGGTTGTATTGTGAATAGTTCTATTTTTAGTTTTTTGAGAAACTTTCCATAGTGCCCACATTTGTTATTTGTGTTCCTTTTGGTGATAGCCATTCTGACAGGTATGAGGTGTTATTGCATTGTGGTTTTCATTTGCATTTCTCTGATTATAAACGATGTTGAGCATCTTTTCATGTGGCTGCTAGCCATCCGAATATATTTTGGATATTAACTCCTTATCAGTTGTATCATTTGCAAATATTTTCTCCCATTTAGTAGGTTATCTTTTCATTTTGTTGATGGTTTCCTTTGCTATGTTTTTAAGTTTACGTTCCATTTGTTCATTTTTGCTTTGATTTCCTTTGCTTTAGGAGACAGATCCAAAAAAACGATTGCTATGGTTTATGTCAAAAAACGTTTTGCCTATTATTTCTTCTAGGAATTTTATGATTTCTGGTCTTATATTTAGGTCTTTAATCCATTTTGAGTTGTTGTGGTTTTTTTTTTCTATAGTGTTAGAGAATGTTCTAATTTCATTCTTTTAAATGTAGCTGTCCACTTTTCTAAGCACCACTTAAACATATAAAGACCACCACTGTCTTTCTCCATTTTATGTTCTTGCCTCATTTGTCATAGATTAATTGATCATATAAGTGTGGGTTCCTTTCTGGGCTCTCTATTCCGTTCCATTGATCTATGTATGTGTTTTTGTGCCATATTGGTTTGATTACTGTAGCTTTGTAGTATAGTATGAAATCAGGGAGTTTGATATCTCCTATTTTGTCTTTCTTAAGATTGTTTGGCTATTCATTATCTTTTGTGTTTTGATACAAATTTTAGTTTTATTCTAGTTCTGTGAAAAATGCCATTGGTATTTTGATAGGGATCACATTGAATCTATCGGTTGCCGCAGGTAGTATCGTCATTTTAGCAAGATTAATTCTTCCAATCCATAAGCATGGTATATCTTTCATCTGTTCATATCATCTTAAATTCTGTTCATCAGTGTCCTATAGTTTTCCCAGTACAGGTTGTCTACCTCCTTAGATTTATTCTCAGGTATTTTATTCTTTTTGATGAGATTGTGAATGGGATTGTTTGCTTAATTTCTCTTTTTCATAGTTTGTGGTTAGTGTACAGAAACAACAGATTTCTGTATGACAGTTTTGTATCTTAGAACTTTACTGAATTCATTGATGAGCTCCAGTAGTTTCGGTGGCATCTTTAGGATTTTCTATGTATAGTATCATGTCATCTGCAGACAGTAACAGAGTTACTCCTTCCTTTCCAATTTGGATTCTTGTTACTTCTTTTATCAATACTTGTCTGATTGCTGTGAGTAGGACTTCCAACACTGTGTTGAATAAAAGTGGCAAGAGTGGGCATCCTTGTCTTTTTCTTGGTCTTAGATGAAATGCTTTCAGCTTTTCACCATTGAGTATGAAAGTGTGGGGTATATCATATAAGGCCTTTATTATGTTGAGGTGTGTTCCATCTATACCCAGTTTGTTGAGAGTTTTTATCATAAATCGATGTTGAATTCTTTCAAAAGCTTTTTCTGCATCTATTGAGATGATCGTATGATTTTTACTCTTCAATTTGTTAATGTGTATCACGTTGATTTATGGATATTGAAAAATCCTTGCATCCCTGGGATAAATCCCACTTGATCATGGTGTTTGATCCTTTAAATATATTGTTCAATTTTGTTGGCTAATATTTTGTTGAGGATTTTTGCATCTATGTTCATCAGTGATATTGGCTTGTACTTTTCTTTTTTGTGATATCTTTGTCTTATTTTAGTATCAGGTTGATGCTGGCCTCATAAAATGACTCAGAAAGCTTTCCTCCTCTGCAGTTTTTTCGAATAGTTCGAGAAGATGTGTGTTAACTCTTACCTAATCGTTTGATAGAATTCATGTGCTACCTGGTCCTGGGCTTTTGTTTGTTGAATTTTTAAATTACTGATTCAATTTTATTGCCCGTAATTGGTCTGCTCACATGTTCTAATTCTTTCTGGTTCAGTCTTGGAAGATTGTACATTTCTAGGTATTTGTTCATTTTTTGTAGGTTGTCCATTGTTTTGGTGTATAATTGTAGTAATCTCTTATTATCCTTTGAATTTCTGTGGTGTCAGTTTTAACTTCTTTTCCATTTCTGATTTTACTGATTTGGGCCCTCTCTTATTTTCTCGGTAAGTCTGGCTAAAGTTTAATGAATTTGGTTTATCTTTTCAAAGAACCAGCTTTTAGTTTTCATTGATCTTTTTTATCTTTTCAGTCTCTAACTTATTTCTGCTCTGATCTTTATGATTTCTTTCCTTCCACTAAGTTAGGAGCTTTTTCTGTGTTTTTCTTTTTCTAGTTCCTTAGGTATAAGGTTAGGTTGTTTATTTGAGACAACCTCTTGTTTCCTGAGGTAGGCTTGTGTCACTATAAACTCCCCTCTTAACACTACTTGTACTATACCCCATAGATTTTGGGTTATTATGGTTTCATATTCATTTTTCTCAAGATATTCTTTGATTTCCTCTTTGATTTCTTCAGTGACCCATTGCTTGTATGGTAGCATATTGTTTAGCCTCCTTTTGTTTGTATGTTTTGTTTTGGTTTTTTTTGCAGTTTTGTCTTGATTTCTCGTCTCATACGTTTGTGGTTGGAAAAGATGCTTAGTATGATGTAATTTTTCTTAATTACTGAGACTTGTTTTGTAACATAGCATGTGATCAATCTATCCTGGAGAATGTTATATGTGCAGTTGAAAAGAGTGTATTCTGCTGTTTTTGGATGGAATGTTTTTTATATATCTATTAAGTTCATTTGGTCTAATGTGTCATTTAAGGCCAGTTTCCTTCTTGATTTTCTGCCTGGATGATCTCTCCATTGATGTAAATGGGGTGTTAAAGTCCACTACTGTTACTGTATTTCTGTCAATTTCTCCCTTTATTTCTGTTAATATTTGCTTTCTGAATTTAGGTGCTCCTATGTTGGATGCATATATATTTACGGTTGTTATATCTTCTTGTTGGCTCGATCCCTTTATGATTATGTAATGCCCTTGTTTGTCTATTGTTACAGTCTTTGCTCTAAAGTCTATTTTGTCTGATATAAGTATTGCTACCCCAGCTTTCTTTTCATTTCCATTTACATCAAATACATTTTTCCATCCCTTCACTTTCTGTCTTTGTGCATCTTTAGATCTGAAATTAGTCTCTTATAGGCAGTATATGTATGGGTGTTGTTATTTTATCCATTCAGTCATTCTTTGATGGGCACATTTAGTCCATTTACATTTAATGTAATTATTGATAGGTTTGTACTTATTGCCATTTTGTTAATTGTCTTCAGGTTGTTTTTGTTGTTATTTGTGTTCCTTCTTTTTCTCTTTTTCTCTCTTTCTTTGTGATTTGATGACTATTGTTAGTGTTATGTTTGAATTCCTTTCTCTTTTGCATTTGTGTACTTACTAGAGATTTTTGGTTTGTGGTTACCATGAGGTTTATATACAGACATTAAGGTGTAATGATCCTAAAGATGCTCAAAGAACTTGGGATGAAAAATGAATAGAGTGAGAAGTTAGAAGTTTTTAACAAAGTGTTAAAATCTTTATTGGTAGATTGCTTATCTCCACTTCACTTAGTTCTTCTGGGGTTTTACCTTGTTGTTTCATTTGGAACCCATTTCTCTGTTGCCTCATTTTGACTAATTCACTGTATTTATTTCTATGTATTTGGTAGGTTGGTTACATTTCCTCATCTTGCAGAAGTGACCTTATGTAGGAAATGTCCTATGGGACCCAGCAGTGGACTCCTCTCTGGTCACCAGAGCTATATGGTTTAGGGGTGCCCTCTCTGTGGACTGTGTGGGTCCTTCTGTTGTGGCAGGCTGACTGCTGTGAATGTGCTTCTAGGCTTGCTTGGCTCCCAGCCCAGTTGGTTACCAGGCCTTTCCTTACATGGAGGCTGCTGGCTGCTTGTGGGTGGGACTGTGTCCTGGCACAGCTGGCTGCAAGGACAGAGGAGTTCCAGTCCTGGTGCTGGCCTGCAGGTGGATGGGGTTGGGTCATGAGGCAACTGTGTCATGAGATCTCTGGAGGGGTCCCAGGGCTAGTGCTAGCCCAGTGGTGGGTGGCACTGAGTTCCAGGGTCTCTGACTACAGGGCCCTGGAGGTCTCAGAGTTAGTGTCATGCTCAAGTGGGCAGGGCCAGGGCCCAGGGGATCCCAAGGATAATTCCCATCTCCTGGTGGGTAAGGCCAGGTCCCAGGAGTAGTGCCATTCCAGTGTGGGCAGGGCCATGTCTGATAGCTAGCTGATGGGTCCCTAGAAATCCTGGGGCTAGAGCCTTCTCAGTGGTGGGTGAGACCTAGTCCTAAGCTCTCTGGTAGGTGGAGCCAGGTCAGAGGTGGCTGGGGGCTTAGGGGGTCCTAAGGTAGCTGCCCTGCTGGTGGGTGGGGCCGTGTCCCTGCCCAGTTAGCTGCCTAGCCTGCACATCCCAGGACTGGTGCTGACCAGCTGGGTGCTGGGCCTCTGTCCTGACACTAAGAAACGAGAGTGAGGACTCCAAAATGGTGCTTACCAGCACTAGTGTCCTCATGGCAGCATGGCTGCTGCCAGCATCTGTGTCCCCAAGGTGGGTTTCATTTGCCTCCTGCTCTCTGGGACTCTCTCCAAGTTCATCAAGTGGGTCTGACCCAGGGTTCTTTCAAGCTACTGCTTCTGCCCTGTGTCTTGTAGCGTGTGAGATTTTGTGTGTGCCTTTAAGAGTGGAGTCTGTATTTCTCACATCTGGTTCTCCTGAAAGTAAGCCCCACTGGCCTTCAAAGCCAAATGTTCTGGGGGGTTGTCTTCCCAGTATAGAACCCCCGGGCTGAGGAGCCTGATGTGGGGCTCAGACCCTGCAGTTTTAGGGGAGAACCTCTGCAGTTGTAATTATCCTCCCATTTGTGGGTCACACACCTGGGAGTATGGGGCTTGACCGTACCAGATATTTGCCCCCCCCTACCCATCTTATTTTGGTTCCTTCTTTATATTTTTAGCTGTAGAAGGTCTTTTCTGCTAGTCTTCAGGTCGCTGTCATGGATTGTTGCTCTGTAAATAGTTGCAGTTTTGGTGTGCCTGTGGAGGAGGTGGGCTGAGGGTCTTCCTACTCTGCCATCTTGGCCACTCCCCAAAACAAGGCATATTTTGCTAAGAAATTACTTATTATAGTGAATGGCTAATAGCTTTTGGCTTAAGAAGTACTGGGTAAAACAAGATAGACAATTATGTCAATGATGTTTGTAAATTTGATTTGATTGTTTAGATATCTGATTTCTGGTAGGTCTTTTTCAGTTGTTTCTAAGAGTTTTATTTGTTTCTTCCCAATACATTTTGAACCACAATTTATTTTTATGAGAGAGGTAGACAGTCAAGACTGGTCTCATGGAAATTCTTTTAAGTACCACAAGCTAAAGTGATTGTTCCACTGCAGCTACTCATGGCAAGTCTTTAACTTTCTTAAGATTGTCTTCTAATATAAAATTCCTGAGTAACTAGTCCATGTAGTATTTTGAAAGTCTGGTGCTCCTGAAGGTACCTGTCTCTGTGTATTAGTGAGGAAAACGGTATTACTCTGTTTACCTAGTAAAATATCAGTCAATGCACTTTATTATTTTACTTATTTTTTAAAAATAAATTTATTTATTTTAAATAAATTTATTTATTTATTTATTTTAAATAAATTTATTTTTGGCTGCATTGGGTCTTTGCTGCATGTGGGCTTTCTCTCGTTGCGGGGAGCGGGGGCTACTCTTCATTGTGGGGGCTACTCTTCATTGCAGTGGCTTCTCTTGTTGAGGAGCACAGGCTCTAGGTGCACAGGCTTCAGTAGTTGTGGCACATGGGCTCAGTAGTCATGGCTCATGGGCTGTAGAGCGCAGGCTCAGTAGGTGTGGTGCACGGGCTTAATTGCTCCGTGGCGTGTGGGATATTCCCGGACCGGGGTTCAAACCCGTGTACCCTGCATTGGCAGGCAGATTCTTACCCACTGCGCCACCAGGGAAGTTCCAATCAATGCACTTTAAATACTAGCAGGCTCCCACTTGCTCAGAATTCCAGAGGGATGGATACTCTTCATAGAAAACATGATGATCAGGCATCCAAGCTGGAATATTATTTTGAAAAGATGAGGGCTTTTTTCTGAAAATAAATAGTAAAGGAGAAAACAATCTCAAATGCTAAATATTCTAATGAAACAGTTATGCTTAGTTTATTAACTCCCAGTATTTTTTTTTTTTTTTTTTTTTGCATTACGCGGGCCTCTAACTGTTGTAGCCTCTCCCATTGGGGAGCACAGGCTCCGGACGCGCAGGCTCAGCGGCCATGGCTCACGGGCCTAGCCGCTCCGCGGCACGTGGGATCTTCCCGGACTGGGGCACGAACCCGTGTCCTCTGCATCGGCAGGCGGACTCTCAACCACTGCGCCCACCACCAGGGAAGCCCAACTCCCAGTATTTTTAATGTACATATTCTGCATACACTATTGTAATTAGACTAACGGTTAATTAATGCAAGTTTAACAAGATTAAAAGATTTATTACACAGTTATAGATATTCGGTTCTCTTTGAAATATACTTCTCACTATATTAGAAAAAGACCTTTGAGAAGACCAAAACTCTTCCTAAAATATTAAAAATAATATCGTAAATAGTTATTTGGGGAAAAAACCTTTTCTTTAGAATCCAACACTCCCCTCACCCTGCCCTTACTTACTGACACTGCACCAAATTAGATTGCAGCTACATGAAAATAAATATCCAGATAAGAAATGAAGTATTTAGGTAATTGTGAAGGTCTCTCCAAACCTCCAGATGTTTGGCTTTCTGTAAAGAAACTGTCACATGACTGACTTTTCCTCTTTACATTTGGATGTTTTACTACCACAGACATATTCTCTTGTCTGTTTATGTGAAATGTTCATTTCTTGTTATGATTCTTTACAGTAGGATCGATGTTAAAATGACAGCAGTGAAACAAATTATATATCTTCCATGTATCATTCAAGCCACAGATAAAATAATGTTTGGCAATAAACATTTAAAGAGATTTATTGCAAGTGTACATTTAGTAGCGTTTGTTCTTTTACAGCTGTGTAAGATATGAATATCATTAACTTAAGAATTAATTTATGCTTTGACAATTAAAAGCCATGATACAGCCATTAAAATATTTTTGTATTTATTCCATGTATAGCTCCTTGTGGACAGTATTCTTGGACTTGAAAAGGGACCCGATACCATGAATTCTAGCTTAGATGCCAAAAGATCCCGTGTTCCCCAAGAACCAGAGTAAAAAATAGTGAAGAGTTTAATGGGCTGGATGAAGGACAACAGGAACTCTTTGGGACAGTCTGGGAATAAACTAAATTCCCAAATTCTCTACTAAAAAAGATATAAAAAAAAAAAGTAAGGACCTAAGAAAATATACCTGAGAACTGAATTTTGTTCAAGTGCTGTTCAGTTTTAATGCTTTAATTTTAGTCGAATTTCCCTCTTTTATGGAAAAGGAGATTGAGGTCCAGTTTATAATACTGGGGAGCAGCCTGCATAAAACTGGAACCCAGTACTTGTGATCCCTAATCTAGTACTCGCTCCATTCCTACTACCTTTCTTTATGTTGTTGACAGTGCATTTCTGCATTCTTCCACAGATTCTTTAGATTCTTTCATAGAATTATTGGGTTATCAGTACCTCCACTAATATAGACATGAGTTCAGATAGTCTATCTTTAAAAAAGTTACTGTGTTATTTTTGTATAATACAATTATTGCAAGCATGGGCTTTGGAGTACGATTCAATTAAAGACCCAAATCTATCATTTAAAAGTTGTGTGACTATGAGTCACTTAAACTCTGAACTTCAGGGTATGCATTCATAATACAGGAAAACTAAGAGCACTCCTTCAGAGGGTTGTCTTGAGAAATAAATGATGATGTTCATGAAGTACTTAGCTCAATGCCTGGAAGGATACTAAATACTCAATAAATATTGCTTGTTATGGTTACATTATAGTAGCTGTCAATATAGAACTGTTGTTTTAGGAATTAATTATCTATACACTTATTTCTCAATATCTCTAATTTTCTCTACTATTTCAGGTTTGGAAAATAGATTTATTCATTATTTGATACGCGCTAGGCATTTTTCTAGGCACTGGGTTTATAACGTAAGAATATACACAAAGTCCATGCTGTCGTGACATGTGCAGTTTAGTGGAAGAAATACAATAAATTACATGTGAGAAGAGAAAAAGGGAGAGAAAGGGTGGAGGAAGAAAGAGAGAGGGAAAGAAGAAGGGAAGGAGGAAAGGAAAAAGGAATGATGAATGCAAATGTCGATGCTTCTTTTAATGAAAAGAAATGATTTGGGATGTTCACGGCAGGTCCAGGGTTCAAGAATCATAAAGTCTCAAGTAGGAACAAGTTAGAATATTCAAGAAATGAAATGAAGCTTAGTGAGGCTGGAGCTAAGGATTATCAGGAGATGAGAGATCAAAGATGAGTCAAAGAGGAAATCAGGGGCTAAATTGTGTAGAGCTATACGCCATGACAAAACATTTCTACATTTTTCAAAATGGGAAAAAGAAGGTATTAGAGGGTTTAAACAGGGAAATGTTTGGATCTGACATATTTTTAAAATGTTTACTCTGACAGCTAAGTAGCAGGTTGTAGAGGGACAAGAATGGGAAAAGCAAGTGGACCATTAGGGATCTATTGTAATAGTTGAGGCAAGAGATGATGGCAGCCTGATCTAGTAGCAGATATAGTGAGACACGCTGGAACTCAGGAGGCATTTTGGAGACAGAGCCAATACAACTTGCTGATGTGTTAGAAGAATACAATCAAAAGCTTGGAGAATAAGATTCAATAGGGTTATAAGTGGGAGCCAGAAATGGCTAGAAGGTGTAAATCTCTTCCTCCATCTTCTTGTATTTGGAAACTAGAGGCATATTGGTGAGGATGTAACTAAGGTATAAATTGTGAATTGAAGGTTTGAACCAATCTTGAATAATCCTAAGAAGCAGCGTATATTATAGTAGTGTTTTATGTTTTTTAAATTGTGCTCTCTTGACTCAGTTTTGAGGCTCTGGCTAGAGACAGGTCAGTTTCCCTTTCTGGGTAGCAGTTAAACCCACACCTCAACCACTTCCCTTATCTGTCTCTTACACTTGAGGTTACTAAGCGCTCTTCTTAATGCTCCATGGCCAAGTTCCACACAACCAGAGATGGCCCCTATGCTCCAGGGCCTACAAAATTATCCAAATTAGCCAGTCTCCAGGGAGCCCTGGAAACCTAGCCATTCCATCCCATTTGCCATACATAAGCTGCCTCTACAGCTCCAGTTTGCTGTGACCCTTTCCCGGCAACCCTTTGTATGGCCTTGTCTTTGTTCTGGAGCTATAAGTAACAAAGAGTTCTGCCTTTCATCTCTTCATGTGTCAGCGTGTTGTGTCCTACCATCAGAAGAATCTTTAAATCTTATAAAATTCAAAGAAGCATCAGCTTGATATCTGGAGTTTACTTCAAATTTTTTAAAATATATATTTATTCCCTACTATATGGAAGACATTGATTTGGTGACCCTAAAATTAGCTGTGTAGGAATCATGTCAAGGGATTTGTTAGAAATCTAGATTGATGTTCTGTCCTAAACCAACTGAATCAGAATCTCCAGAGGTCCAAAGTGGGAAACTATGTTTTTAAGTTTTTCAGGTGATTGCAGTGCACATACTTATATAGGAACTTCAGATGTGGAAGATACACAAAAGATACTGCCTTACCTTTAATGATTTAAATTCTGGATTAAAATCCCAGATATGCTATTATTGTCATGTTACATGGAGCAAGTTATTTAACCTTTTTTGAGATTCAGAGTTCTTGCCTGTAAAATGAGAATAATAACTTGCTGAATTAGTGTGATGATTAAATGAGAAATTGTCTAAAACTATCCAGCAAAATGCCTAGAGCTTGACATAAAGTAGCTATTAATAGTATTATTTAGAGGGAGCAAACACTAGAAAAAAATAATAATGTGTAACAAGGGTCAGGAAAAGCAGACATTTACAAATTTTGAAAATAGAAGATAAAATTGGTAAAATCCTTCAATACTTAAAGGTTTATAAGGCCCAGATGTATTCAACAGATTCTTCCCTACAAAAACTGTAGATATTAATTCAGTACATAATCCTAAAAGTTCAGTTCATGAATATGATGCCTCTCTGATGTAAGTATTTATTTATTTATCAGTAAGTGTTCATTGAAGAATCCACCAGTATGATTTAGTTCTGTTGCTTCAACAGCAGTTTCGATGGTCTGCCTGCCTGCTGGCATACTTTTCTTTGCCTGTGTTATCTAGACAGTTGTGACATATCTACAGCAACCCTTTTCTCTCGCATGCTCTCACAAGTTTCTTCTTCTTTGAAGTCTTTATTTTCATCTTTTAAAAAGCACATCACACAATTAAGGTGTGCCAATTCTCAAAGATGAAGTAATTACTAAGCAAGTTTTCAATAAAACTTCTACACTTGGGGCCCATCGGAGCAATTGGTAATGAAGATGCTTATAAATATGTACATACTGGGATGATCTAGCATCTGTCTGGAGTGGTATACATGACAGTAAGTTTTCTATACTCTCTCATTTGACTATAAATGGTCCAAAGGATGGATTCTATTTTCTGTTAGATTTTTTTTAATGGTGACAACCAACCTGGCTTGATATTAAGCACAATTTCCTCTTTACCCTTGCAAACGTATTGAGGCTATAATATTTTGCTTGAAGTTACCCACATTGCTCTAAACCACAATTACTGCCAGTATTCCCTTATTTGCCCTTCCCTTTTGCAAAAAGAAAAGGAAAGAAAAGATGCAAATTTAAGATCTTTATTAAGTCTGTTGCTCTTACTTTCTTCACTACTCTTGGCTAGATGTTCATGAGCAAGTTTTTAGCTTCTCTGAGTCCATTTATTCATTTATAGGATGAGAAATGGCAATACTTGCCACAAAGGAATGTTTTGACGATTAGATCAAATAAGAGATGTACACAAAAGCTAATTTGTGAACTTACAAGCATAATACACATTCATTACTTTTTTAGTTTAAGTGCATGCAGTTAGTGTAAGACTCAGAGTATTTGGCTAGACTAGCCTTCCTGACATGTTCCATCACTTCCATTCAGACACAAACTCACCCAGTGTTCTCATCTTCTGCCCCTAGCCCCACACTACTAGGATCCTTATAGGTCGCTGCCATTTGTTCACTCTATAGAAATAGAAATTATCCAAGAAAAAGTAGAGATTATACTCTCAGGGAAGCACAATGAAGGGCTGGGTTCTTTGCACACCTAGCAGTCAGAGGTACTGTGAAGTTGGCAAGAACTATTTTCTGTCACTGCACTTGGATTCCTTCCAGGCCCAGTGGGGTTATTCCAACCTTAAATTGAGAGACCTACATTCTAATTTTAGCCCCACCATGGGCAAAGCAATTTTAGTCATGTTATTTAAATTCCCTTGTTCTCAGTTCCAGCAGATTGCAAGTAATCTCATCCTACTCCTGGCCTGCCTCAGAGACTGAGAAAATTTTCTTATGGATACAGACTGCTGTGAAATTGAGAGACAGATGTATTTTTGTCTTGTGAGCTCAACTACTGCAGTTTAAGGCTCAGGAATGTGTTTGAACCTCAGAGCATAATGTTGGTAGTTAGAAAACAATTGTCTGTTTCCCTCACAAGGACACTTCCCTGTGGTCCTTTTATTATTGCTAGTAAAAATAGAAATGAAGTATCCAGCAGTTGTGAACGTTTTATTTTTCTACCTTTTTCTCAAGAAGAAGGATCTATTTTGAAAGAGTCATCTTCTAAAGAAGCTTATCAGTGCATAAAACTTTTTCTTAGGACAGATACACTGCCTCAAACCTAAGTAAAATGCGGACACAGCTACATTGCTTTTCAGGCGAGTTATCTCTTGTGTTTGCCTCTATTGCCAAGGTATAAAAACTTGGAGGGGATGAAGTTGAACAGCATCATTACCTCACCCTCAGTTAAAATGGCAAATGCATTTCTATTTAATGCAAGTACCAAAAACAGTCACTTTAAATTTCCATTCAAGCGCAAACATTTATGGAGCCCTCCTTTGGTGCCAGAAATCCAAAAATGATTAAAACATGGCTCCTGTCCTCTATCAGTTAACAATCAAAATAATTTCAGGAAATTATTATTTTGTGTTCCCGGAACCTGGACTGATATCCTTAATGAAGAAGTAGCTGTTAATAAATTAATTAGCTTCCTGTCTTTAATGTTATTGTGAATAAAAATCAGAAGGAGAAAAGAAAGACTATGCAAATAGCACATTTTTGTGAATCTCCGGCAAATCTTTAACTACAGAAACTGTAACAAACTAAGGAGACTTCAGTTATACACCAGACTCATAAACAAAAACTCTTAACAATTTTGTTAATGCAGTACAGGTTCCTATTTTATGGGCATTAATTCCCATTCAGTGTATAAATGTCACACATAGACACAGTGAATCAATACAACTCTGAAAAAATTTTCCTGTGAAAACGTCAGATATATAGGATCAAATACGCAAAAGGAAAAGTGCATTTATCAAGATGAAGAGCAAGGCATGTTTTTCAAGAAGATAGTACCATCTCCTATTTCACTGTGAAGGATTTCTAAAGTGGATATTATTTCAACTAGGCATTTAAATGATGAATGGAGAGTGTTAAGTACTCTGGGTAAAGTATGGCAGTTTGGTATAATCACTTATTTTGGATTCTTCTCCATTTTCTTTGAGATGGTTGTAAAGAAATCAAGTATTATAAACTCAGAAGGACAAAGAGCAAAGGAAATGGATAACATTTTGTGAAATGGAAAACTCAAAAACAGAAAACTGAAAGCTGCAGACGGAAAAGCCCAGCAGAGGCAAGAAGATTAATTCTGCACAACTACATGAGGCCCTCCAATTAGAGGCTTTAGATAGCTCAGAAATTAGGGAAGAAAGATAGGTCTGAGAACAGAAAGATTGAAGGATATGGTGAACATATAACTGAACATATTAGGATGCTCTTGAGAGTAAAAGAGCACATTATTAACTATTAAACCATGATAAGTGACGTACATTAGGACTGTCCTGGGCAATAACACATTAATTCTACATTGAAGTACCTGTTCAAATCTTGCTCTCATTTTAAAAATTGAATTATATTCCTTTTCAAATCGATTTGTAGGTGTTTTTACATATAATGTTTTTGATACTAACCCTTGTTTGATATGTGGTGTATATCTTCTTCTTTTTTATGACTTACCATCTAATTCTTAGGGTGTTTTTTTAAAGGCTAGAAATTCTTTTTCTTTTTTTCTCCTTTTTTTTAGGAATAGACATTCTTAATTTCAATATTGTCCAATGTGTTCATTTTCTCCTTTCATATTAACACTTTTTGTGCCCTCTTTAAGAAATCTTCCTCTGGATAAGATCATGAAGATATTTGTTAACATTTCTGAAGCTGTAAAGCTTAATTTTCATATTAAAGTCTTTAGTCCACCTGGAATTGATTTTGTGCATGATGTGAGTTAGGGTCCAAACTAGATATAATTTTTCTAATATTCCTATGTCAATATCA
This sequence comes from Lipotes vexillifer, assembly GCF_000442215.2. NCBI lineage: Eukaryota > Metazoa > Chordata > Mammalia > Artiodactyla > Lipotidae > Lipotes > Lipotes vexillifer. Next base: position 1,073,226 of record NW_006782803.1, on the reverse strand, counting down.
TTTTTCAAAAAGCTTGTGTTTCCCAGTTATTCTCATAAGTTGATTGCCCATGTATAAGCAGTGGCTTTGTTTCTAACCTTTTTAAATTAAACTTTAATTAATTTTATTTTTTCCTAGGTCTTTCATCTACATGCAACAATAACATGATGAATTTATTTTTAAATGGCTTTAAAAAATTACCTACTAAAGCATGTCTTCTCACCCAATTCTTCTTCAAGAGGGTCATGGATACAATTGACTCTTTGCATTTCATTATACTTTTTATACTTGGTTTCCACAAAAATCCCTGTTGGAATTTTTATAGGGGTTGAATCTATAAATCAACCTAAGAAAACTGCCATTTTTACAAAAATGTGTTCCCCAGTCCATCAATTTATGAATTTTCCATTTATTTAGATTTTCTTTAATTTCTTTAAACGTTTATTTTTGCCATATAGGTCTTGCCTATTTTCGTAGGATATTTTTGATACTACTGCAAATGTAGTTTCTAAGTGTTTGTTCCTGGGGGATATTTGTATATTAATTTGTTTTTGTTTGTTTATTTTTGAATCCAGCAACACTGCTAAATTTTTATTAAGCCTAATCACATAACTATAGATTCCTTTGGATTTTCTTTGTGCACAATAATGTAACCTACAAATAATGGAAGTTTTATTTCATTGCTTGCATAATTTACTGCTTCCTTTGTGTAGCACCTCCAGAACAGTATTTCACAGGAGATAGTGGGCATTCTTGTCTTGGTCCCTGTCTTGAAGGGCAGGCCTTCAGTGTTTGAAACAGTACGAGCACTGCTCTAAATTATATTGCAGATAGCCTTTATCAGATAAAGGAAATTTTCTTTCTTTTCCTCTAGTTTCTAAGCATAGTAAACACGAAAGTTAATCTTTTCAAAGCTTTTTCAACAACTGTTGAGACAACTCTATGATTTTTTTCTCCTTTAACCTGTTTATGTGGCAAAATACATTCAGTTATTTTCTAATACCAATCTAATGTTTTTAATGTTAAATTTATGCTTCTCTGGGATAAACAAAATTTTTTCATGACATCTTATCCTTTCTGCATATTACTGGATTCTTGGTTTATGAGTTTTATCAGCCATAAAAAAAGAATGAAATATTGCCATTTGCAGCAACATGAATGGACCCAGAGAATATTATACTTAGTGAAGTAAGTCAGACAAAAACAAATATTACATGATATCACTTATAGGTGGAATCTAAAAAATAATACAAATGAATCTGTGTACAAAACAGAAACAGACTCACAGACATAGAAAACAAACTTATAGTTACCAAAGGGGAAAAGAAGGTGGGGATGGACAAATTAGGAGTATGGGATTAAAGAGATACAAACTACTATACATAAAATAGATAAGCAACAAGGATTTACTATATAGCACAGGGAACTATATTCAATATCTTGTAATGATCTATAGTGGAAAATAATCTGAAATATATGTACATATATATATAACCGAATCACTTTGCTGTAACCTGAAACTAATGCAATATTGTAAATCAACTATACTTAAAACAAAAAAACGGTGAAGTTGGCCTCTAATTTTTCTTTTTTCTCCCTGACTTCTGGCTTTCATTGTGCTTATAAGAGATCAGATACGGCATAATTTTGAAGGCACTGTGCCTGTTTCTAATCATCTTTAATATTTTCTCTTTCTCTTGGTGTTTTGAGTTTCATTATAATGTTTCTGTCTGTGGTTATCTTCCATGTCTTTTACCCACTCTTATCCGCTTCCTCCTGTTCTTTTGATTTATCATGTGTCTACTTCATTGTATCTACCAGTTCATAAGTCTCTTTTTGTGTTTAAAGTGCTGCTAAATATCTCCATTACTGTCTTTACTTTGGTTATTGTATATTTATTTCTAGAAAATCTGCTTGATAGTTCTTTAAATCTCTCAAGTCATTTTTTATAATTTTTTGTTCCCTGCAAATATTTTCAAGTCAACTATGTTCACCACATTTAATGATACACTTTCTTTATGTGGTAAATGTAGTTTTTTCTGTTTTTGTTTTTTTTTGGTAAATGTAGTTTTTAAATACATGCTTATAAGTTTAATACATGACATCATTTGGATCTGATGTTTTGATGTCTATTTTTGCTGATGCACATGTTTAAGAAGGTATATTAACAAGTGATGGAATAACTGGTTTTATATCAAAGTTCTGCTTAAATAGATGAATTAGGAGAACTCGACTATGCTCTGGTAAGCATCCTTGAAATCTCAGTCAATTAACACAACAAAGTGTATTTCTCATTCACATAGTCTTCTGTTGATTTAAGTGACTTTCCTGGGTAGCTACCCTCCAGCTAATCTGGGGACCAATGAGTATGTTTCTTTAACATGGCAGAAGGAAGTTTTCAGATTTGATTAGTTAAGCACCTTGGTAAAGGAAGATTTTCCTGGATTATTTGGATGTGCTCAATATGATCACAGATTCTTATAAGTGAAAGAGGGAAGCAGGAGAATCAGAGAGTTGAAGATGCTATGCTGCTGGTTTTGAAGATGGACAGGGCCACCAGGCAAGGAATCCAGGCAGCCTCTAGAAGCTGAAAAAGGCAAGGAAATTAATTATCCCTTAGAGCCCTCAGGAGGAATATAGCCCTGCTGACACCTTGATTTTAGCCTTAGAAAATCATTCTGGACTTGAGAGCTTGAAAGTTACAAATTTGTGTTGTTTTATGCCACTAAATTTGTAATAATTGTTAAAGGAACAAGGGAAAACGAATGGCAGTATTATTAGTGTATTGACATATTATTAAGGTGTGTCTCTAGTAAATAGAATAGAATTAGATTTTACGCTTTTTTAAATCCAGTCTACTAATTTTTGTCTTTTAATTAGACTATTTAATCAATTTATATTTAATATTACCATTTATATAGTCAGTTTTAAATAAACCACTTTGCTATTTGTGCTTTAATAATCTAATCTATTATTTGTCCCCTTCTCCTTGCCTGCCTTCTTTTTATTAGTCAAGCATGATTTATTATTTTATCTCCTTGCTTACCTTTTTAGTCATAAATACTGTTATTCTTTTAGTGGTTACGCTAGATATTATAATATGCATCTACGATTTACTACCAATGTAACCTTAAGTTAGCACTTTTAGGGCACATTTGAGGACCCTAGAAGTGTAACTCCATGTACCCCTACTTTACCTTTTTCGCAATTTTTGTCTACATATTTTCTTTCTACATATCTTATAAACTCCACAAGGTACTATTATTACTACTATTGGTGTTTTAAGCAGTCAGTATTTATTTATATTTACCTATATTTTACCCTTTCTGGCTCTCTTCTTTCTTTCTTACTGTTCTCTACTATGTGGGATCATTTTCCTTCAGTATAAAGACTTTATTTCAGTGCTTCTCATAGGGTATATGTGCTGGCAAAGAATTCTAGCCTTTTATTAGTCTGAAAATTCCTCTATTTTTCCTCCAGTAGGCAAAACAAAAGTAGTAACTTATTAACTTCAAAAACATAAAAAGCTCTTAAAGAATTAAATGGAATCCTTGTCCAGCTTGTGGCTCACCTGTGAACATTATCTACAGAGTTACAATAATATTAAAACTGAATATTGAGTTTTTACAAGTTGCTTATTTGGTGAATGCTGATGAGGGAAGTGTATTTATTTTCTGTAGTAGAGAGGAGGATAATATATTGCATTGTAGACAGTCAATAAATAATAATTAAAACTGGATAATTAAAGCACAATATATGGGCATAAATTTGAAAATCACAAGATATCCCCCAAAACAGCTAAGACATTTGAATATTGCTGCCTCTGCAGAAAAGGATTTCGTCAGAAGTTGGTAGGGGAAACTGCTATTTTTCAATATAAGCCCATTGGACTATTTAAATTTCCAAATTACCTTTATGTGCTATTTGATAATTTACCTTTATTTTTTTCTTCTGAAGACGCATTTTTAGGTAAGATGTAAAACTTCTAACAAAAGACGTACTGAACAGATTTGGAGCAGGACAAAAACTACCAGAGTAAAAATGAGGCAGTATGATAAAAAAGGGAGATGTGGAAGTATCGTTTCAGGCCTTCTGGTAACAAGCATTTTAGAAAGTAAGATCTTATTCCCAGTACACGTTTTAATGGGAGATTATTACCTCTACATGGTAAAAGTGTAAGTGTGCAATCACTGTTTGAAAAGTGTCACTAAAGTAGGGATGTCATAAAAGTGAGTAATGTGAAGACAAGAAGGCTGAGGGGACACTCCCTATGATGTATGAACCAAATGATGGAAAATGATAGATATAAGCATAAAGCATCAGGAAATATTCTAATGAACAAAAGGTGCTGGTCTGGAGTTTTTAAGAAGGAGTAGTGAATTGATACGGGGCACTAAGCAGAAGGTACACTTCTGTAGTGTAATTGCCAGATGTGGCAATAAAGTAGTTTCCGTGGATGAGGAAAGAAAAACCAATTTGTCTTTTTTAGGCTTTTGGTATCAATGCTGTCCCTGATTCAATATTAGATAAAATGTCAAAATAAAACTAAGCCTCATCATGTGGGCACCCTACCGGACACAAATTGTGGCACAGTCCCAACTGACCAAACTTTTGAATCTGCAGTTAATTTTCTTTATATTTATCCATAAGCCTGGTTGAAAAAGGAAATGACATCACACATTAAAATTCTTAAGGGATAATTAAGGGCAATGCATACAGAAGATATTACAATAAGTACAAGTGCTGGGTCATATGGTAGTTGTACTTTTAGTTTTCTAAGGAATCTCCATAGTGTTCTCCATAGTATCAACTTACATTTCCACCAACAGTGCAAGAGGGTTCCCTTTTCTTCACACACTCTCCAGCATTTGTTGTTTGTAGATTTTCTGATGATGCCCATTCTGACCGGTGTGAGGTGATACCTTGTAGTTTTGATTTTCATTTCTCTAATAATTAGTTATGTTGCACATGTTTTCATGTGTTTGGTCATCTGTATGTCTTCTTTGGAGAAATATCTATATAGGTCTTCCTCCCATTTTTGGATTGGGTTGTTTGTTTTTTTGATACTGAGCTGCATGAGCTGTTTGTATATTTTGGAGATTAATCCTTTGTCAATTGCTTCATTTGCAAATATTTTCTCCCATTCTGAGGGTTGTCTTTTCGTCTTATTTATGGTTTCCTTTGCTGTACAAAACTTTTATGTTTAATTAGGACCTAGAGACTGTCATCTAGAGTGAAGTAAGTCAGAAAGAGAAAAATAAATATTGTATATCAACACATATATGTGGAGTCTAAAAAAATGGTATAGATGATCTTATTTGCAAAGCAGAAGTAGAGACACAGATGTAGAGAACAAATGTATGGATACCAAAGGGGGAAGGGGGTGGGAGGAATTGAGAGATTGGGATTGACATATATACACTACTGATAACTAATGAGAATCTACTGTATAGCATGGGGAACTCTACTTAATGCTCTGTGGTGACCTAAATGAGAAGGAAATCCAAAAAAAAGAGGGGATATATGTATATGTATAGCTGATTCACTTTGCTGTACTGTAGAAACTGACACAACATTGTAAAACAACTATACTCCAATAAAAATTAATTTAAAATTTTTTTAATTTAAAAAACAAAGGAATAGGAACAACATTACATACCTCACAAACTTCAAAAAATAGTAAAAAAAAAAAAAAGTAAAAGTGCACAAGACAGACATTTTGTTAGGTCTTTGACTAGATATGTACTTTAGATATTATTGGAGCATTAAAAGATCTGTTGCAGTGTAGAATTGTGGATAAAATACTTAGCCACATATTTGGGGGAACAATTTCGCTAAGCCTCAGTTTCTCATCTGTAGAAATAATGACACAATTTTAGGGTTTTAAAGAGTTTTGAGAGCATTTTTATCTGTAACAAATGTATCATACTAATGTAAGAGGTTAATAATAGGGGAAACGGGGTGCAGAGTGTATGGAAAGTCTCTATACTTTTCAATTTTTCTGAAAACCTTAAACTGTTCTAAAAAATAAAGTCTATATTTAAAAAGCACATATATAGCATTCAAAAGAAATGTTTCTCAAAAGAATGATTAAATAAGAACATATGTAAAATAGTTAATAGAATGCCTGGCATATAGAATAAGCTCAATAAATGTTTCCTTTTCTTTTGTCCTTAAGGCCTCAGGAAATTGATCTGCCATCTGCACATTAATCTCCGTGCTTATTCAGCCTTCTTTCTTATTCTTGTCTATTTTTTACCATTTGATTCACATTAATTCAGCCCAACACACATCTTTTCTGGGTTTTCTCATTTTGGACAACCTTCAAATAGTGATTTCTCTAACAGGGCAGCTAGATCACTTTTCAAGTCTCTATTTGTTAGAATCTTTTAATAAAACACCCTGAGAAACCCATTTTTCATCAAATCCCTTGAACATTTACTCTCATATTTCGCTAAGGTACTAAAAAATAATGAATTATTAAAAATACTCTGAATATTCTATACAACCCAGATCCTTACTCATTTACCTGAATGCTTGCTATAAGGCTAAAACTTACACAAACAAAAAATTTCTATTCAAAATAGAAAGGCAGTGTCAAGAATGATGATGATAATTTGCATGTCCTAAATGATAGTTTGTGCAGGAACAATTGTTGTTCCAGAACTTGACAAGAGGGCCCTAAGCAGTTGATAGAGTGGGACTTGCTTCATTTGGGGGCCCCTCATCAGTCTTACTATCCTCTGCTTGTAAGATGCCTTGTAGCAGCTCCACACCCTCCAGTTTGAGTAACTTTTCTTGAGCACTTAAGGAAGTCTCTTAATACCTTTTTCATCCAGTCTGTTTGCAATGTTTCTTTCCTTACATAGAATTTACCAAACTGCTTTCTTTTCAACCACTATATTCATCTCCTTTCCGTGTATTTCTGTATGATGTTTCAGAATCCTCCCTGGAGTGATGCACTGGGGCTGGGGTTTACTTATCAGAGATTCCACCCCTGGGAGTGACTAGGACCGTTCACCAGCTCTGTCTCCTGCAACTCCCATGGAAGTCTACGCTCTCCAGACTTTTCTTTGTTATCAAGAGCTTTTTTGTTTTTTTAAAAAATTTATTCTCGTAATTTTTTTCTGTTGTTTGCAGCTATTATCTTTTTTTGAAAGTTTTATTGGAGTATAGTTTTGATTTATAATGTGTTAGTTTCAGGTGTACAGCAGAGTGAATCAGTTACACATATACATATTTCCACTCCTTATTTTTTTAGATTTCATTCCCATATAGGTGATTACAGAGTACTGAGTAGAGTTCCCTGTGCTATACAGCAGGTTCTTATTAGTTATCTATTTTATATATAGTAGTGTGTATATGTCAATCGCAGTCTCCCAATTTATCCCTCCCCCTCCTTATCCCCTGATGACCATAAGTTTGTTTTCTACATTCGTGACTCTACTTCTGTTTTGTAAATAGTTCATTTTTACCTTTTTTTAGATTCCACATATAAGTAATATCATATGATATTTGTCTTTCTGTGCCTACCTTCACTCAGAGAAAACCATAATTCGAAAAGATACATTCACCCCAATGTTCATTGCAGCACTGTTTACAATAGCCAGGATGTGGAAGCAACCTAAATGTCCATCAACAGAGGAATAGATAAAGAAGATGTGGTACATATACACAGTGGAATATTACTCAGCCATAACAAAGAACAAAATTTATTCTCATAATTAAGACAGTTTCAACAGTTCACAGTGATATTAGCCTTTTAGAAATTTGGAACCACAAAAGGAATGTATTGAACAGACACTCATTCTTATTTTCTACCCAACTGTAATAATCATCTCTCTCCTGTAATTATTTTTCCCCCAAAATTTCTTTAGGAATTGAACTGCCTAAGCTTAGTTTGAGGTAAGCGGTTTTTGAATCTTAGAGAAATGGATATGTGTATTTTTGAGTTATAAGGAGTAAAATAAATCACACTTTCCTAAATATTCTCACTTTATGAGCTATAGGAAAATGTTTTTAAAAAGGTTTTAAAAAAACTTTAAACTTGGCATGCATCTAATGCTCATTAGGGAAGCAGAGTTAAGGCAAGTCGAAGTAGAAACTGTTGACTGCTTTTAAAAATAATTAGATTTAGAATGATATGTTAGGTCACAAGCTCTTAGCCTGCCTCAGGGGAAAAAAATAAAAAACTATGTGAGGAAATTACATGAAAGTTGTCATATACCATTACCATTGCATCCTTTATTCACCAACACTCCCAATATAGCACTCAAGACACTCCTCTGCAATTTTAAATTTTGGGAACTATTCAGTTATTCACTTACATTTTTCAAAGGCTTTCCTATTTGGGAAAACAGTAAGTTAATTCATATTGAGATATATTTTAACATATAGCCAAAGTGCCTGACATACTGTATTCTAAAAACTTTGTGTTTAAACAGTATGAGTGTAATATAAGTATTTATGCATATATAATAATTTAATGTACATAATAAATTAACATATATAAATTTATGTACATGCATGGAAATTGATATTATGACTCATAAAACATGACTAATTAGCAACCTTAATATTGCCCGTGTAAGAAAACTGTAATTAAGGAAAGATAAGTGAAATTTCCAGTGTAGCCCGCCTAATAAAATATGGAGCATAAGTTTAAACACAGCCCTTTGAGGTGGGTACCATCTGAGGATGTTTGCAGGTATTCGTTCCACTCATTACCCTCACTCCCCTCACCCCAAGCCTCAAAACTTGAGAAAGAAATATATCTCTATGTTTTTACTCTAGGCAATGAAGAATGTTAAGAACGTGTCTTCCTTTATACTACTTGCAACTGATTGGAAGTAAAATGTGACAGTGTGAGAAATGCAGTAAATATACAATTCACAAAAGCCGATAGAAAAGAGAGGGAGAAAGAAAAATAGGGGTTTTGCAGATTTCGGATAAATTATTAAACACTGGCAATTCTCTCCTCTTACATCTAGATGTATACCTCCTGTTGGTTCTGTTTCTCTGGAGAACCCTGACTCACATGGTTGTTAAGCACCAATAGATATCTGATATAAGTTCACAGTCTAGGGCTATGAAATATGAGTGTTTCTCTAGGATATTTGTTTCCTTCATTATCACAAGTGTAATTCATAGGGAGAATATATAGCTGTACTCTCTTCTACAATTTGGAATTTTGTTTTACAACACAGCTGATCTGTTCTTCTTTGTCATATGTGTGTGTGTGTATATATATATATATATATGATAAATATCTGTAAAATATATATCAGCTTCCAGAGTGTTGGAAAGAGGTCATAGGGAGATAAATTGACAGTCCCTCCTGAATAATAATGATAATTTTATGTTTTTCAAAATCTTTCATATACATTATCTTTACTTATCCTCTTAATACTATAGTGAAACAGGTATAATTATCCCCCTTGAGGTACAGAAAGATTATGTGACCTGCTCAAGGTGACCCAGGTAGATAGAAAGACAGATCGTGTGCTACAAGAGAACACCAAAAATTTTTATTTCAGTTTAGGAGACTGGAGTTTCTAGTCTTGTCTTTATAATTTAGTGTTTGTTCTTAAACAAGTGACTTTATCACATGGATCCTCAGTTTACTTACTTTAGGAGGGGAAAAAAAAAATCCTCGCATAACCTCATATTGTTATTATGAGTCAAACGAGTAAACAACTCTCTGTGAAAAGACTTGTAAATTCTAAAACATTGCACACAGCTAGATGGGCTGTCCAGTTTTTAGTATAGTGTTTTAATGGTTAATTTAGAAGTGAAAGTTTCTTGAAATGAAACTCACACATTATTTCTCATGCATCTCTTTATTTTAAACATTTGGTCAGAACTGTATCAAAATGTCAAAGTGAGAATAATAGTCTAAGCATCCTGTTATTTCCATCTACCGGAGCTGCACAATAGGAAAACTGAGAAGAAAACACAAGAGACAAAGACTATGCAGCACCATTAAAAATGATCAGTGTCTTCAGAAATCTCCTGTCGCATAAGGAGCTGTTCTGAATATGAGCCACAATTTCTTAACAAAGGAGGAAGAGATGAGACCTAGTGGTTTTTTTTAGTGCTTTATGTTTGTCAGATACCCTGCAAATGCATTGCATGCATTGCCTCATTTCATCTTTGCAGAAACCTCTTGAAATGATATATTATCCCCAACTTATCATAAAGACATTGAAACCCAAAAATGTTAAGCAGAGAACTCCGTCGATCACATATCAGGCAGGCGGACTTTAAACTCTAATTTGTGCCCTAATCATGACTCAAAAGACAAAACAACAAAATTTACCAGTTCCCTGATATTTTTCAACATATTCCTTGGTTTGCAAAAGAGTTCTTTTTAATAACCATAGTTTTGTTGTCCTTTGCCAGATAATTATCCCTGCTATATTTTAAGGGCAATCAGCTCCTGAATGATATAAGAAATGGAAGTTTTAGTACAGTTGGTAAGATAACCTCATGATGATTTGTAGTCTCGGCTCTATGATTTCAAAAATAGAGCTCAGTGAAGCAACACAGCCTTTGGCTGACACAGCAGAGAGTAAAAGTCATTCCAGCCCAAGGCTTCTGGCTGGACCTCCCATTTGTTAGAGCTGCTTATGGATCTCCACGTTCCCTTAACAAGAGGGAGCCACCGTTGCCCCCTTTAGCACAGACATTGCCTTTGATTTAAAATGCCTGTAGACTGCTAAGGCCAAGGAAGGTATTTGGGAAAGCATTTTCCTCTCTGGAAAAATAAAATCCCTCCTGAGGGAAATATGCAGTAGAAGTGACATTTTCAACATCTGCAACTCAGTAGGATCTCTGCTGACTGCATTTTCTGTCTGAAAGAGCTTGATATAATGCAGGTGATGGATTTGTTTAGCTGTTTTCTCGAAAAGTGCTTATCTTTGAGTTTGGGGTCTAAAGAAATAATTGAATAGGCAAGTGAATGCACCAGACTTCAGCGGCGTCAGATTGATTTGCAGAGGAAATAACTTGAAGTCTTTGGCTGTAGAGACAGCACAGCTCAAGAGGGTGGTAAGGGGAGCAGCTTCTGTCTCTCCTTCCCTCCATTCCATGCTTTCTCCTTGAACATGGGCTCAAGTGCTGAATAGAAATAGCAAAAGATATTAATGTTTCATACTCAGTTACTTCACTGGTATTTTACAGCTGAAAATAGCAGTGAATCATGCTTGGTTCCAAGGAAGTAAATATCTGTCCACTGGGAGGAAGATTTGGTTTGAGTTCTAGCTGTTGAGTGGGTAGTGTTTTCCTTAACATCTACAGAGGCTCTTCCCTTCTCAATTTATCACACACAAATCAGATTAAAAGACTTCCACAAAATTTCCAGCCTCAGCAAATTCCAATCTTTGGTAAAAGACATGAGATAGGGTAATAGGACTTCATTTTATGGGTCTAGTTTTAAGTTTTCAAATGCTTCAAAAGATTATCCATCTCTGGGAAATGGGGATGTGATACAAACTCTGCAACTCTTGGTGCCACTCTCATTACATAGTCTAACCAAATGGGATTTCAAAAGTAACTTTCCAAAGTATCATTATAAGGATGTTTATGTCTGACCAGATGGATCAAGATGTCAGATTCTCATGGTCTTTGCATTAATTCAAACAAAAGTAAGCCCTTCTCTGAGATTTTGAAATGTTCAGCTTCTTTTCTACTACAATATTGACTTTTGGAGTGGAAAGTGATTGAAGTAAAGTTATATCTTATTTACAGTGTTGTGCAAAATGAATAAGTAAAATGGAAAATCTCATTTGAAAGTATTTTGTGGTTTGCTAAATAAAAGCAATATATTGTGATAACCACAGCAAGGAAAAGAATACCATGCCTTAGGAATTATAAATGTTATCTATCAATCTATTCATGCTACAAATACCTTCAGATTGTTTGTTATGTGCTAGGCTCCAGGCAAACCCAAGAGGTAAATGCCCTTCCTGTTGGTACGGAACTTGTAATCTAAGGGTATTTCCCCTGAGAACTGGAAGACCTAGCATGATAGGACCTCAGCCATTTTTCCTTACCCACAATCAAAACCTATACTTCAATGATGCCATACACCTGACAAAATCAGGTACACATATTACGATGACTTTTTGGTGATCTGTGAAAACAGCCTTATCTAAGTTATGATTCAGCAAAAGCAATCAAATATGTAATCATATAGTAAAATTTTAGCAGAAATGTATAAGAAGTGTCAAGTGATAGGACAAATTGAGTTGGAAAATTCAGTTGGAGCAGAAAGCAAGAAAGGGCCACTGTAAACTTGATAGGCAGCCAGGCTAGATAGGGTTGACTTGTGCTTATCTGTTTAAATTGAGATGATATCCTGAAATCTGCAGAGTAGTTTTGAGTTTTGAAGGAGAGGAAACTTGCGTGAATATGAAGAGGATATATATTCAAAGCCTATATATGCCTCCCCCGCCCAAACAAAAAGAAATTGTAATCTGAGTGAAAACTAGTAAGTACATCTTGGCATGGATAGAAAAGTATTGCTATTATAGGTATATTAGGAGTATCTCTTCCCCCCTAACAATCTTTGTTAGTTATGGCATATAAACAATTCTTTTAGTTATATTCACAGAAGACACTGATAATCAGTCATGATATTCTTTCTTCCGAATCTTTCTTAGGGTCCTGGCAGTGTGTACCTGACACCATCTGGGAGGTCAGGAAGGGTTTCACTGTACTGACATTCAAATTTCAATCTGAAAGAAGTTTGTTAGCTGAGAAATGGGTGTGGTAAGAGTATATTTCAGGCGTTTCAAATAACTCTATCCTTGTTTCTGTAGCTCTCCAGGTGAAAGGATATTCCAAATATGAGAGGCTTAGGAGACCCACTTTAAATTCCAGTTTTCCTTAATTAGAGTGTAGAGTTTCTTAACACATATTTATCTACTGACATTTTGCTAACATGATCTGTAAAAGGAAAGAAAGAGTGAAATTTCCTAAATACGTAGTAGCAATTAAATGTTAGTTGTGACACCTTCCCAAATTAATTGCTTCATAAAAATATTTCTTAAAATGAATATGTTCTAATGACAATTCTCAGGACTCTTTACACAGTTGAGGTTGCTAATAGTATCTATTTTTAGTGGAGTTTTTAAAATTTACAATTTAAATTGTGTGTGACCACTACTGTATCCCAAATTAAATTTGCCGAGAGAATTTTAAAGACATATTTTCACTTAAAAATCTTAAGTTTAAACCTAGGATGCTACAGCCAGAAAAAACTTCAAGAAACCATTTCATTTATTTTCTACTTCATCATTCCTGTTTTCTTCTTAAAAATTACCACTAAAGCCCACATTTAAGTCATTGGATTGAAAGTCATCATTTTCCTGAACAATGAAAAATAATTTCATAGTATATAAAATTTATGGTATTTTAATTAAACATTGCAACCATATTTACTTAAATGCAAACATTTAGGTATAATGTTTACTATAACTTAATTGATAGGCTTGATAAAAAAAACGCAGATCAACAGATAAGCAACAACAAGAAAGATAGCTGTGAGTTTGAGGAAGTGTTGAAGGGACTCTGTAGGTAATCTGCCCAAGATTTGAATTTTAACTTAACCTCTTATCTATCTATGTGACACGTGGCAACTCATTTTCTTCCTGCAAAAAATAGTGAGATAGTAGCATCCATCTCAGTGTGCTGTTGTAAGGGTTCAGTTATTAGCAAAATACCTAGCCTAAAGGTCACAGTAAAAGGTCATGTGATTAAATAGTAAGATAAAGGTAAATTACTCTTGCCTTCTTTTCTATCATTGCCTTCAACCCAGTGAAGCAAATGATCGCCTTAATAAGAGCCTCACACAGAATCCCCGCCTACCCCATTCTGCAGTCATTTTTCATACAGTTCAACTAACCCACTCAACGCTGCATCAAGAAATCTCGTATATTAAGAAAAATTTCCCTTCAGCATTTCTATTTTTTCCAAGCCATCTTTGCATCTTTTTCACCTCTTTGACAAAACTAGCTCTCCAGTTTTTCTTTCTTTTCTCTTTTGATAACCAGTAGAGCTCTTCTAACTCCTCTGACTCACAGGGAAAAGAACAGTGTCTTCTTTGCTGCCTGTGGCAAAGTTTAGCTCACCCCTCCATACCCTCTCTTTACAACAGGCCCTGGTATGAAACTGACAGGATTTGCTCCTCTGACCTTCCTTTATTTTATTACCGTGAAATTCAAAGACCTTGCCTATACTTTCATGTTTCTATCTTAATGTTTCTATTCACTGTCATTCTGTTCTGTGATTTCAATAGCTGTACGATAATCAGTTAATACATATGTACCTTATAAATAACCAAATATTGTTGTATTTTGGCTTTTTGTTTTTTTATGAACATAAGAACGTTTTCAGAACCACACAATAGCGGAGATGGGCTGTCTATTCAGCAGCCATTTCCTCTTCTTGGGCATGCAGGTAGACGATATTTTCCAGCCTCCCTTACTGTATGGCCACATGGCTGAGTTTTGCCCTATGCAATGTGAGTGATGTATGCCACATAGAGGCCTGGATCATGAAAACCTCCTATTATTCTGCACACTTTTACCCATCCACCCATTTAATGCTGATGAACACACTGAAATTAGAAGCCAAGAAGGCAGAAGTATAAAATAGAAGGTGCCTGGAACTCTAAATCACTACTGGAAGGGGGAGTTCTTACTAATCTGGTATTTGGGTTTTATGTGAGTGAACAAGAAACTTGTGCTGTGCTTGTGCTATTGTACATTTGGGGGGTTGTTGATTACAGTACCTTAACTAATACATTCATCAGTTGTTTATATTGGTGAATATATATTATTCAAAATTTAGTAAGGATGGACTGATATTTAGGGGCCATTTATTCATTTTTAATTGTTTCCTGCTTTTTTGACTTTTGGAGCTTGGTTTTGGAAATTAGTCATTAATTCCTTGCGAGGACAAGGTAGAGAAGTTCAAGAGGAAAGAACAGTATGTGCAACAAATAGAGAATTAAAGTGACGATTGTTCAGAACATCACAAATTGTAAAGTGGAAGAAGCTAACAGGACATAAAGTTGCAAAGGGTGGTTTGTAGCAAGATCATGAAGAGTCTTTTATATTAGGCAAAAAGTGAGTAATGTGACAATCAGAGTCAAGGAATCAGAGTCTCGTGTCCCCAAGTACTTCCTGCCCACCTCTATAACTACATTACTCACATCATATCATAATTTTATATGTCCAACGTTACTTTCTAAGGCTGAGCTCTAATATGTCAGTGGTTCTAAATTGACCACAGAATGAATTCAAAATCTTTGTTTAAGTTGCCCTTGTTCCTGTTTCACCCTGCTTCACAGCTGTTAGCCTAGGACTGGGTTTCTTAACTTCCTTGGCACTACTGATATTTTGGGCTGGATGGTTATTTGTTGTAGGTAGCTGTCCTGTACACTGTAGAATGTTTAGCAGCATCTCTGGCCTCTATCCACTAGATGACAGTAGCACTCTGCCCACTGCCCAACTTGTTATAGTGCATTGTCTCCAGACATTGTCAAATGTCCCCTGGGAGACAAAATCACTCTCAGTTGAGAAAAACTGTCCTAGATGTCCCATCACCATATTTGGGGGAATTCTTTTCATTTTTGTTTTGTAGGGAATCTTTTTTATGGATCTTTTGTTTTTTGGGTCCCCTCCTTTCTTCTTTCTTAGTTAACCTCTTCATCTTAGTTGGTTATATTCTCTTGCACCTTTCTGAGATAGAATGCATGGGTGGGTGGTAAGATTACTGCAAATTTGCATGTCTTTAACTTGGGATAGTCTGCTTCATTTAGTATCTTGACTGGACAAGTCTTAGTTGAAAATTCTCTGAGAATTTTGAAGGCATACTTCCACTGTGTTCTAGCTTCCAGCATTTCTATCGAGAAACCTGATATCATTCTGATTCCTGCATGTAGGCTCTTTTTACTCCTCTTGGAAAGGTTCTAGAATCTTCTCTGTGTCCCCATGTGTTCTGAAATTTCACAGTGATATGCTTTTGTGTAGTTCTTATGTAACCTTGTGCTGAGCACTTGATGAGCCCTCTCAATGTGGAAATTCATATGGTTCAACTTGGAAAAATTTTTAAACATTTTCTCTGATAAATTTCCTTTCTTCATCTTGTTTCATTTTTCTTTCTGGAATTCTAAATGTACAATGTTTTAAGTACTGGAACTATATTCTAGTCTTTTTCTTTTTTTCCCCTGCTTTCTGAGAGGTTTCTTCAACTTTGTCTCTAACCTTTCTATTGGACTTCTTTATACTGTCATAATTTTACTTTCCAAGATTTTAGTTTTTCTGTGCATGAGATTAAAAAAAATTACCTCATGTTCTCATTTTATGGGTACAATAACCCTAACCTATCTGAAGGTCTAAAGTGCCAGTTTAAAAAAAAAAAAAGTCTTCTGTTCTTCTTTGCTGAGATCCTTCTGTTTTTGTTTTATTTGTTTGTTTTTAACTCTTTATTTTATATTGGAGTATAGTTGATTAACAATGTTGTGTTAGTTTCGGGTGTACAGCAAAGTGAATCAGTTATACATATACATGTATCTACTCTTTTTCAAATTCTTTGCCCATTTAGGTTGTTACATAATATTGAGGAGAGTTCCCTATGCTATACAGTAGGTTCCTGTTGGTTATCCATTTTAAATATAGCAGTTGTTACTTTTGTTTACTTCCATCTTTATTCTTTATGTTAGAGACTTTCTTCAAATGCCTGGTTTTATTTGACTTTACATTCAGACTTAAGAAATACATATTAAGAATTGATTGAAGGTATGTATGAGTATGTGGGTCTTATCTACTGGTAGAATCGACTGTGTAGTACTTAATTTGGTTTTACTATAAGATCCGCATTTGTCAATATCTGCTGTTCTATTCTTGTATATTTCTTCAGAGAATGTTCATTCATCCTCCTGTCTGGGATGTATCAGCCTATGAATAAGTGTTTTTAGAGCTATCTGGGAAAAGTTTTCTGGGTTTCAATGATAATTAATGAATACTCTTTATTTTCCATGTAGTGTCATTTGCTTAGCAATGTTCAGTGTCCCTGAGTCCACCACATTAGAGGGGAGGGGCTGTGATCTGGCTGCCAATGTTTGGGAAGATGATCTGAGGAATCTCATGATTTCTCCCATGGCTAACCAATTCTCTTGATTTCCACCCCACCAAATAGCCCCATTGTCAAGCTGCCTGAGAATAAGTGTGTGTTGTTTTAAGCCATCAAGTTTGTTGTAAATGTTCAAAGCAGTCATAGGAAACAAACACACTAGCCACCCACCTGCTTCCTAGTTTCCAAAACCATGTTGTAGTCACTTCCTTCTCATATTGTCTTTATCCTTGTGCAGTATGTCCTTTAAATCTTTTTTATTCTTTTTGTGGGAGTTTGGGTAAGAGAAATACTTAACACCTTTTTAATCCTCTATGTATTTTTCAGTAAGTTTTCTTTGTTCTTTTTGAGGTGTCCAAATAATACCTTGCGTATATAATACATTGAAAATGATTGTTGGATAATAAATGTACATTTTTGGAGTTTTTGATGAACTTTGGCTGTTTATGTACCAAGTTTGTTAGCATTCAGCATTTGTAATGGGGGAGGTAGACATAATTAAATAGAAAAACTATCAGAGCTAAGACAGGAATGCTACAATTTTCAGTAACATTCAACATTGTTTTGGAACTATTAGTTAATGTCGTTAGGCAAGAAATATGAAAAACTGGTATAAATATTGGAAAAAATAAAAATTACCTCTATACACTAATGTTATGACCATATACCTAGAATATTTAAGATTCCACTCTGGTAGGTAATAATAACAAAATACTACAACTACAAACAAAAAGAACTCTGCAAAATCAGATGGACATAGACTGCCAATTTTGAATGATCAGATATACAGACTATAAAATAAATTAAGTACACCCAATAAGGTTGATGGAATCAGAGTGGGTGTTATATAAGTAATAAGAAAAAAACAAAAGTCTATCAAAATCAACTAGCTAATCTGAAAAAACATCAGGTAACTCTACTAGAAACAAGTATGGGATTGAAACTAGAAACTTAGTTGAGGCGGTATTCTTGCTTAGGAGTAAGTGAAGAAGAAATTAGTGAACTGCTTATCTGAAGAGATTACATAGAAATATCGCAGAGAGACCAATAAGACTGAAAATCGAAAGAGAGGTTAAGTGATAGAAAGGATTGAGTGAAAAGCTCTGTCTCTAATAGTATTTTATTTTTAACGTCTTTATTGGAGGATAATTGCTTTACAGTGATGTATCAGTTGCTGCTTTATAACAAAGTGAATCAGTTATACATATACATATGTCCCCATATCTCTTCCCTCTTGCATCTCCCTCCCTCCCGCTCTCCCTGTCCCACCCCTCTAGGTAGTCACAAAGCACCGAGCTGATCTCCCTGTGCTTTGCGGCTGCTTCCCACTAGCTATCTATTTTACGTTTGGTAGTGTATATATGTCCATGCCACTCTCTCACTTTGTCACAGCTTACCCTTCCCCCTCCCCATATCCTTAAGTCCATTCTCTAGTAGGTCTGTGTCTTTATTACCATCTAGCCCCTAGGTTCTTCATGACCTTTCTTTTTTTCCCTTAGATTCCATATATGTGTATTAGCATGCGGTATTTGTTTTTCTCTTTCTGACGTACTTCACTCTGTATGACAGACTGTAGGTCCGTTCACCTCACTACAAATAACTCAATTTCATTTCTTTTTATGGCTGAGTAATATTTCACAGTATATATGTACCACATCTTCTTTATCCATTCATCTGTGGATGGACACTTAGGTTGCTTCCGTGTCCTGGCTATTGTAAATAGAGCTGCAATGAACATTTTGGTACATGTCTCTTTTTGAATTATGGTTATCTCAGGATATATGGGTATATGCTCAGTAGTGGGATTGCTGGGTCGTATGGTAGTTCTATTTTTACTTTTTTAAGGAACCTCCATAATGTTCTCCATAGTGGCTGTATCAATTCACATTCCCACCAACAGTGCAAGAGGGTTCCCTTTTCTCCATACCCTCTCCAGCATTTGTAGATTTTTTGTTGATGGCCATTCTGACCGGTGTGAGATGGTATCTCGTAGTTTTTTGGTTTTTTTTTTTTTTTTTTTTTTTTTGCGGGCCTCTCACTGTTGTGGCCTCTCCCGTTGTGGAACACAGGCTCTGGATGCGCAGGCTCAGCAGCCATGGCTCACAGGCCCAGCCGCTCTGCGGCATGTGGGATCTTCCCGGACCGGGGCACGAACCCGTGTCCCCTGCATCGGCAGGCAGACTCTCAACCACTGCGCCCCCAGGGAAGCCCTCTTGTAGTTTTGATTTGCATTTCTCTAATGATTGATGATGTTGAGCGTTCTTTCATGTGTTTGTTGGCAATGTGTATATCCTCTTTGGAGAAATGTGTATTTAGGTCTTCTGCCCATTTCTGGATTGGGTTGTTTGTTTTTTTGCTATTGAGCTGCATGAGTTGCTTGTATGTTTTGGAGATTAATCCTTTGTCAGTTGCTTCATTTGCAAGTATTTTCTCCCATTCTGAGGGTTGTCTTTTCGTCTTGTTTATGGTTTCCTTTGCTGTGCAAAAGCTTTTAAGTTTCATTAGACCCCATTTGTTTATTTTTGTTTTTATTTCCATTTCTCTAGGAGGTGAGTCAGAAAGGATCTTGCTGTGATTTATGTCATAGAGTGTTCTGCCTGTGTTTTCCTCTTAAGAGTTTGATGGTATCTGGCCTTACATTTAGGTCTTTAATCCATTTAGAGTTTATTTTTGTGTATGGTGTTAGGGAGTGTTCTAATTTCATTCTTTTACATGTAGCTGTCCAGTTTTCCCAGCACCACTTACTGAAGAGGCTGTCTTTACTCCACTGTATATTCTTGCCTCCTTTATCAAAGATAAGGTGAGCATATGTGTGTGGGTTTATCTCTGGGCTTTCTATCCTGTTCCACTGATCTGTATTTCTGTTTCTGTGCCAGTACCATACTGTCTTGATTACTGTAGTTTTGTAGTATAGTCTGAAGTCAGGGAGCCTGATTCCGCCAGTTCCATTTTGCTTTCTCAAGATTGCTTTGGCTATTCGGGGTTTTTGTGTTTCCATACAAATTGTGAAATTTTTTGTTCTAGTTCTGTGAAAAATGCCAGTGGTTGTTTGATAGGGATTGCATTGAATCTGTAGATTGCTTGGGGTCGTAGAGTCATTTTCACAATGTTGAGTCTTCCAATCCAAGAACATGGTATATCTCTCCATCTATTTGTTGTCATCTTTAATTTCTTTCATCAGTATCTTGTAATTTTCTGCATACAGGTCTTTTTTCTCCTTAGGTAGGTTTATTCCTAGATATTTTATTAATTTTGTTGCAGTGGTAAATGGGAGTGTTTTCTTAATTTCACTTTCAGATTTTTCATCATTAGTGTATAGGAATGCCAGAGATTTCTGTACACTATTTTTGTATCCTGCTACTTTACCAAATTCATGCTTAGCTCTAGTAGTTTTCTGGTAGCATCTTTAGGATTCTCTATGTATAGTATCATGTCATCTGCGAACAGTGACACCTTTACTTCTTCTTTTCCAATTTGGATTCATTTTATTTCTTTTTCTTCTCTGATTGCTGTGGCTAAAACTTGCAAAACTATGTTGAATAATAGTGGTGAGAGTGGGCAATCTTGTCTTCTTCCTGATCTTAGTGGAAATGGTTTCAGTTTTTCACCATTGAGGATGATGTTGGCTGTGGGTTTGTCATCTATGGCCCTCATTATGCTGAGGAAAGTTCCCTCTATGCCTACTTTCTGGAGGGTTTTCATCATAAATGGGTGTTGAATTTTGTCAAAAGCTTTCTCTGTGTCTGTTGAGATGACCATATGGTTTTTCTCCTTCAGTTTGTTAATATGGTGTATCACATTGATTGATTTGCTTATATTGAAGGATCCTTGCATTTCTGGGATAAACCCCACTTGATCATAGTGTGTGATCCTTTTAATGTGCTGTTGGATTCTGTTTGCTAGTATTTCGTTGAGTATATTTGCATCTATGTTCATCAGTGGTATTGTTCTGTAGTTTTCTTTCTTTGTGATATCTTTGTCTGGTTTTGGTATCACAGTCATGGTGGCCTCACAGAATGAATTGGAGTGTTCCTCCCTCTGCTGTATTTTGGAAGAGTTAGAGAAGAATAGGTGTTAGCTCTTCTCTAAATGTTTGATAGAATTCGCCTGTGAAGCCATCTGGTCCTGAGCTTTTGTTTGTTGGAAGATTTTTAATCACAGTTTCAATTTCAGTGCTTGTGATTGGTCTCTTCATATATTCTATTTCTTCCTGGTTCAGTCTTTGCAGTTGTGCATTTCTAAGAATTTGTCCATTTCTTCCAGGTTGTCCATTTTATTGGCGTATAGTTGCTTGTAGTAATCTCTCATGATCCTTTGTATTTCTACAATGTCAGTTGTTACTTCTCCTTTTTCATTTCTAATTCTATTGATTTGAGTCTTCTCCCTTTTTTTCTTGATGAGTCTGGCTAATGGTTTATCAATTTTGTTTATCTTCTCAAAGAACCAGCTTTTAGTTTTATTGATCTTTGCTGTCGTTTTCTTCATTTCTTTTTCATTTATTTCTGAGCTGATCTTTATGATTTCTTCCCTTCTGCTAACTTTGGGGTTTTTTGGTTCTTATTTCTCTGATTGCTTTAGGTGTAATGTTAGGTAGTTTATTTGAGATGTTTCTTGTTTCTTACAGTAGGCTTGTATAGCTATAAACTTCCCTCTTAGAGCTGCTTTTGCTGCATCCCATAGGTTTTGGCTCATTGTGTTTTCATTGTCATTTGTTTCTAGGTATTTTTTGATTTCCTCTTTGATTTCTTCAGTGATATCTTGGTTATTAAGTAGTGTGTTGTTTAGCCTCCATGTGTTTGTATTTCTTACAGGTTTTTTCCTGTAATTGATATCTAGTCTCATAGTGTTGTGGTCGGAAAAGATACTCGATACGATTTCAGTTTTCTTAAATTTACCTCTAATAGTATTTTAAACAGAGGGAATAAGAAGAAAAAAGAGAACCAGCCTTAGAAGAGAAAAATACTGAATTTTTATAGAATTTATGAAAGACAAAACCACTTATATTAGAATGTCCAGTTAATCCCTAAATATGTAAAGGCAATCCAGAGAAGAAGAAATCAGGGAAATGGAAATCTTAATTAAAATGAGATATTATTATATCTACCAAACTGTTACAAAATGTAAAAGCCTGAACATACCAAATGTTGGTAAGACAGGAGTGATGAGAACCCTCAAACTGCTGCCAGACTCTAAGTTGATATGACTGTTCTGGAAAGCAGTTGGGCAGTATCAGTAAAAATTAAAACTGATGGGCACGTTGTCTTCAAAATCCTACTTTTAGAATTTAACCTACAGAAATGAAAGCACCAGTATGCAATATTCATATGTAATGTTACTTCATCTTTGTTTATAGAGGCAAAAATTGAAGGAAGAAAAGAAGAGAGGGAGGAAGGAAATGTGATGACAAAAACATCATTTATAATATGGTCTCATTAACGTAGATTCATATGAATGCATGAAGAGATTCATGAAAAGACTATCACAAAATGTTAATGGTGGTTATCTCAGGGCACTGGATTTCCTTTATGTTTTACTTTATTCTTTTATGTATTATTGAAAGCTTCATCAGACATGCATTGTAAAAACATACAATAAAAATAATAAAGCCATTTTTCCTTGTGGAAAAATAAGGAAAAAAACAAAAAAGGTGAATATTTTATCAGGCCTATTTTTGCTATGTTGATGTGCAGTAAGTTTAATTCTGTTCAGCCCTTTATATAATTAAAACTGGATCTAATCTTATAAAATGAGTAAGCAACCTTTAACTTGATTAACAAATACAGTCATCAATCACCTTTCAAGATCAAAAGAACAGAAACAAAATTTTTAAAGTAGTTGCATACCTAGTGATGGTTTTACTTATTTGACAAAGAAAATGCTACTTCAGAAAGGTTACAGTCCTATTCTTTGGCATCCTCCTAGCCATTGATAAATTCATTCATCAATTCAGATTTAACCTCCATTACACTGTAAGTGCCATAAAGACAAAGGCTTCATTTGTCTTATTCTTGGTCTTTTGCCCGATATCTAGCACAGTGGCTGCTTCATCATAGAAGTTCAATCAGTATTTACTAAAGGAGTGAATATATTCACACATTCATACATGACATAATTTTGTGCTTTTGTTATTCTTTTGTTATTTAATATTCATTCTAACTTCTTCCCACAAGTATTTTTTTAGTAATTACAATGTTCAGAGGAACTAAAAATAAATATTAGAGTTAGTAATAAGAACAAATGCTAATTTAATATTTCTGTGTGTTGTGTTGTTCTAAAGGGTTTATGTATATTCACTCATTTAATCCTCCCAGCCAGCCGTTATTACTCCCATTTTACAGATGGTAATGCTGAAGCACTTAATTTGTCTAAGTTTCCATAGCTACTGAGTTGCAGATGCTGGGTTTAAGTCCAGGTGGTCTAGCTCCAGAGTCCAGCT